>NW_005363247.1:180353-191262 GCF_000412655.1 Myotis brandtii | reverse complement strand
AAAGTATTTTTATGTATCTGGAAGATATATTTTTGAAATTCTAAATTTTATTCTTTAAAAGTATACAAAAATTTTATGTAGAGCAAAAAAGAAAAATATCCTAGGAATTCTATATCCCATAGAGGCCTCTTTTTAGCATTTTGATATTTGTCCAACCCCCCCCCCCCCCCAAAAAAAAAAGTTTCCCTGTTTGTTGCATATTGTTTTCTTTTGCTTTTTTCAAAAGAAGAGTCTAGAAGTATATGCTATTTTGAATATAAGACTACAGATTTCCATAAGTGTAAGCATGTTTTCATGCCAATTCATGTATATGATGTAAAAAGAAAAACTATATAGCTAAGAATCTGAGAATTGAACCATCTGAAAAGAACATTTGTTTGATTAAAAAGGTAGAGGACTAGATGGATTATCTCTGTAGAATAATATTATAATCTCAGTCAAAGTAGGCAAATAATGATGTTGTAAAATATTTTAGAAAACAGGCAGCAAAGCAAAATCCATTAGAAAAATGTTTATTTTCTCAAAGCATGTAACATAGAATATCGTTGTCTTATTTTGCATAGGGCATGGGTGTAGAAAACTATAGTAGAAAACTCAATCACCGTGCTAACACTGCAGCTTTCCAGCACCTTTCCAAATTTAACCGGATCAGAATCTCCGAGACTGGCTTCATGGGCCTGAGGAAAGGAGCAGCATGAAAGGCTTCCTGCTCCTCTGCTGTTATCATCTCCACCTGCATTTCTTTCCTCCTCACCTGAGGACATGTTTATTGCTTTTTTTTTAGAGAGAGAGTAAGGTGCAGGGGAGGAGGAGGGAGCAGAGAGAGAGAAACATCCATAGGCCGCTTCCCTGTACTCCTTGATGGGGGATGGAACCCACAATCTAGGTATGTACCTTGACCAGAAATCAAACACGTAACATTTTTGGTGTACGGGGTTGAAGCTCCAACGAACTGAACCACCCAGCTGGGGCAGTTCTACCTGCATTTTAAACACCCACTGCAGGTGATTTTGATTCAGACGTCTGGTCTGCATACCACGGGTAATAGACACAAAGACTGAGAATGGTTTACTTTTACGGTAAAAAAAAAAAAAGCAAAGAAAGGAAATTTTACTTTGGGTTCGCTTCTTATCTAAGGAGAAAGGACTAACAACATAGAGGCAACAGAGAAACCATAGGAGATAGTAACCATGTCATCTTAGAGTTCACAAAAGCCCAGGAGTGAAACTCAGAGAAAAGCAAAAAATACACACTACTTACATTAAAGAACATTTTCAAAGTTCTGAGAGACATGAGATTGTACATTTGTACCAGAAGTTCTATAAAGAGTATAGTCAGAAAAATACCAGAGAATCTATGTTACTATAAACTTAATGTGAGATCCTGACCAAATTCATGAATCAGAAACCAAAGATAAAAATCTTCATTGCTAAACCTGTCCTGAGCTCAGCAGTTTAAGGTTGAGAAGATGCAAAAGACCAAAGATGGGAACAATCTGAAGGAAATTTACAAAGACTTGGAACATTTGAAAGTTCTCAGGACAAAATAGCAAGAACTTTTAAATAGAATAAGAAAGAGAACCAAACAAAATCAAAATCCAACACTGAGGACCTTGCACACAAATCTGATGAGATTATCAATCAACCAATCGATCACTTCTGAGGAATGAAGCTTTACCTGGCCCAAACATAGCCCACAATCTTTCCATAACAGAGAGCACTGAGTTCCAGCAGGAATTTGGAGACACTCAATTTAAAACATTGTCACTATGCTAGAGTAATAACCACATACAGTCACAGGGCCTAACACAGAGGAGGTGCTTCATAGATCTTATCTACACTCGTAACTGTGCATGTTAAATACGGAAGTACTACCTTAGGCTGCCTCAAAGTAAAAATACTGCATTAATCTGGAGTATGCATAGCACCCAAAACATCCCAGGTGCTCCTCCACCGAGTGCTCCCAAAACCAGGTTAATCTCATCAAGTTACCTCCAGGGTGTATTTGAACACTGGTCTATAAATGTTTAGTTTCAGCCTCTCTGACTATTAACTGGTCTTTATTCCCGATAAGTAGCATTTCTTGGCTATGTTGCAGAAAACAATTGCTCAAAGCAATCCACACCCCTCAAGAAAGTTTGCAATTTATGACAAAATATGTAATGTTAAGCAACAAAGCAGAGAGAGAAGATTTATTCATATTCTGTTTTTGTTTCTTTTTTCTCCATCAAGGAAAATAATTTTCAAGCTGGCAAATCTAGAACAAACATCATTACGAGGAAATTGAAGTGCGAGATAGGTGCAGAGATAATAAGGGAGTACTTTACAGCTTTAAATTAATTCAAGCCTTCAGGCCCAGATAAATTATATCCCAGCATATTTAAATGACTTGCAGATCTGATCAAGGAACAACTGTGGCTAAATTCTAAGAAACTGCAGAGAAAAAAGAAGGGCCCCAAAGTCTAGAGATGGGAAAATGTTATTCCCCTTTTTTTGGAGGTGGGTGTGTGGGTGAAAAGGGGAGGAAATAAATTCTAAAAATTATAAACTTTATGTAAACCCTTGGTCAAATTCTTGGACAATGGTTAAGCAGTCCGTGAGTAGCTCCCCTGATTGTAAAAACACATCTGAATTTTTCAACATTGAATTCTCAAGGCCCTTAACGGGCACCTGACAAATTTTTATTGAATATTTAACTGACCATTGTGTTTGAAATCAGCATGGATTCACTGAGAAATAAACTTACAGGAGTTGCTTATTAACTCTCAGGCTCATTATTGGACTAGCAAAACAGATCAGATTATGCCGTGGAAAAAAAACCCAAATTGGGAAGTCTTAAATAAAATGACTTACGGTTTGTTCACATTTCATGTCCTGTGGTGGGCTGTGGACTCTGCTCTGTGCCATCCTCATTTCAGAACTTAAGCTGACGGAGCACACACCATCTGAGGCGGTGCCAACTGCAGAGGCAGAAAGGGCAGAAACCTGTGGGGAATGGTAAACACACTATACAGCTTCCACCTGGAAGGGATGCATGCCTGCACTCATTTGATTGGGCTAACAGGCACGTGGTCATGCATACCTGAGGAAGGAAGGATAAACTCTCCTGTATGGGGAGGAGAAGCAGAAATACCTAGTTTAGCCCGGGGCCAGTGTGGTTCAGTGGTTTAGCGTTGACCCAGGAACCAAGAGGTCACCATTTGATTCCTGGTCAGGGCACCTGCCGGGGTTGAGGCTCGATCTCTAGTAGCGGGTGTGCAGGAGGCAGCCAATAGATGATGTTTCTCTCATCAGTGTTTCTATCTCTCTATCCCTGTCCCTTCCTCTTTCTCTAAAAATCAATACAAACAAAATAAAAATGTTTTTAAATTATTAAATAAAACCTAGTTCAAAGTACCAAAGGCTACCATAGTTATCTGGAAAATGGAAATTTTAATAGATATCTCTTATAGTATTATCTGTTATAATTATAACTATCCATTATTATAGCTATCTTGTATTTTTTTATTGTTGACAGTATTACAGATGTCCCTCATTTCCCCCACTTTGCTCCCCTCCACCCAGACCCCTCTCCACCCGAGGCTTTCACCACATTATTGTCTGTGTCCATGGGCTATGCATATATGCATATATGCTCTTTGGAATGTCTCAGCCCTTTGTTTTTCTAAATCAATTTAAATCTAATGCTGATTCACCAGTGCTCAGGCTGGTGAGTAGTGATTTAATGCTAATCCTGACTTTGATGGGGTTGGAAGAAGAACAACATTTATCTCCTTAAATTTGCATAAGTTTGCACAAGAATCCAAGAAACCAAAGAACTTTCATCCTACCTTGAAAGTCCAGATAGATTCTCCACCCTTCCTTATATCATGGTCACAACTAAGAAATAAGTTGTCCAATTCCAAGTGATCCACTAGAAAACTGGCTTTTCTTGCTATTTCAGTGCACAGTTGTTTGGAGGGAGTGTGGGATTGTTGTGAGGCTACAAGTTTTGGCCAATTGTCCAACCTCCATGGCGGTACCTTACAACTACCCCTTCTGTCCTTTCCCTAGGTTATGACACAGGAACACAATTCTCACCCTCATGCACACACATTCTTCTACAGTCATAAGGCATCTTTTATTTTCATAGCTCTAATTTCAGTCTACTCACTCCATACCTCCCTCTACTTTCCAAAGATTGGAATGAATTGGCTTAATCTTTTAAATGGGATTATTTTTCCAGACACAGAGTTGGAAAGAGGAGGCTGCTGTTTAAAGTCTTCTGCTTTAACCTTTGCAATGTCAATCAATACTCTTGTAGCAAGCCAATGAAAGCCTGGGTTAATCCTTGTTAAAAGGAAGAAATATAGTGGGAGCAAAATACAAATTAGGGAGTCAACAGATTATCTATACATATATATAGAATAGCCTAATATGCAAAGTGTCCCCTCAGAAGTTTGACCAACCGGGAGTTCGATCGCTTGCTCTGACATGCGCTGATCACCAGGGGGCGGTGTGGAACAAAGGGAGGCCCCAGTCAGCAGTCAGCAGCCGCTAGAGACCCTACTTGTGCATGAATTTCGTGCACTGGGCCTCTAATGTTTAATATTTCAAGGTAATATCTTAATTTTGGTGATTAATGAAAATTCAAGTAGCTTCAAATATAGTAGCTGACAGAATAAACTTTTAATAAATAACAGTTTCTATTATTACTGTCAAATTATATCTAATTAACCATATTTCTGTATTTAGGACAGTTACCTGGTTATTTGAAGGATGATGTAGCCAAAGTGTCTCTGCTCTATGCATTTGGGGAAATAAACACTGTTTGTAGAACATAGTACATGGAATCTAGCACCTAATTCCACTCCTTCATTTTACAAATAAGAAAACATAACACATGAAAAGTTTCTTTGAAGAGTCAGAAATTTTACATTGTTCCTTTGATGAGTATTGCCATCCAATTCTATTCTTGTGTTGTTTTTTATAGTTTTAATGTTATCAAAAATAAACTGATGGGTATCTATGTGTTAATCACATGGTAAACTCTCACCTGAAATTATTTTAGTAACCTATAAGTTACTACTAGGCCTCCTTCAGTTTTATTCAAATAGCTGGAAATCCTTGGCCAGCAGAAGATACCAAAATCTCATATTGCCCTTTGGAGGTTTTTTCCCTCCTTTTCTTTTGTTTTCTTTCTTAGGGCAGTGCATCATGGTAGCATTTAGGATGGATGAGATGTATATATCTTTATTTGCCAAAGTACAAACCTGGTGATTGAGAAATGAGAAATAAAGGAATTGGTGAGTAATAGTACCTAAAAGAAGGCTCATTGTCAGGTAATTCCATTTTAGGAAAGACTATTTTGGGGGTCAGACAATTGATTCATATGCCTGTGAGCCTTGCCAATGACCGCCTTTGAAAGACAACAGCACTATACCAATGGAATCTTCAGGGGTAAGTAATTTTAATTTGGTTTGAGCAGGCATCCCTAGAGTTCTTATGGATTAATTTAAGAGAACTCTTCAGCAATAGTATATATCCCTGCCAATCACTTAACATTGCTTAACTAAATTATTGTTTGAAGAATTCCATTCTGTTTTCTAAATTTATTATACTTATTAACTCCACAGAGAAACTTGAAATAAAAATTGACCTCAATTTATTATCAAACTAAAGGGTGACAAGCAATTTCAGTCTTAATAATCTGAGAAATAAGGGTCAAGAATCTATAAACTCCAAATCCTGATCATAGCTTTCAACCTTGCACCTCATATCCACTTTCTGACACTTGCTGAAAATGTCAACGACTCACTAAGTATCAGAACCAATAAATAGTGGAGAATAATTTTATTGAATTCCTTTTTTAAAAACTTTATTGTTGAAAGTATTACATATGTCCCCCTTTTTCCCCCCTCCCGCCCCCCTCCCCCATACCTCAACCCCAGGTATTCACCACCCTGTTGTCTGGGTTATGCATATGTAATCATACAAGTTCTTTGGTTGATCACTTCCCACCCACCCACACACCCTCCCTCGCCTTCCCTCTGAGATTGCTTTTAAATGTTGCTTTCTTTATTTTTACCTTGTCTAGTTTGAGCATCATCATTGTTATTGATATAAATATAGCGGTTAAATAAAACTGATTGTTTCCCTGTTTATATGATTATCATTGGTGTTTTTTTTTCCAGGCTAAAGCCTCCTTTTATTTTACTTCATGCTATTAATGCAGAATCTCACTATAAATCAAATTTCAATACAAAATTCTATAACTGCAGCAATTGGAATAGCAAATTATGTACAAGGATACTCACTAGAGCATTATTTGGAAAATAGAAACTTATAATGTATGAACGAGAATTTCTTAAATACATTATAGTCTATCTATACCACAAAAGACTAAGTAACTATCTTAAAAGTGATGTAGGAGTATAGATATTAATTTGGAAAGATGCTTAATAAATGTGAAGAACATATTGCAGTATAACAAGAATTGTATGATCCCATTTATGTTATTAAAATATTTTTGTGCACACATTTATATTATAAATGCATAGATGAACTCTGGAGAGATAAATTAGAAATTGTGAACATTGTTAGTTCCTGAGGGTAGGGTTGGAAAGCCTATTGGGAATGGGCATTTTTATCCCACCTTTGACCTTACTCCATGGTTGAATTTCTTGGATTATTATATGTTTACTAGAGGCCCAGTGCACAAAAATTTGTGCACTCGGGGGGATGGGGAGGGGGGTCCCCCAGCCAGGCCTGTGCCCTCTCGCAGTCTGGGACCCCTCGGGAGATAACGACCTGCTGGCTTAGGCCTGCTCCCGGGTGGCAGAGGGCATGTCCAATCCCTAGGTGCAGCCCCTGGTCAGGCTCAGAGCAGGGCCGATTAGGGAGTTGGGGCGCCAACCCATCATGCACAGAGCAGGGCGGATCGGGAGGTTGCGATGCCACCCTCAGTCACGCTCAGGGTAGGGCCGATTGGGGGGTTGGGGCCCCGCCCCCTGTCACACTCAAGGCAGGGTCGATGGGGAGGTTGCGGCGCCACCCCGTCACGCACAGAGCAGGGCTGATCAGGGGGTTGGGGCGCCTTCCCCTGTCACGAACAGAGCAGGGCAGATAGGGAGGTTGTGGCCCCGCCCCCTGTCACACTCAAGGCAGGGTCGATGGGGAGGTTGCGGCGCCACCCCGTCACGCACAGAGCAGGGCTGATCAGGGGGTTGGGGCGCCTTCCCCTGTCACGAACAGAGCAGGGCAGATAGGGAGGTTGTGGCCCCGCCCCCTGTCACACTCAAGGCAGGGTCGATGGGGAGGTTGCGGCGCCACCCCGTCACGCACAGAGCAGGGCTGATCAGGGGGTTGGGGCGCCTTCCCCTGTCACGAACAGAGCAGGGCAGATAGGGAGGTTGTGGCCCCGCCCCCTGTCACACTCAAGGCAGGGTCGATGGGGAGGTTGCGGCGCCACCCCGTCACGCACAGAGCAGGGCTGATCAGGGGTTTGGGGTGCTGCCCCCTGTCACTCACAGAGCAGCGCCAATCAGGGGGTTGGGGCGCTGCCCCCTGTCACGCTGATCCCGGGGCCGGGAGGCATATTACCCTTTTACTATATAGAATAGAGGCCTGGCGCCTGGGTAGGGGCTGGCTGGTTTGCCCTGAAGGGTGTCCTGGATCAGGGTGGGGGTCCCCACTGGGGTGCCTGGCCAGTCTGGGCGAGGGGCTCAGGGCCGTTTTCCGGCTGGCGAGTGACTGAAGCTCCCAACCACTCCTTGTTTTCTTTTTTTTTTTTTTATTCTGGGCCAGCTTTAGCTCTGAGGCCTCGCTGCTGAAAACATCGATAAAATGTTGGGGTCTGGCTGGCTTTCAGTCCGGCTGGTTTCTGGGGTTTTGTTTAGCTTCTTATTTGCAACATAGTACATAGTTGCTTAGAGTTGCAGCTGAGAGGCCGGCAAGTGAGGCCGGGAACGTTGGAGTCCGCAGTCACTGAAGCAAGCAAGCCTCCCTGCTCGCTTCAGTGCATGGCTGCCGGCCGCCATCTTGGCTGACAGTTAATTTGCATAAGGATATGCTGATTAGCCAATGGGAAGGGGAGCGGTCGTACGCTAATTACCATGTTTCTCTTTTATTAGTGTAGATTGTATAATAAAAATTTATATTTGACATTTCTCTATCCTCTCAAGGTTAACATTAGGTATTAATATGCAGTTCATAAATCCTCAAGCAAGGTAACCCTATTTTTAAACAATCAGAATTTTTTTTTAATATTTATCTTTTAAATAATTATTGCAGTAAGATATCCACAACCTAATAAAATAAATGAGGGGGAGGAGTAGAAAGGAGGGGGGAGAAATGAATTAAAACTAAGGATTAAGCATTTTGCTCTAGTTGTTAGAGATGGGTTGTTGATAAGCTCTGTGCTTTCCTGTATCCAAAGAAAAATGGGTAAAAGTTACCAGCTTTAAAAATAATCTAATGTTATCCTTGTGATGATGCCTAAAAATAACAGGGACATTTATATCTAACTCACATAGAAGACAAACATGATGATAGATGATAGAGAGATAGATAGATAAGCTTTTTTGCACCTTGCTTTCTTGCTACAAAATACAATTATTTGGGTAAAGAGAAAAGAAGAGAGAAAATACACACATATTTGTATATGGAGATTATCTCTGAAATTGGCAATAATGGTAGCTTCTAGAAAAAGAACAGCTGGCTAAGGGCTATGATGAGAGAGAAGCCTATTTTCCCTCTCTCTATATTTTTGCACATTTTGCATTTGCTGTTATAGAAATGTTCCGCTTTTCAGGAATGTTTTATTCATTAATTAATGTTTAAAAGAAAGAAAATAAATTCCAAGGAGGTGAATTTATGTCTTACTGCCAAATGCCAGATAGGAGTATAAAGACAAGTACAGACAGAGACTTCGTGCAAATTAATTGCACATTTGGAAATAATTTCTTCCTTGAAAAATGGTGATTGAATAAGAGTTCAGACAAAAAGAGAGAGAGAGAGAGAGAGAGAGGAGAGAGTTCAGACAGGTACTTGTTATTGAAACAAGGTCTTTTTCCTGTGATTTTCTAGTGTTCCTCTCACAGCTCTTGTTTTCTTTAGCAGCCTTTATAGATGGCAGGTGGGAACTCTCATGCCCTTCAGCTGAAGCTGGCTGTATTTGTGCAACTTAGCCTGCATGGGAGATTTGAGAGCCGGCAGCAGTTTTTAAGGCTGGGAATTCCAAAGATGAAAGTGTCTCTTTGTAATTGAGAAAGCACTTGTAAACCCCAAGGGTCAACACAGTTGACTGCCTTTAAACCAAGCAACTACCAAGCTAGCTAAGGGATTAGGGATGCATTGCTGTCCCTAATTACATGTGGCACATCGAAGGCTCTGATTTTCCTAGGTATCTCACAAGAGTGTTCCACGTGAGTTTCACTCGAGGAGGGATGAGATTCAGTATGTGCAACTACGCTTCGGGGCCAGGAGTGACTTCTGTCCTCTCCCCATTTTCTGGAGATTTAACGCCTTTGAGCATCTGTGAAAGCTGGTGCCTACAGGTTCTTTCTGGCAATGTCATAACCCATTTCACTTTATTGGGACGGTCTAATCTTGTGGGTGTAAGGTGGAAACTAGATTACAGCAGATTCCAATTCTTCCCCCCAGCACACTGGTGATATCTAAATTTAATTAAGACCCTAGCCCTAGGAGGATGTATAGAAGTGAGGCATTCATACATACAACGGTGTCTGGAATCTAATAGGGATACTGTTTTCTGTTCCACATAGTTTGGTATATCCACATAGCAAGCATCTTTTGGACCATACACACGTACAAACAAAGAGGTTGCAATAGGCTGTCCAACTATGCCTACCACTCCCTTCATTGTTTGCCTCTAGGAAAAGAAACAATAGGTCTCAACATACAGTTTTTCCTATTGGCTTTCAGACCCTTTCATGTGTATTTTTGGACTTCAAGTTATGTAGCTTCCCCAGGTCTGACCTTCAGACCCATGCATACATTTTCCCCAACTCTCTTTCTCTTCCTTTCTTTATAGTTCTGAGAGGTGGCAGTGTATGCCACCACAAAACATGGCATTTGGCATAAGAATTATTTTGAACCCTTGAAAAGCAGCATGTATAAGAATGTTCTTTATGTCCTAAAAGCAGGAGAGAAAACTTCCACATGAAAGATGGCCTCCCTATACCAGGAGGGAAGAAACATTCTTATGTTAAGACTAGAGGCCCGGTGCACAAAATTCATGCATAGAGGAGAGGGGCGGTCCTTCAGCCCTGCTTGCACCCTCTCACAATCCAGGCCTGCTGGCTCCTAACCACTTGCCTGCCGGCCTGCTTGATTGTCCCTAACCACTCTGCTTGCCTGCCTCATTGCCCCTAACCACCTCTGCCTACCTGCCTGATCACACCTAACTGCCTCTGCCTGCCTGCCTGATCGCCCCTCATATTACACTTTTATTATTATAGATAGTTGCCTTGCTCCAAGCTGTAAGGACCTGCTTGTCATATAGAAAAGTTTTAATTTTTACTCTTGATTATGGCAATTAACTAACACAGATGACCACCAAAATGGTGACTTATCAAAAGGTGTATAGCAAATGGTGCTGTTAAGTCTTCTTCCGTGAAAACATGCATGTCGTGCATTGTATCTGCCTGGGTACATAAAAGAGTGAAGTTTCTGTCTGTCTTTGCAATCATATGAGCAAATTGTGTGAGACCCCAGCCCAGTTTGGTTTGATGCTCACAGAATAATAGAGGTCTTTTTTCTTCTTTTCTTTCTTTCTTTCTTTTTTGTTTTTGTTTTGTTCCATTGGTGGAGATTTCCTAGAAGTTGCAGGATATCTTCCTTTTAATTCTTCCTCGACACTCTGACTTTACTTATGTCTCTCACCTTTGCTTTCCCTCCATCCCCCACCC
>NW_005363247.1:154557-180158 GCF_000412655.1 Myotis brandtii | reverse complement strand
GGCTGAAAGGACTGGGGACTCAAGAGGGGCTGAGGGGACTGGGTGCCACCATCTTGTGGCTATGGGTGCTGCCATCTTTATGACAGTGTGAGGGTCAATTTGCATATTCCCTCTTTATCAGATAGGATGGGGACTTGAAGCTGCAATAATGCTGTACAAACAGACTTTGTTAAACTACTTGTATCTTCCTTTAGCCTCCCCCTATATTTTAATTACTTTTTCACCTTCTTTGCCCCTCTTTATTCAACCTAGTACAAAAACATTTAGATCTTGACACTTTTGTGGTTCTTCATTTTCTTATGGGGGCTTCCACATAAAATTTATATTAAATAAAAATCTATATTTTTCTCATGTCAATCTGTCTTTTTTTATTTTTCAATTACAGCTGACATACAATGCTATATAGTTTCAGGTATACAGCATAGTCATTAGACATTTATGTCTTACAAAGTGATCACCCCTATAAGTCTAATACCCACCTGTTACCATATATACTTATTACACTGTTATTGATGATATTCCCTGCACTGTACTTTACATCACTATGACAATTTTAATAACTGGCAATTTGTACTTCTAAACCTTCCACATTTTTCACCCATCCCTTCCAACCCCCTTTCCATCTAGCAACCATCACTTTGCTCTCTATCTCTCTGAGTTTGTTTCTGCCAATTTAATTCTCAGGCCCAGCAGGCAACCCTATGAGGATTGATGTTTTGCCTCCTCTCCAGCTTCCTTTTCTCTCCCATCAAAATACAATGGCCTGATCACTCATTTCTTCAGTGTCAGATTTTTGTGAAAAAGCCATGTACCCTAATGCATAGCTAAAATTCTAATATATGTGCTAATGTTATGCCTTCTTATACAGCATATTTGCATTTAAATAGAGTTGTGTGGAGATTTAATGATTTAACCCAAAGGGATTAGAATGTCTCACACTTGTACAGCACTTGGTGGATTATTTCAAAGAGCTTTCACAATCAAGTTTTCTTATGAACCTCCAAGTCACCCTTAGGCAGAGAGAGTAGGCATTTTAATTTACCTGCTCATTGTTGACTACTTGAGGCTCTGAGAAGTTTAGTAGCTACCTTGGAATCACACAGTAAATAGTGAGATATTCACTGAGGTCTAGTGACTCCTATTGTTTCGCATTCTTTCTACAACTTCTGACACTTCCAGAAATACCTGTAAATTGTGTATGTGTGTGGGAGTCACCCACCAATCATGGCATGAATGTGCCAGTGGTTCCATCTGCTTCTAGGGCTGGTGGCATTCAAGGGATGCAGCTACAGATTACATGCGGAACTTCTAACCTGTAAGGACATGTAGGGTGGAGAGAAAATATTAAAACTTTTGGTCAAACAATGGATGAAACCACTTGACTGGTTGACAGAATATCACAATAATTTTCTTAAAATTTTAATGACTAAATTGCACCAGAATTACCCAGGGATGTGGTTGGAGGTTCTGTTAAAAATGCAGATCTATGGGCCATCACTCCTATTTACTAAATCAGAAATAGAAACTCTGATGCACAAGACTTTTTGAAAAATCTTAAATTATTCCATCTTTCCTGAGTATAGATGTATGTCACCTTCATCCTAAAATTCTCCAATGTTTTCTATGATCACAGAGAGGCTAACTTTTTTGTCATGTCATTCGAAGCTTCCTAGTTCCTTACTATGCCTCTTCACTTTGATCCCTATATACAGTGGAACCTCAGTTCTCAAACTTAATTCGTTCCAGAAGGCTGTTTGAGAAGTGATTTGTTTGAAAATCAAATAATTTTTCCCCATTAGAAGCAATGTAAATGGAGTTCATTCATTTTAGACCCCCAAATGATTCCCTGTTTTAACCTTTAATATATACATACATGTCTAATGTACTGTTTAATATACAAAGATTTCTTTTCCTAAATTTATTGAACCACCCTCTACTAGCTGTAAATTAATCACTTTCAGACTTATTCCAGATGTATTTTTTTTAATTTCTTTATTGGTTAAGGTATTACAAATGTGTCCTCATCCCCCCATTTTTTAGGAAGTTAGCATGCAGCATCTTATCTTTTCAACAGTTGGTGGCCTCCTCTGAAATGCTGTCACCTGCTAACTGCTTTTTGTTTATTCAACAACAGTTTTTCTTCCTCTTAAATAGCCTGTGATCATTGTTTCTTTCACACCCTCAGCAACATTATCACTCTTAATGGCCCCTATATGTTTTAAAATTGTACCAATCATCCATTTTCCTAGCAACAAAAGCAAAAACAAACAATCAAAAAAAAAAAACCCACACAAAAATATTCACAGCACAATTTCCTGAGATGTTAGCAAGGTAAATTTTAGTAGTAAACTGACTTTACTAGCCATGCCCTTTGTTTGTGGCCTGAGAGACACTTTTTGTCATGCTGATGCATCAGCATGAAAAGGTTGTCAGGTGGAGAACCTAAGTTAAAATGGAGACATTTTTTCTGTGAATAACTTGGTCGAGAACCGAATTGTTCCAGATGGGAGACTTTGAGAACCGAGGTTTGACTGTTTTTCTTCAGTTTCGCCCCCACAGGGCTTTTCCAACCATGAGTTGCCATTACTTTCAACACCCAATGGGATAAACATATTTTTTGATCAACTGAGATTTCCTCCATCTGAACTCACAACACCATTTTGGTTTTTCTTTTTTAAAAAACATTTTACCCATTATTTTAAAATTACATAGCTCAGTGGCATTAAGTACATTCACATTGTGCAATCGTCACCACCATCTCCAGAAGTCTTTTAATCTTGCAAAACAGAAACTCTGTATCTGAAACAGGAATTTTTAGGGGTGAAATAGGCAGGTTTAGGGAATTTTTAAAATTAAGGGGGTTCATGGAAAAAGCACAGGCTGCAGAGTTGCAAAAGGTTATATTTCCATAAGATAAGGGAACTGGAAGTAGCAAAAGGTACACATTTACAGAATAAAGGGAAGGAGGGAGAAAGCCCAGAGGGAATAGGAGAACAAAGAGGGAGGACGGCCTCACATGTCCCACGGGAGGTTTTGACCTTTTAGCTCAGGAGTTACTATAGTGACTAAATCAAAGGGAAGAGCAACCAGAGGGGATATCGAGGCACAAAAAACTGCAGCCTTTATAAACCATGGAAAAAGGAACTTGGTGGGACTCTTTTCCCCTCCCCACGGGGGAGTCTGCTTGTTCTTCAGTAAATTTCCACCTTTGCTATACCAACTTCCATCTGTGCTATACCATCTGTCCGACTCCCACGGACAAAGAGCCTGGAGAAGCCATTTTGCCCAGGGGAACACCACGTGTTCCAGTCCAAAAATCCCGTATCATAATCATTAAGTAATAACTTCCCATCCCCCCCCTCCCCCCAGCTTCTGGCAACCACCATTCTACTTTCTGTCTCTATGAGTTTGTCCATTTAGGTACCTCATATAAGTGGAATCATGTATTATATGGCTTATTTCCCTGAGCATAATGTTCTCAAGTTTAAGCCATGCTGTTGCATGGGTCAGAATTCCCTTCCTTTTTATATTAAAAAAACCATTTTTCAATTGCAGTTGATGCTCAATATTAAATTAGTTTCAGGTATACAACTACTGATTAGCTATTCATATAACTTACAAAGTGTTCACCTCAATGTCTAGTACCCACCTGACACCATAAATAGTTATTACAATATTACTGTCTACATTCCCTATACTGTGCTTTGTATCACCCTGACTATTTTTGTAACTGGCAATTTGTACTTCTTAACCCCTTTCACCTTATTACCCATCCCCCCAACTCCATTCCTATCTGATGACCATTAACTTGTTCTTTGTAACTACCAGTATGAGTTTGTTTCATTTGTTCATTTGTTTTTAGATTCCACACAGAAATGAAATAATGTTTTTTATCTTTCTGTGTCTGACTTATTTCACTTAGCATAATACCCCCTAGGCCCATCCATGTTGTCACAAATGATAAGATTTCACTCTTTTTCATGGATGAGTAATATACAATGGTACATATGTCCCATACCTTCTTTGTTCATTTGTCTCTTGATGGACATGTAGGTTGCTTCCATATCTTGGATATTATAAATAATGCTGCAATGAACATAGGGGTGCATATATCCTTTCAAATTAGTATTTTAAATTTCTTCAAATAAATAATCACAAGTAAGACTGGTGGGTCATATGTTAGTTCTGTTTTTAATTTTTTGAGGAAACTCCACACTGCTTTCCACAGCGGTTGCACCGATCTGCATTCCCACAAATAGTGTAGGTTTCCCTTTTCTCTACAATGTGGTTCTCAACCTTCCTAATGCTGTGACCCTTTAATATAGTTCCTCATGTTGTGGTGACCCCCAACCATAAAATTATGTTTGTTGCTACTTCATAACTGTAATTTTGCTACTGTTATGAATCATAATGTAAATATCTGATATGCAGGATGTATTTTCATTGATACAAATTGAACATAATTAAAGCATAGTGATTAATCACAAAAACAATATGTAATTATATATGTGTTTTCTGATTGTCTTAGGCGACCCCTGTGAAAGGGTCATTCGACCACCAAAGGGGTCGCAATCCACAGGTTGAGAACCGCTGCTCTACATCCATGCCAACACTTGTTTATTTATTGATGCTATCCATCTGACTGGTATAAGGTGATATCTCTTTGTGGGTTTGATTTGTATTACCCTGACGACTAATAATGTTGAGCATCTTTTCATAAATCTATTGGCCATCTGTATGTTCTCTTTGAAGAAATGTCTGTTTAGGTCGAACTTTTTAGTGTGCTGTAGTCCCATTTGCTCATTTTCTTTAGTTTCCCTTGCCCGAGTAGATATTTTCAAAATAAAATATTGGTAGGAGCAATGTCAAAGAATTTACTGCCTATGTTTTCTGGTGTGGGGTCTAACATTTAAGTTTTTAATCAATTTTGAGTTTATTTTTACATGTGGTGTAAGAATTTTTTGTGCATGTACCTGTCATTTCCCCGAGGCCATTATTTAGAGAGACTGTTGGTACCCCATTGTATATTCTGGCCTCCTTTTTCATAGATTAGTTGACCATATAGGCACGGGTTCATTTCTGGTTCTCTATTCTGTTCCATTATTCTATGTGTCTTTTTTTATGCTAGTACCATGTTGTTTTCATTGCTATAGCCTTATAGTATAGTGTGATCTCAGGCATCTTTGATATTGCTTAGCCCAAAGGTTTGCACAGAGAAATAATCAAGATATACTGAATACATGGTTTCAAATCATCTTTTTGTCCATGTAGCTACCATCATAGCTTTGTTTGCTGGAAGACAAACTAAAGTTGTCAGGTCGAATAGGAAGAAAATTATAATGCTTTCTTTTATTCCTAAGAAGATATATGCCTCTACATGAAATAAAGATAAACCTACATATTCAGAGCCTCTAGATTCACAGAGCATCTTTTTGTTGAAGGGAATAAAAGGGGGCTTACTAGAAGAAATTCATGGGGATTATTAAAATATTTTCAAGTGAAAATGAACCCATTCTGGAAATAGAGAAAATAGCATAAAAATATTAAATGTGTAGAGGTTCTTGATTCCTGTATGTGTTAAAGACTAATGATATTAGTTGTTATATCATAGTGGTAAACAATTGGGGCTTTCAAGTTCTGAATTCATTTATTTAGAAGATGAGACAAATGGTGCCTCGCTGTCACTACCATTTGAACAGAAGGCATTAGCTTCTAATATTATATGCTAGAAGCTGTTTTAATCATGTATAGCAGGTGAAAGAGCAAGTGGCCTTTGCAGGAATGAGGGGAGAACTAAATAAATCAAATGAGTTGTCTTTTTTGTCTGACAGGACAAATTTTATGCTGTGTTTAGGTTGTGCCTGTACAAGAATGTACAAATAATGTCAACCATGATTGTTAATTTACAGAAGAATTTCTATTACTCAGTTTCTCAGTATTATAAATCTTATTACCACTCTTGCTCTCATATACTTTTTTCAACATTTGCTGAGACATACATAGAAATATTTTGTTCTGGGAAAGGTCACCTCATTCTGACTAATAGTATACTGGCATTGTAAAAATTATTTAGTGTCTACACAGTACCAAATTGACTGTCAGTTTCAGGCAAGGTAATTAAGTAAGTCTAATGTTTATAGTCAAAGAGTTAAAAGGAGGAGGTAGTTTTTCAGAAACCTTTGGATATAATGTAATATGTATATGACTTAGGATATTTCATCTCTCCAATTTCTTTTGAATCCAGCTTATCATATTTAATGCAGGGGTTCTTGTTCCAGCATCTAGAAGGGTTCAACAATCTGGAGAAGGGCTGTGTGTAACTTAATAAAGAGTCCAGAGACGAAACATAATTTGAACGGCATATAGAGAGTCAGAGGAGCCTAGCTAAAGAAACTAAGATCTCCTTGTCTCAGGACCCCTTGCTTTTTATTAACACAAATTGTCCGAAGGCAAGGTGGCGATACACACTTCAAAGGGTAGGCTTAGGTACAGAATCCATTGTCAGATTGGAAGAATTTGCCTATGACTGTTCAGGTGTTTGGCCAGTAGGAGGTAATAACATATAGATTAAGATGCCCAGAGCTGCCTGGCAGCAAGCAATCATCCTTTTCAGGTTTGGGGAAATGCCTTTAGCTATTCCCAACAGGTGATAACATATGTGACTCAGCCCTTGTTGAGTCCCCAAGTTCCATCAACCTTTCGATGAAACTCTTGCAATTATGACATGCTGGAACTGGCTTCCGGCACATATTCTTTGTTATTTTGAAGTCTTTTTTTTCTCCATTCTCTTCAGCTGCTGTAACTGGAGTCCAAATTTGACTGCCTGCTGCTACAAAAGCCAACTCATGAGACAGATGCTGGTGAAAAAGGAATGAGGTTTATTCAAATGCTGGTCACCTGAGAAGATGAGGGACTCCTGTCACAAAGCCCATTTCAAAATCTCAGTGCAGACAAAGGTTTTTATAAGGAGGGAGAGAGAAAGCAGAACAAAGAGATGAAGGAGAGGGGATTGAAAAGTTCTCTACATGCAGTCCAGCACAGTCCATTCCTATAAGGATCTTGAAATTGGTCAAGTGGTGGTCTGGTGTGTGTCATCCTGGTCTTCATCATCCTGGTTGTACATTATCCTGGTTCTAAAGTTGCAGGTCAGCAAATCTCCTGGAACTGGGATGACTGAAGGTTGGAGTCTGTATCTTTTGAAGTTAGTTCCTAGGATTCTTATACAAACACTAGTGGCCCAGTGCATGAATTTGTGCACATTGAAAGGAAATTAATTACAAGAAATATTTTAATATCGCTATTTGCCCTTTCTTTATAATAGAAATGTCAACCAAATTCATGATTGACAATGACAGATCAAAACACATGCATGTGATTGGCGCCAGCGAGAGCTTTGTATGTATCGTGCATGCACGAATCAACTTAGCCTTTTATATATATGTGAAATAAACTTGCTTAATTTGACCTGCTTTCTGATGTACCTAAACTTTTTCCAGCCCAGTGAAGCACCTCACCTTCTCTTTCAGATAATTGTCAGCAACACAGCAGTAAATATCAACACAAAGCAGATTATTATTGTAGACCACGCAGGGAGAACAAAGGGTAAAATATTTAACTGCAGCCGTGTTTGATTATATTCTGTGCAGTGAGAAACCCTGAAATCATTTTCAAGGTCCACCATTTCTTACTTCTTTTCATTTGGTTCAAGTTTCTAAGCTTTCTAAATCTCCGTTTTCTGGCTAATGAAAATAGGATTCCCCTGAGTCTCCTACCTACCTACTCTAGGACTTCTGTGAGAATCAAATGAGATGAGGCATGGGAAATGCCTCACAGACATTTGGCTAAAGTGTAAAATGTTTCCACCTGGCTATAAAGCAAGTCATGTTCCTGGGCTGAATTAACTCCAAGGAGGCTAGCCACTAAGGAGAGGAAGCCAGATGTTGCTACATGACATCATTACCCTGCACCCACAGCCACCATTTCCAGGCTGGGCTGGGCTGTGGGCCACATTTTGTACCATAGGGTCTTGGCAGCATCAGCTGCAATTTGGTGGGGTGTCACTCTGGGGTGGTGGTGGGGCCTGTGTCCCACTTGGGGGAAGCCAAGTGCTGCTTTGTCAGTGCCAGGTCTGCGGTGCTGTTTCTCTGTAAATGGCCAGTGCATGTCACAGCAGCTCCTGCGTTGAGCGTCTGCCCCCTGGTGGTCAGTGTGCACCATAGTAACCGGTCAGATGGTTGGAAACTTAGCATATTAGCCTTTTATATATATAGATTCTGTTTCTCTACAAGCTACATATTATTCAGAGTCAGCATTTATAGAAACAATATTAAAAGAATGGTGTGGTGGGTTATAATCCCTCACTGTCAATTTTTCTTCCATTTTCATAGAAGTTAGGAGGTTGTTGCCACAATATTTCAGAAAACTAGAAAAATTCAGGATCTAGTCTACTAGTTTATAGCTGAAAAATAAAATTTTACAATTAACTGAACTAGAATCTAATATTTACAACTATGTGTTATAGATTCTATAAAAACACAATTTCCCCCCTAAACCACCCTCATTTTAATTAAATAGCCAAATTAAGACCAATGCATTTATGTATTAAGTCCAATTTTAATTTGGCCTGATAATTTGCATAAACACAACAGTCATAGTAATTGATCATATAGGCTTTCTTAAGTCTGCCTTGCTAGAATCTCACAAGAAATTTTCTGATTGAACTTTAACAAGCCCCTCAAGACAAAGAAGCCAAAGGACACAGTTGCCATAAGGCTTTGCCTGCAATACCTATAAGTTTTGGTATATTCCTTAAGTTCTTGAGCTCCCCAAAATGTCTTGAGGTTCCTTTCTTCCATATTCCGGGAAAGTAACCTTCATCCCTTACCTGGAAAGGCTACCATGAACCATGTAAATAAACAGGCCATTTCTCCATGGGGCTTTATCAGCTTCAAAGTCAGTTTTTATTCCTTAAATCTTTTTGCTAATATCCAGAGTCTAGGCATGTGTTTCCCAAACATGACATTCCAGTCAAACTCCTGGTTAATAAAACCACAATTGGGAACTGGCTTGATGTGTCTTATTGTGAAGAAATCAGATTTCTATTGAATTTATGCAAAAAACAACAAACCATATTGCTATGAAACATATTGCTATTTAAAATCTGGAGGGATCAAGTAGGGAGAAAAATATAGATGCTTTAATATTGTTTATGAAGGCACAATTTGCCAAATTGCTCTAATAAAACAAACAAGTTTTCTTATATCTGGGGGAAAAAAGATTTAACAGTCAACAATATTTTGCCCTGACCAGTGTGGCTCAGTTGGTTGAGCGTCATCCCATTCACTGAAGGGTCGTTAGTTTCATTCCAGGTCAGGCCACATGCCCAGGTTGCAGGTTTGGTCCCAGTCAGGGTGCATATTGGAGGAGGAATATCTGGCTTGGGAAATATCTGGCATGGGCACTCCAGTGACTTCCATTTAAAAGTACCATTTTTATCCTTCACATTGAGGGGGAACAGTGGCCCCTGCTGCTCCCACAGTCTGCACAGGATTTTGGGGTTGTATTAATATCACTATTGTTCCCAGGACTTCTCCTTCAGGCCTCCAGGAGGAGGATTTAGAGTGTTTAAATGACCTATTTTCTCACATTTTAATTTTATTTTTTTAGTTTTACTGTCTGAAAGAGTAATTTAGATCCTTCTGAATAGAATTCTTATGATGTAACAACATGAAAGCTTATACACACCAGTCAGCTAAATTGCAACCTATGGGAGTCTCTGATGGAAACAAAAGCCTCCCATTTCAAAACAGAAATAAAAACAACATCTAAAGCAAAGACAAAGTTCAAACAAATCAGTACACTCAAACTAAGTCCTAGCAATAATATTCTATGCTAAAAATACAACTATTATGATACTTCACAAAACATAAGCAACAAGAAAAGCAAATATCCAAAAATCCAAATACCCAAACCAAAAGAGCACTCTAACCAAATCAACCCACACCAGGGAACTGCGATTTTTACTCACTGAGCCATGCCCTGCAGTGCCTTGCTGTGCCTATTGATTGCTAAGGAATCCCAAAGGGTTCAGAGAGCCCAAATGGCAGGGCAGGGGCTCCTGGTTGTGCACACCAGAGATTTACCCAGTTTGGGAATCTGTCAAGTCCCCAAAGACCCTAGCTGGTCTCTGAGTAAAATCACTCAGCAGCTGCTATGGACTCCCAGTTATTTCACAAGGAACCCCCTTCAAAAGTCCAGGGACTTACAGAGGGGTGGGGGTGAGGCACTTGCTCTATCTGGCAGTCAAAACTGTAACTAGAACCAAAGTTCAACTACCGCCAGGAAACCAAACTCATGAGACAGATGCTGGTGAAAAAGAAGCACATAACTATACTGTCAAAATAACGACAACCATCTACCACCTCTCTATATAAAAGGCTAATATGCAAAGTGTCCCCTTGGGAGTTCAACTGGGAGACTGGGAGTTCAATCTCTCGCTATGAGGTGCGCTGACCACCAGAGGGCAGCATGGAACGTAGGGAGGCCCCAGCCAGCAGCCAGAAGGTTCTGATCGGCCCTGATTACGGGCCAGGCCTAGAGACCCTACCCATGCACAAATTTTGTGCACTGGGCCTCTAGTTTCTCTATATAAAAGCCTACTATGCAAATTGTCCCCTTGGGAGTTTGATCAGGAGACTGGGAATTTGATCACTCACTATGATGTGTACTGACCACCAGTGAGTGGCATGAAATGAAAGGAGGCCCCAGCTGGCAGCTGGCAGCTGAGAAAGGGAGGCCCTGGCTGGCAGCTGGAAGGCCCCAATTAGCTCTGTTTGCCAGCCAGGCCTAGGGACCCTACCCATGCACGAATTTTGTGCACCAGGCCTCTAGTAAGTACATAAATGTGTAACACTAGCAAATTGTATGAGGATACAATGATATAATGAAGTATTAAACATTAAAACAAATACTTGTTTGTTAAAATTTTTATTAACTTTAGTGTAAATTTCCACTATAATATAATTGGCATGAAGACAGAGATTTCTGTCTGTCTTGTTCAGCACTGGATTGCAAGACCTAGAAAAATGTTTGGCACACATAGACTATTGGTAAATATTTATTGAATCAATAAGTGAGTAGTTAACAGTGATTTCATTAATAGAGGAGAGAATAAAGAAGAAAATCCCCTCTGGTTATTTGTGACAACTGTTCACCACAGTGAGTGAAGAATTCACATTAGGAATATATGTGTGCCACCATATGTAAAGTTTAATGGCTTAAATTATTTACTTACTTCCCTTACTAATAAAGCACAAACATCTCTGGGTCAAAGAATCAGTGGCAGAATATATTTCTCCTGTTAGTAGCCTCCAGTCCTACTTCTCCAATTTCAAATTAAGTGTCCTCCATGCTTAACAAATACTTGTCAAATGGGTGAATAAAAAATTTAATACTTTAATGAGGTTTCTGATAAAATATGTAGCCAAGTTTTCTCAATAAAAAGTGTTTTAAGACTTCTTATCTAGAGTTAGTTTTCTTGTGATTTTAATCAATTATATTTTTACTAGGAGGGGATAAAAATATTCAAAAGTACCTTCTGAAATTAAAGGAAGTCTAAAAACACAATCTGAAATAATCTTATGATAAATATATACACACACACACACACACACACACTTTTTCCAAGAAAGAAAAATGCTCTTGATTTATCGATCCTGGGGTCTGGTGATTCTCCTCCAACTCTGATAACTCCTCATCTCTTCTATGCTTCCTCTTCATTTCACCTCTTTCATGTAAGGGATAATATTCATTGTTTCTCCTTTAATGAGCTCATCGACTCTTACAATGCAACAAAGAATTACTTAAGTTTATATCACCCACACACCCACACATATTTACACAAACTATATCATCAGTTCTGATCCTTTTCCTATGTCTGGGTCTGTATTTTTACTTGCACAATAACACAATACCTCAAATATGTCTAAAACCAAGTTCCAAATAAAATTCCAAAACAGTTCCATTATGAATAGAATTTATTATTTCTTTCAATGATTTAATTTTCTCAGTCTCTCAAGCTTAAAACCACATTATCACCTTTATCTC
Organism: Myotis brandtii; assembly: GCF_000412655.1. Classification (NCBI taxonomy): domain Eukaryota; kingdom Metazoa; phylum Chordata; class Mammalia; order Chiroptera; family Vespertilionidae; genus Myotis; species Myotis brandtii. The sequence goes on along the minus strand of NW_005363247.1, from coordinate 168,053 downwards.
CTGGATCCGTTTTGCCATTCATCTGCAATTAATCACTAAATCCCACTGGTTTGACTTCCCTAATCTCTTGAATAGGTCTCTTCTGTTCCATTCTCATGATCCCTTCTCTCATTATCTCTCAGTGGAACTATCAAAATTGCCTCTTAATTGGTCTTCAGACTTTCTCTACTCTAATTTTATCTCTTGCTACAGATTAATCTTCCTAATGCACAACTCTAAATACATTACCTTTATAGTCACAAAACCAAGTAGCTCCCCATTACTTAGAGGATTAAATGTAAACTATTTGAATCTCCCATAACATGCAGTTTCCAGCCAAAGCAAGTTACTTCCCATTTCCCAAGTAAACTCCAATTTTCTGCTTCTGTTTCTTTGACTATGTATGATTCTCTTCATCTGAAATGTTTCCTTTCCACAGAACTCTTCTCATCCTTGTCCATAAAAATACCCTCATCCCTCAAGATACTGCACAAATGCCACAGCCTTCTTACTCATGCTTTCATCATATTGCAGCCTCTCTATTTTCTGAATATCAATAACATTTTGTTAGTACTTCTCACAGAACAATTAACATAAGTGAGTTTATATGGTGACTATTTGTATACTTATTGGCTCTCCCCTTTAGAAAAGAAGCCATGTTTAAATCTATTCATATCCTTTTATTCTGCACTAACTAAACATGGCACAGTATTTTGTATACTGTAAAGCTACATAAGTATATGTTCCATTAACTTTAAGGGCTCTTTGCTGTAATTCTGAAAAATCAGCTATACCCCTTCTATGCTGATATGGTACTGTGCTGACATCAGCTAGGTGTCACCTTGGGGTTACTGGCTCAGAGAAAGACATTAGCGTCATCATGTATGGCAAGTTGATCATAAAAACGTAAAAAATGGAAACCTTGTTTTCTGCTTTCTTTATGCACATCATATAGAAGCTAATAGAATGCTGATCATGTTTTGACTAATACATTCTTCCTAAAGGAATGATTTATGTAAACCACAATATTTGTATCCAAAATCCCTCAATAACTTATAAAGGATTCATTATTTTGAAATCAGTCAAAGTCTTCAAATACCCACATTTGTTTTTCAACCCTCTAAGGAGAAACAATGAAAGTCATAACAAAACAAACTAATTTCAGCAACTAAATTCTTATAAATAACTTGTTGGTAAGTATACAGGAGCCCACATTGCTGACATTTATCTGTCTACTAGTTCTCTGTCTTGGGCTACTCTGCAACATATGAGGTGTTCTGTCTACTGTGTTTCATAAAGCAAATAAGTAATTTAGACATTTTAGGTTGTCAAAAGCAGAAGTTCATACTAAAAGCATTTTTAAATAAGAGAGTTAAAGTGATATCACACATTACAGATTCCTTGAATTCAAGTCACAATGTCACTAAATAATTTAAACTACAAAAAGCTCTTGTTTCTTCTCAAACAGTACAGATGGCTGAACTACATGATAATTATAGGCCCTTCCTATTTTCTTTTGCTTAAGGAGAAATAGACAATGACCTTGTAAATTAGAAACATAATTTCAGATAAGTGCTGTGTAGAAAATAGAGCTAAAAGAGTGACTAAGAGTGAGGAAGTGGCATTTAAGCTGAAACTAGGTGTATGAAAATGAGGGAGAAAGTGTGATAGGCAGAGAGAACAGAAAATGCAAAAACCTCAAGGCAGGAGAAAGGCCACTATGACTGTTGGGATAGTGATAAGGAAATGATAATGGGGAGGTGGGTCTATGGTAAAGTTTGGGCTTGAGTCTACTAGTAAGTCTATTGATAAAGGGAAGCCATTGATGGGTTTGATGCTGAAAAGTGAAATGATCTGATTTATACTTTAAGACGACTACTGGTGGTGCTATCTGGGGAATAGACTGTAGGGAAGCAAAAGTAGAGACAGGAAAGGCAGAAGGGCTGGGATGGTGATATAGACTAGGGCTTCAGCCATGCGGCAATGGTAAACATTCTATTTATGAATATATTTAGGAGAAAGACAAAAAGCAAGACGTGCTAATGGATTAGAGGTGGGTGTGAGGAAAAAAGAGGGCTAAAAATGCTTATTTATCGATCCAATCAACTACATGGTTTAATCTACAGATTTAGCTTAATATATGGGCTTGGCTGTTGGTAATTTGCAACAATTCAGTTGTACATGTGGCTGGATTTCAGTGGAAATGTCAAGGTTGCAAATGGACATTTGGGAGACCTCAGCTTATAGATGGTACTTAAAACCATGAGACTGGATAAAAATCTTGAATGCTCTCACATTCACCTCTTTATTATCTAGCTGCAGAAAATTGGATCAGGTACATTGAGTAGTTCTTATTAAATTACTTGCCATGGTATTTTGAAGTTCTTTGTGCTGATTTAATGAAGTGATACAGATGGGAAGAGAAGCTATGAAATGGGCCACTGAAAATACATAGTTTTAGTTGTAGCTTAATTTAAGGCTTCACTATTGTACTTTTTAACCATGCAGTGTTTTCCAGGCATATCATCCAATGCTGTTCTTTATCATACTGAAAAGGAAGACACAAGTTTTACCACCTTAATTTACTTTGATTGTGTCCCATTACCATTTAGTTTTTGATCTATCCAAAGCCAATTGATTTCCAATTAAGAACAAAGTTTTCTTTAATTTTAAATCCATTTAATTAATTGTTTTAATTCTGAGCCTAACAATTTCAGAGATAAGCTTGGTTTAAAGTTTATTCTTAACTAGAAAAAAAAACAAACGACCACAAACATCCCAAGTGGCAGAAGCCAGAAACATAAACTTTTATTGTTAACAATAAATTCTTTCTCTTTTATAATGGAATCAAGTGTTTCACCCTTATTTCCCCCTTTTATTAGGATTTTAAGATCAACACTAAAGTCTGCTTTACATAAATGGTATAAAAGACAAAAAGCTTACTTCTTTAATAGAAAAAGTCCTTATTAATCAATAAGTAAATAAATGATAATGCATGTCTCAAACAAGAAAGGAGGAACAAAGAATAGAATCAGAAAGTCCACATATTAAAAGATACATAGCTTTAATTTACATATGCTGTACTCCAACTTTTTTCAAATGTTTCTTATTTTAGAATAATAAATTCTAATTTTGAGAAATCTGCCACATAATTCTGTACATCACTGGTCCTTCATTTTGCTTTCTTTGGCTACCTAAACTACCTTTCTGAGTTCACTTTGCTCTCTCTGTCTCTCTGTCTCTTTCTGTCTCTCTCTCTCCCTCTCTCTTTTTTGTTAATCCTTACCCAAGGATATTTTTCCATTGATTTTCTTTTTAGAGAGAGTGCAAGGGAGAGAGAGAGACAGAGAGAAACATCCATGTAAGAGAGACACATCGATTGTTTGCTTCCCACATGCACCCCAACCAGGGCTGGGAATCATGCCTGCAACCGAGGTATGTGCCCTTCATTGGAACCGAACCCAGGATCCTTCAGTCTGCAGGCCGATGCTCTATCCACTAAGCCAAATCGACCAGGGCCTGCTTTGTTCCCTTAACTGAACTCTGGTTTTAATCCTTATCGAAAAAATCCCTTCATGTCTAAGCAGAAGGAAAGTGAGGAAATGGGGGTAAGAAATTTTGCTGATCCTAATTATCAGCCACCAATTCTGAGCTCTCTTCTCCCCTTGACCTTTTTTGATACATTTTCTAAATCTTCTTTACCATAACTCTTATTTTCCCAGTTTCTGATATATTTTTTGAATTTTTTTCCTGTATTTAATCTTAGGGGCACTTCAGCATCTCTCTACATATTAAAAATGTCTAAGCTTTTCTTGAAATTACCTAAAGGTAATACTCAAGATTAGCTTTGGACATTAGTTCATGTGAAAGCATCCCTTCAAAGAAGCCTTTTTGAGAATTCATACTAAGGGAAGAACCCTAAAAATGGTATTTTAGAAATAAACACTTGAAGACTGGGAGTTGAATCTATATAGATGTTGGTCCTAGTAGGTAACAGGAAAAATTGTTCTAGAATAAAAATATCTCTTTCAAGAATCCCTTAAATTGCTCTTAAATATCTGGGAGATAATCGTTGGAAGCTCAGGCACTAAAAACCAAATGATTTTTTTCTCCAAAAGAAAAGCTGAATCAGAGGGAGCCCAGCAGTCAGACTGAAGTTTGAAGAGGAAGCTGAGGCTGTTTCTTGATAGGGGGAAAGAATTTAATGAAGTACTTCTTTCTCCTCTTCACAAAGAACATTTTTTATCTTCTTTTTGAGTTAAGTTCTCCTTTGATGCTCCTCTACTCTTTTTTTAAAAAATATATTTTATTGAATTTTTTACAGAGAGGAAGGGAGAGGGATAGAGAGTTAGACACATCGACGAGAGAGAAACATCAATCAGCTGCCTCCTGCACACCTCCTACTGGGGATGTGCCTGCAACCAAGGTACATGCCCTTGCCCGAATCGAACCTGGGACCCTTCAGTCCCCAGGCCGACGCTCTACCCACTGAGCCAAACCAGTTAGGGCACTCCTCTACTCTTAACAATTATATTATCAGATCCAGCTTTGGCTATTTCCAACTTTTTACCTCTATGGTGACTAATACATGTTGTCATTGGCTTACCAACAGGATTCAACTGTCTAGAATAGACAGAGAGCCAGTGGACAGATACATGGTAATGACAAACGGCTTTACCAACAGCTGCTGCAATATCAGGTCCAAGCATGGTCCTCCTGTGAACAGTAGCAGGAATATGTTGAACCACAGGCTGTTATGCTTCTGCACCAGAGTAGCCAACATCTAACACAGCCCACTTGCTGGCAGTGGTGCAGCTCTGACTGGGGTCATAATCCCAAATATGCAGTAGAGGCAGTTGGACATCACTGACCTTAGGTTACTGCACCTTTGAAACAGAAGCCATCTTCCCATCAACCCAGCATTGACCTAACTGACAACTCCAGACACTGGCAGCTAGTCTTCAAATCCTGAAGATGTTGTCTTCCTAAAGTGAGGCAGAGACAGTTTGGCTTTAAATGACCTACCCATCCATGTCTCTTCCTCAGAAACTCAGAGCACAGACCCAGTGCTGAATTGGGGTCCCTGCTTGACAACAAGCTTTTTTCCCCCCAATAAACTCTCAATCTTTTGTGCCTTCATCTTTTTCTTTTTCCTTTCAGGGTCATAAAGAAATTAGTGAAAGAATTAGCAGGCTAATTACTGGTAAAAGAAAAATAAACTGTGAAATATGGTTTTAAGAGGCATATCTTGATATAACAAACTTAAAAGCAGCAAAAGTACTTTCTTTTAGTTTGAAAAGAAATTATTTTTAAAGGAACTGTATTAAATTAAATCTCTACCAACCCACTCTCAGATAATAACCCATCAGAAAAACAACTGTAGAAAAAAAATGTTTTTGAAGTATGTGGGTTGAGAAATCCTGGGTAAAATACAAAATGTATCCACTTGATGCAAAAGAGAAACAACCATTATTTTGAGCTTTTTTTTTTCAAAGCAAAAGTTAATTTTTCCATCAAAGTGCATTCTACTCCAAAGAAACAAAATAGTACTTTTTTGAAATACTTCAGAAATTAGAGACAAATATGATTTCAATCAAGGCAAGAAAATTTTTTATTCTGACTGTGTGGCTATTGTGCACTTCTGTACCCAAAACTTTATATTCTTAAAATGACACTCATTTGAACTTTGCCCCAGGTTCACACCCCTCCCCCCATAATACAGACAACTTACATACTCAAATTGTAAGACACCACTTGAAAATTGAGTCTAAAACTCTGAATTTTCATAAAATCAATAATGGTAACAGATTGGATCTTTCAATCAATAAAATCTATAGGATCTGATATGGTGCCCCAGCTCTTAAAGCTTTGGCAGTTATTCCTTTTGCCCACCCACACTGTTTCTGTTACAATGGCTTTATCTCACAATTTTTGTGGGTCAAGATTTCAGAAGCTCAGCTGTGCAGTTTTGGGTACCAGTCTCTCGCGAAGCTTCAGTCAGATGGCTATGGCTTGGTCATCTCCCAGGTTTCTTTCATCGCATGTCATGCATCTGATCTGAAACAGCTGGGCTCCTTGGGCATCTTTCTCCATCTCTGTATATTCTGTCCACAGGTCTCTTCAGCATGGCAGCTTCAGGGTAGCAGGTTTCTTATTATCCATGGAGGACTCCCAAGGAGTGTGTTCCGAGAAAGAGAGAGACACACAGAACCTGCATCAGCTCTTATGACCTTGACTTACCCCACCTTTATTGATAGGGTCATTTAAATAGTTCTGCTCAGATTCAAGGAGAAAAGAACATAGATGCCACTACTTGATAGAGGAGGCTTAACGTTATACTGTAAGAAGGTGACATGGATTACATATTGATGAGTATGTAACACCCACAAAAGTCTGGCTGAGACCCACACTTAGATTTTTCTTATACAATGAAATGTAGAAAAGTAATAAGATTTAAAAAATAGCCTCACATGACAGATTTCCATATTTCATTGTATCCATATCATTTTTCATTGAGTTCTTGTGTTCCTTTGTTTTTATTTTTTGGTTCATTAGATACTTACTGGATTTCTCACTGAAATAAGCAGTATATAAGATGTAAGGATGAAGATATAGACACAAAGACATAATGCTTGTCGTCACTAAACACATTGTATATGTATACAATCAGAATTGTGTTTTTTAATAGTTTGTGTGTGAGGCAAATTTTTAAAATGAGTAGCATATTTAAATTTTAAAATAGGAACTCACAAAAAGCTAAATATTATATGACGAGAAAGAAAACTGTATTACCCAATTTTTAGTTCAAAGAAGGGTATAGAAAATAGAAAGACCCATTTTCTTTGTGATTTAGAAATTTTGAAATAATCCAAAAAGGAGTTTTAAAGAGAAAAAAAAGAGAGAGAGAGAGAGAAATTTTTTTAGACCTGGCAGCAGTATTATAAAAGATATTTAGCTCAGTTCTGTGAAGGAACATATTGAAAACAACATATTCATTTGATTATGTGAATGTAAACCTAATCTAAGTACTTTTGTTTATAACTCATAGAGTGTTTTTGTGTGTGTAAGTTTGCCTATTATCCTAGAACATTTTTTGAAGGTCAAAACAACATCTAAGACTATGCCAGAAGATGGCATTTCTTTCATAAAAAGAAGTTATAATTGCATGACAACTTAACACCTCAGTTAATCATTATTAGAAATAAATTTTAAAAATTCTGAGTCCAAAGGCATCTTTTAGGTTTGACATTCTGGTGTATAATCAGCACAAAACAAAGCCATAAAGTCTCAGTGTTTATAATGGACTTAAAAAATTATCCAGTTTCCAAACTTCTGCCATGTTTTTTATTCATTCCACAGAATATCTCACCAAAGTTGTCGTTTCTGCTTCTCCATAGGTCCAACAATGTGGTGTTTATTTCATTTTTAGTGTCTTTGAAAATACAGTCAATTCTCATTATTCATGGCTTCTGTATTTTAATATTAGCCTACTCACAATGGTTTGTTTGTAACCCCCAAAGTCAATACTCATAGCATTTTCACAGTCTTTCATGACATGCACAAAGTGGCAATTTTTTTAACAGGACATGCACATTCCCAGCTGAGAAACAAGGTGACACTCTGCTTTCTTGTTTCAAATCTCATACTGTAAACAAGTGTCCTTTGGGGGGGGATCTATTTAGTGCCATGTTTTTTGCATTTTTGTGTGTTTTTTGTTGGTGATTTTGTTTACAACAGCTCTAAGCTTAAAGCTTAAGTGCTACCTAGTGTTCCTGAGCACAGGAAAGCTGTGTTTTACAGGAGAAAACACCTGTATTATGTCATCTTTGTTTAAGCATGAGTTACAGTGCTGTTAGCCATGACTTCAGTGTTAATGAATCAATAATTATATAGGGTGTACCAAAAAATGTATACACATTTGTGCCATGCCAGCACAGCCAAGAGTTCGGTGAGCCTGAGGGGCAGCAGCGAAGGATGTAGAAAAGACAGAAAGAGAATAATCTGGGTCTGGTGGATCTCCTTTGCTTGGTTAAGGCCACAGAGAGAGATCCAGAGGCAAGCTGAGCCTTTATTTTATAGCCAGAGGTAAACAAGGTACTGGTCACCATAGTTACAATGTTCTTGTGAGTTTCACTTGTTTTGGCAGCCCATTAGCTATCCAGATAAGATCTAGGGAGAGTCATAAGGTCAAGCCTAATTTTGCTAAGAGGTCTATGCCCTCTAAGCTGGGACTTGTTTGTGGCTTTGCCAACAGGTCAGTCCAAGGCTTAACCCTATAGCCGCTCCTTACACACACTTTAACAGCTAATTCTATTACCTTTTGAAAATGAAATGTATCTTAATAAACACCACTGTTATAATTACTCCAAGTGTGCATACATTTTTTGGCAACACCCTGTATTTTTTTAAAAATATATTTATTGATTTTTACAGAGAGGAAGGGAGAGGGATAGAGAGTTAGAAACATCGATGAGAGAGAAACAGCTGCCTCCTACACACCCCCTACTGGATGTGCCCGCAACCCAGGTACATGCCCTTGACCGGAATCGAACCTGGGACCCTTCAGTCAGAAGGCCGACACTCTATCCACTGAGCCAAACCAGTCAGGGCAACACCCTGTATATTAAATAAGATACCTTTTAAAAGAAACACATAATACAAAGGCTATATTGATTGGTTGATAAAAAGTTGTTAACAGGGGCTTGCAAAAACCTAACCCTATATTTCTCATAGGAGCATAGATTCAATATTCACTAATTCTGTTTTTGTGGCAACATTAAAGAACATAACTACTATGGATAATAAGAACTGACTGAACAAACAAGCATTCTTCAAACACCCAGGATGAGTATTGAGTTTTCCTTTCCTTTTCATATCTTGTAGTTTCAAATGACAATTTTGAACTTTTGATTCTTTCTCACTGTAGAAAGAATGTATTTTATGGTGTCACTTCTAATGTGGTATGAGGAAAAATTAATTACAAATCATATTATGTTATTATGCCTAGCAACCAGACTTCCATTGTGCTACTTCTCTGTCAAGAATTTTTTGAAAAATAACCATAAATTATAGCCCACTAGAACCACTTTATAGTCAACCCTCACAGAAATGACAGAGAGATGGCAAAACCATGTCCATGCTGGCTAGAGAATGAGCAGTAATATGATAGAGAAATGTGGCAGGAACAAAACTTTTCAATTATCCTTGAAATTCATGATCCCTAATGTTTCGCTAGCATTAGGATTCAATGGTGGTCCTTCAGAAATACTGTTGGCAACTACCAACTCTTCCAAATGTGTGAGGAGGACTTGTCAGGGAATGAAAGGTTTGCTATATGCTAAGGTGTTGATGGTAGAGAGGCTGGAGAGTTGTATCAAGGGGAGAATTAAAGCTCTTGAATTATTCTTCACTTAGATTAATTCTCTATTTTCCTCCTTGCCATGAGGCTGTGGAATGATCAGAACAGAAGCCAATATATAGTGGAGATACTTAGCACATGTTAAATTTACACACTCTCCTCAACATTTCCAGCCTCCTTGTAGTTAAGCAGGGCCATGTAACTAGTTCTGGCCGATGACATACTCCTCTGTTAATTGTCCTATGTGAGTGACCAAACATTCATAGGAGAGATGAGAAAAAAAATAATTTTTCCCTGCTTATAAAAAGGAAGGAGGCAGCTATCTCCCTCCCCTTTTATAAATAAAATCTCTCCAGGAGCCATACAACCCCTACAAGTCTCAGCTTTTAAGACCCACCTACCTAGAGAGATCTTCAAATTCTAGAGTTTTGTCCCATTCTGACATGTAAATCCCGACTTAGGTAGCCCCCTAGTCCCCAGGTACCTTGGGGCTTAACTTAGGGACTGAATGAAGGCTCTATCCAGTTAGTCTTGGAAGATGAGAGAAGTTTCATTATACTTTCAAATCAGAGAAATTACCTAGGCAAATGACTACAGAACTAATTTTCAAGATATGTGAAGATGTTTTTTAAATTCTAAGAGAAGTGAAAATAAACACTCTCTAACTTCGTCATATCAAGTTTCTGTGACCCATGAGACTAAAGCATTGAGAAATCCAGGGAAGTTTTATTTCTCCACACTTACTATGGTCTAGGCCTCACCTGAATAATAAAAGAGTTAGGAGTTAGAAGTATTTGGCCAAAGAATCATGTACTTAAATAAAAACGAAATAGATGAACTGAAAAGGTAGCCTAAATATATGTTTTTGAGGATTAAGAGGGTAAGACCAAGGATTTGACATTGTACTCATTCAAAACGGTTACAATGACTTTGGAGGCCTTGTTATCCAAAGGTATCTATATATAACCCTAAGTTTTCTAACACTCATTCGATATATTCGAATGTAAGGGAGGCTCAAAGCAGTAGTAAGTCTGTAGTGAGGAAAATAACTTCCCTGGAATAAATTTCAAAAAGCCATAGTCTCTAGGAGAGGCTGGGGACTGACTCTTTGAAGTCTGACACAATCTTAGTATAGTAACTTAAAGTAACTCACCTACATGAACCTGGCCAGAAAGTGCCTTAGGAGGACACACATCTCCCAGGCTTGGCTTCTGCCATCACCTTCATGATACTTTTCTCTAGTGATGACCTCTAGGAGTTGTCCTTCAAATGACTGTAAATTGGACTTGATATCTAAAAGGCTAGGAGGAACTTCAAGTTTTTCTCTTGAAAGGCTAAAGTAAAGCTTTACAACTGAGGTTATGTCATTACTTCATTAAGTGAAATTAAATGGAGATCAAATAACAGCTGTAAAATCTTTATAAATGTAAATTGTAATCCAGGTTTTAAGGGGGATCTGAGATTCTCTTGAGGAACCATAGTTTTATGAAGGTAAATCTTTTGTGTATTGTGTGCCAAAGGTTCCTCCTTCTGTAAACAGAAAGCCTAGCCGAACACAAAATAAACAACATGAACTTTACCCATGGTTTTAGTCTTTTCTTCTTTTTCTTTTTGAAATATATTTTATTCAGAGAGGAAGGGAGAGGGATAGAGAGATAGAGACATCAATGATGAGAGAGAATCATTGATTGGCTACATCCTGCATGCCCCTGCGGGGGCGGGGGAGGGGGTGGGGATCAAGCCTGCAACCCGGGCATGTGCCCTTGGCTGGAATGGAACCTGGGACCCTTTAGTCCACAGGCTGACACTCTATCCACTGAGCCAAACCAGCTAGGGTAGTCTTTTCTTCTTGAATTTGGTTCATCAACACAGAGTCACAAGTGTCTGCCTTTAAAGTCCTAATATTCCATCTTGAAATTGGATTTGCTGATGACAATGATAAAAATGTTTCTTTCCCATAAAATCCATACCCTCAAAAATTGAGGTAAATAAACAGGAACTGTATTATTTGTATCAATTGTCCATATCATCATGGCATTTCACATATTTGTTTTTTCCTCACCTATAATTTAGTTTGACATCTGGGAATGACTATCTGAAGCATGCCATATAAAATTTTCCAGCTCTTAGTAGTGTGTAATTAAAGTATTGTAGGCATTGTGAATTTAATTGATGTGTAACAATATGCTTGTGGATGATAATCACAAACTAATTTCCACATCGAAAATTGAAAAGTAAGAAGGTTGTTGTTGTTTTTCCTTGTCTTTTGACAGAGCCTCTTTCAATGGCTTAACAATTTTTCTCATAATTATATTATCAGGATAGGCTTGGCTCAAAATAGGAGTATTTATTTTAGCCTTGATAAAAATCCAAATGCTAAGTGTTATGTTGAAAACTGAATAGGAGGCAAACGTAAATAGAAGACAAAAACAGAAATGAATGAGAGCTGGAAGGTGTAGAGGCACAAAAATGAGAACTTATTTACAAGAGAAATATTTAGTTTGAGGGGGAGGGGGAAGATGAGTGATGCTATAGCATCCCTTTGCCTCCTTCCCCACCCACCTAATATAGTGATTAAGAGCTTCTGGGGCATGAGCTAGACCTGAATTTAAATGTCATATGTTATTTAATAGGTACATGTCCTTGGACACATTTGGGCACTCTCTAAACCACAGGTTTTTTTTTTAATATGTAAAAAGCATGTTTTCTTTTTCTCTCACTCCTTAACACTTAATTTGACAGGGAATCCTATTGGCTCTACCTTCAAAATATATCCATGTTTCTCCAGGCCCCCTTGTCTGAATACTGCAAAATGCTTCTCCTTTGCCCACTGCTTCCAATCCTGCTCCCTTCTGTCTGTGCTCAATGCAGAAGCCACAGTGAACCTTTAAAAAGTTAGCTGTGACATATTGTGGCACAATTCTCCTCTAAACCTTCCAGTGACTCCCCTTCTCATTCCAAGTAATTCTGAGCCAAGCTACTTAGAAAGGCTTACAAGGCTCTCCCTGCTCCAACCCAGTGACCTCTCTCAACTAGGCTCCCTCACTGCTATGTCCCAGCCACTCTGATCTTTTTGCTATTTCTTGAACCCAACAGGCAAACTCTTTCCTGAGGAACACAATTCCTCCAGATATCTCAGGTTTTTACTTAAATACCAACTTCTCAATAAGGTCTACATTGACAACCTTATTTAAAATTACAACTTACCTATTATCCCTCTTTCCCAGTTATATTTTTTTAATAGCACTCCAACGTCTATGATACTATATAATTTGTTTATTATTCTCATTTTTAAATTATCTACACTAATAAAAGAGAAACATGGTAATTGGCGTACGACCGCTACCCTTTTCATTGGCTAATCAGTGAGTATATGCAAATTAACTGTCAGCCAAGATGGCGGCCGGCAGCCAGGCACTGAAGCGAGCACGAGGCTTGCTTGCTGCAGATTCCAACGTTCTCCGCCTAACTTGCCAGCCTCTCAGTTGCAACTCTAAGCAACTATATACTATGTTGCAAATAAGAAGCTAAACAAAACCCCAGAAAAGGGCTTCCATGCAGCCGGGCTCGGACTGCAACATTGTATCTATGTTTTCAGCAGCGAGGCCTCAGAGCTAAAGCTGCCCCAGAATAAAAAAAAAAAAAGAAAAGAAAACAAGGAGCGGTTGGAAGCTTTAGTCACTCGCCAGCCGGAAAACAGCCCTCAGCCCCTCACCCAGACTGGCCAGGCACCCCAGTGGGGACCCCCACCCTGATCCAGGACACCCTTCAGGGCAAACCAGCCAGCCCCTACCCATGCACCAGGCCTCTATCCTATATAGTAAAAGGGTAATAGGCCTCCCAGCACCGGGATCAGCGGAGCAGCAAGGCTCCCAGCACCGGGATCAGCGTGACAGGGGGCAGCGCCCAAACCCCCTGATCGCCCTGTGGCTCTGTATGTGACAGGGGGCAGCGCCCAAACCCCCTGATCGCCCTGTGGCTCTGTGAGTGACAGGGGGCGGGGCCACAACCTCCCTATCCGCCCTACTCTGTTCGTGACAGGGGAAGGCACCCCAACCCCCTGATCAGCCCTCCTCTGTGCCTGATAGGGGGGAGCTCCCCAATCCCCTGATTGCCCTGCGCCTCTGCGTTTGACAGGGTGCAGCACACCAACCCCCCC
>NW_005363247.1:118754-154032 GCF_000412655.1 Myotis brandtii | reverse complement strand
TGACAGGGGGCGGCGCCCCAACTCCCCAATCGGCCCTGCTCTGAGCCTGACCAGGGGCTGCACTTAGGGATTGGGCCTGCCCTCTGCCACCCGGGAGCAGGCCTAAGCCAGCAGGTCGTTATCTCCTGAGGGGTCCCAGACTGCGAGAGGGCACAGGCCGGGCTGGGGGACCCCCCTCCCCCCGCCCCCCGAGTGCACAAATTTTTGTGCACCGGGCCTCTAGTCTCTCTATATCCCTGTAGGATGTATACTTAACAAAGGCAGCGATTTTGCTGTTTTATTCACTGATGTATATTAAGTTCCTAGAATAGTGCATTAGACCTAATCGTGCTCAATAAATGTTTGTTAACTGAATAAGTGCCTATGCTATAATGTTTTTTTAAGATTATATTCAACTAGGGGCCTGCTGCATGAATTTGTGCATGGGTGGGGTTCCTCAGCCTGGCTGGCAATCGGGGCTGATTGGGGCCATCTCGCCCAGTCCCGATTGGGGCCTGCCGACCGGGGGAAGGGACAGCGAGAGGTTGGCTGTGGAAGCACACTGACCACCAGGGCGCAGCTCTTGCGTTGAGCGTCTTCCCCCTGGTGGTCAGTGCACGTCATAGCTACCAGTCAACTGGTTGCTTGGTCAACCAGTCGTAACGGTCAGTTGGGCTTTTATATATATAGATAGTTTAATGCTACTTATCCAGTCGTAACGGTCAGTTGGGCTTTTATATATATAGATAGTTTAACAGTGCTACTTATATATTCTTGCTTAGATATTCCTAAGCTTTACGATTTATAAAATGTTATCAGTCCCGCCCCCCATATTCTCAAGTAAAAGAAACATAACAAGACACTATGTAATACTTGTTTTAAAAAGATTACGAGAGATATTTTTAGTTTTATTAATATGCTTTCTTGCTTTGCGACCTAGGGCCCTCAGCCTCCGACACAAAAACAGTTTCATTAGATGCACTTTAAGTAATCTTTTGCAGTACCTGCTGTTAACTGAATATCCTAAAGAGATTAAGCCTCTGTAGAAACAAACACACATCAGGAAAAACAGCCTGTTTTAAGATCAAATGAGTGAAGGAAGATCAGCAATAACACTAAGGTGACAAAACATACTGAGATCTAAATAATGTTTCCACCTCAGTTAACACATTAACAGCCTAGTTAACTTCATGATATCTAGGAAAATAAAGAAATATTAATACCTCCTTGCACTGTGGGAAAACATACAATATAAATAATGCTGACAGCCCCAAATTCAGCATTTATTTCTCAATAAACATTAGTTGATTTTGAATATTAAAACCAGGTATACTGCACTTTAGAGTGTAATATTACAATTCTTCCATGTTTTAAATTTTATCTTCTCTGACTATAACAATAAAATATTAACTTAATCTCTCCAGTAAAATTTCCTCTGAGAAGTATGTGCAGATTATTATTAATACACCAATATAATACCATTCTTATTTAGAACTCAGTCTTCTGAATGTTGAAACCTGACTGTAGTCTCTGTACACATGCAGTCCTTATCACTGTGCAGATCCCTCCTGAACATAGCCTGAAATGGCCCACTCAGCTCTCTCTACCATTTCCTAAGTGTAATTACAACCCTTCATTAAATTTCAAGTCATAGTCTCCTTTCTCTAGGAAACTCTCAATGGACTTATAAAATCAAAATCCATTCAATCTCTTCTTCACTGACTTGAAATGATTGTGATATATGTGTGTGAGCACACTCACACAAATATTAAAAGGTTAAGAATCTGAAGGATCTGCCTAAATTATTCTTGAGGGCAACTTAAAAATCTATAAAATATATTTTCTATGACACCGAATGAAAATATTAACAAATGTGGCAGAAAATTGGTTCTAAATCCACCAATCTTTACTTCCATTCCTTTTTAAGAATCATTTTTGTTTCTCATAAGTTACATTTTAACAGCTAAATTTTAGTCTTTTTAAGTTCTAATAACATGTTATTTTAGTTTGCTGCTTGGGAAGTTTTCACATTTGCAAATGATGATTGATTTGACTCCAGGGCACTGAGGTCCAAAGTTTTGTCTTAATGAAGATTCCTTCTAACAATGTGATATTTTGGAGTCTATCATCATAATTTACAAACTATACAAAAGAGGGTGTCATAACAACCAGAGCTTAGTGTTCCAGATTTTCTGATTTAGTTTTTATACCTAAGTCATATCATCTCTCTGTATTGTTTAAAACCACCTGTGAAATAAATGAAATGTTTACCTTTAGCATTAAAAAGGAATCTTACAGAATCTCCTGTAAGTAAACATATCTGACAATTCATATATGGATGTCTCTCAATACAAGTATATGTTTATGTGTTACATCCATAATATATATTCAAATATGTGGTCTATTTCTATTCCCCACATATCTATCACTCTAAATTCTGCCTATCCTTCAAGACCCAAACTCAACAAAATTGTCTCAGATATACTATATTCCCAGCTTTCCAATGCTCTCATAGCTCTTTTTAAGCCTCAGTTTCAGCACTTAATCCCATTCTAATTTGTACCTGATTTACCTGTAAGCATTAATCTTAATCCTAGGTGTCTGTGCTCCTGATATAGGGGAAATGTCACCTTGCTTTTCTCAGTGTTTCTCTCAAAGACCACTGAAATACCTTAAAACAGAGGGATAAAATATATATTGAGTGAAATGAATATATCTTTGTCAAGCAATTCCTTGGGCAGAGCACATAGAGTTCTGCTTTCATGGAATACTGACACCCTATGTATATATGCGAATGGGACTGTCTTCAACTTTAGAGTTCAACATTCATCTTATTAAATATTAAAATGAGCTCTCTATAGAGTACTGTCTCTTACTGCCACTTGATTAACTACACTATAAAGTTATTTTATAATGCCAGAGAAAATGCTAAGTATTCAAGACATCAAGAGACTTTACCACAGGTCTTAGAATGTAGAGGCCTTAAGATTTTAAGACCAAAATTAAATTAAATGTAGAGATAGAGAAGCCAAAATACTTTTCATGTTGGCTTATCTCTTGAAGAAGTTTCATTCTCATTTCTTTTTGAAGTCACAATGTAAAATCCAGTCGCTGTATTTTGCACATGTACACAATATAATAGAATTGCTATGGAAGCTAATAAAAGTGCACAAATAAAACAAGCTCATTACTGAAACAAAACAATTAAGGACAATGGGAAGCATTCTTTCCTGCATTTCATCTTCAAACATCTTATATTAAACTAGAAGCCCGATGCATGAAATTCTGGCAAGAGTAGGCCTTCCTTCCCCCGGCTGCCAGCACTGGCTTCCCTCTGGCACCTAGAACCCGGGCTTCCCTTGCAGCCCTGGCTTTGTCTGGAAGGTCATCTGGTCTAATTAGCATATTACACTTTTATTATTATAGATATTCTATCCTTTCACTTTTAATGTTCTAACCTTGATTAAACTCTGATATTCTCACTCTTAAATTACTTCTTCCTGGTTATTCTTCTTTCCCAAGTTTTCTTCTTACGAGGCCATCAGTCAGGTAGTGGCAAATTAATATTGCTCTTGTCACCCACATGCTCACAATTGTAATGGGCTGTAGCCTACCAGCAACCCTAGACCTTAAGTTATCCTATCAACCCTCTCTCCCCCAACTACTGCTTCACCACAGCATTTCCTTTTTGCCACACATAACTATCTCGTCTCATTTTAGGGCACTCAATTAACCCAAGGGCCTCTTCATATTTCACGAAGTTTTTCTTATTTTATCTTCTCTATACTGGGAATGATCTTAATTGAGTACTGACTGTTTACCAGAGACTTTGCTAGGTACAAGGGTTAAAAAAAAAAAGTAAATATACAGGAGTAGCCTTTAAGGATACTTCATTATTTACTCTTTCCTTGTCAATCATTTTTTTGTCTTTCTTTAATGCTACTTAAGATACTCTGAGAAGAAAATTTTCTGATTCACTTAACCTGATGCTGCTTATTATTTTACTCCATTTGATAGCTCTTCAATGGTATTATTTTATCTGCCTTAGGTCAGATTTTCTCTGGGAAATGCCTTGAAAATGCTAGAACTGATATTAATATTCATATTTTCTAAAATAATACCACTTAATAGGTACATTCAAGACATCTTTATGCTTTAAAACTATTATACAAAAATTACATACCCTATAAAATTCTAGGAGAGCCTAATTTAGGATGAAAAAGACCAGAGTTGAACCTTATGGAAGATGGAGACAAGGATGAACTGGGAAAGGGCATGAGGGAACTTTCTATAGTTAAGGTAAAGTTCTGTATTTTAATAGGAATTTGTATTATACAGGTGTATATATTAATCAAAGCACACCAAGTAGTCACTAAGATTTTGTCCATTTCACTATATGTAAATTTTACCTTTTTATTTCTTTGTTTTGTATTTATTTCATAGCTGTTTTATGCCTTTCATTCAGTTCCTTTATTAAATTTCTGGCAAATCTACCCTCCTTAGATATCTTGTAATTTCAAAGCTCATTGTGTCCTTTTTCCCATTTTTGCCTGTCTGATCAGCTATTGCTTCAAGCCAGCCAACACCAACTCCTATTGTAAGATTTTGAATTTTGAATTTAAGGTGCCTTTCTTTCTTTAATATTTGCAAATGTTAAAGATACTTAATTCACACTGAATTGTGTTAACATTTCTTCTGCTCCAAGGGATGGTGTTTTCGAGGGGGTGGGGCAGAATTTTTATAAGCTGAAATAAAGTGCTATAAATCTAAATTTTTTTCTTCTTTTTGTAACTTTGTATGAATACCATCATGTCACCTTGAAATATTACTTTCCTATACTAATAATACAATTACATGTAGCCAGAGTGAGAGTTTGAAGAGGCTAACTAGGTTTTTTAGTTCAAAAACACTCTTTTCTTGTGATATGGTGAAATATTACTGTTTCTTTAATCCGTGTTTTCATGGAGAGGGCCTGGTATGTCTTCTAATTTTTTGACTCTCTGTTTTTACAGAAACTTTAATTTCTCCTTTTTGCTTCCTTTTCTTCATTTACTAGCAAGCCTCCAGGGGTGCATCTCCCTGACACTTGCATTTACTCAGGTGTGGTGTCGTTAGGTTCTGCTCATTTTCAAGTCATAGTAGCCATTTTTCATTCTACAAGATCTCAGGCTGGTTCTCAATATTTTCCCATTCTGAATCAAGTAATTCTGAATTCTGGGATACCAGCAGGTTAAGTTGTCTGAAAATTCAACTCAATTCTGACACTATCTACCCAGACATCCAGACATACCATCAGATTCCATAGATAAAGGGTTCAGTCCCATAAGATTGCCCTCCACTTCAGATGCCAATTGCAAGCCCAGGTTGTGCTTCTGACCCACTGGCTACAAACTGGAGGCTCCAATAACCTCTTTCAATATAGGATCCCAACTGCAAGTGCAGGTTATTGCCTTTACTCCTGACCAACTAACTATAAATCAGAAGTTCCCATGAACCCCTCTTTGGGTATGACTAATTTGCTAGAATGGCACACAGGACTCAGGAACTCTGTTTATTCAACCAATTACTGTTCTGGCTCCCCAACCTGGAAGCTCTCCGAAAACCCTCCCTTTTGAGTTTTTATAGAGGCTTCATTACTTAGATAAGATTCATTAACTCATTGTCCATTAGGGGTGGGGGAAAAATTCAACCACTACCTCTTCTTACCTCCCCATAAATCAAGGGGTGGGAAAGTGCCAACCCCCTATTAAAGGTCGGTTCCTCTGGAAACTGGCCCCCATCCTTTGGTGCTTTCCAAAAGTCACCTTTATGAACATAATCCCAGTTGTGGTGGAAATGGGCTTGTTATGAATCACAAAATGCCCATTTCACCTTTATGGCTTTAAAGTCTTTTTTGGATCTGTGAGGACAAGAGACCAAATATTATAGTGAAAGATGCTCCCATTACTGTTATTGTTTAACAAATTCCAAAGGTTTTGGAAGATAAGCCAAGAACTCTGGATGTCTGAATGCAACCAGTTTTTGAGTGATTTTAATCTGTACCTCAACATCCTCAGTCCCCCTATTTCCAGCCCTCATTTATATCCCATCTGACCCCACTCCATCTTATAAATCACATCTCAGTCACATTAAAGGCATAGATTATGGGTTTATTTGCTTTCCCTACCAATCAGTAAGATTTTGGGGAGGACATGGGAAAATTTAGATTTTGAAGGTGTCTCAGTCCATTCAGGCTGCTATAACAGAGTACCACAGACTGGTGACTTACAAATAACAGAAATTTCTCACAGTTTTGGAGGCTGGGAAGTCCAAGATCAAGTTGCTGACAGATTTAGTGTATGGTGAGGGCGCCCTCAGGGGTCTCTTTATGAGGATATTAATTCCATTCATAGAGGCTCTAATATCATGATCTAATCACTTTCCATTAGCTCCACCTGCAAATTATATTGGGGATTAGGTTTCAACATATGAATTCAGGGGGACACAAACATTCAGCACATAGCAGGAATTTTTCCTTTTTCTGTGATTACTTAGAAATATTTAGAATTCTCTTTCTAAAATCCAGACACTTTTTTTTTCAGACAGTTCATATTAAATCCTATAATGGCAAATATTGCAAGCCAGAGTTTTGCTAGAAATTCATCCTAATGTGTGCATTAGGAAGTATTTTTGGTACTGTAATTGAGAGCAATGTCTCCAAAAGCTTAGACTGTTGGGGGAAAGGCTGCATTTGAGAATTTCAGATTATCTGTTCTTTAATTAAGCAATTAAATAATGAAACCTAGATTACAGTTTCAATTCTGCTACACTGATTTTCTCAGTTTCTGACTGTGAGAAAATCCATGGCTTTTCAAGCAGGTACATTTATGGAGGGAAAGAACTCCATGAGTAGTCCATCGAACCATCAGTAATTACTATCTTCTATGCCCAAAATATTGGTAATTTCATATGGTTCAGCTTAATATCTACCCTGTGTGGGAAAAACGTGATTGATTTTGGTAGTTAGCATGAGAGCTTAAGCATGAATAGAGATTACACACTCTACAGTTCATAGATAAAATAGAACTGCATTGAGCAAAAGCTCTTAGAATGTAATGTGGGAATTTTGTTGATAATATTAATCTGAGTAGATCAGTATTAAGATATAAGCATAATAAATTTTTTAATATATGTATTTAACTGATCATCTCCTATTACTAGGCAACAGGAAAGAATTTCATATACTGGTTCCGAATATACTTGGAAATGCTATTAAACCCAATTAGTATTCATCTTACCTCCATCTATCTAAATGTATCTATTGAAAACCTAATATTTACAAAGCATGGTACTAAGTTGTGGAATCCAACAAAGAAAACACACAAAGCTTATTCTAAAGAATAAGGAGCCCTCTCAGAATCCTGAGTAATTATTCAGTATAAATAATTGTAATATCTGCCTTTTGTCAGACTGGGGAAACTGGG
This sequence comes from Myotis brandtii, assembly GCF_000412655.1. Lineage (NCBI taxonomy): Eukaryota > Metazoa > Chordata > Mammalia > Chiroptera > Vespertilionidae > Myotis > Myotis brandtii. Next base: position 146,590 of record NW_005363247.1, on the reverse strand, counting down.
AGGAGGTAGTAAATTTTAGCAGGGATTATCTGAAAAGCTCAAGTAAGAGATGACTTTGTGTAGGAACGCTACTGAGAGTTGTACTGCTTTTCAATGTACAACGTACGATGAAGGTGATTGGACAGGGGAACAAGTGTGTTCTGGCATGATGCTGTGTCAACCTAGAAGGGACTGATTTTTCTAATTTTCACAAAAGTGTCCAATGGGCAAGTAAAGTACATCAAAATGAGAGATTAGGTGGAAAGGCCAGGTAGGTAGCAACTCAAAACTGCAGCTCAAAAACCACTTGAAAAGCCAAAAGCTAATTACCTCCATCATTCTGGCCCCTGTTCACACTTGATAATGCTGAAAGGAGATCTTTCCTTACTACCCTGAGTCAGGCTTTTGTGTGGCACCCAGATTTGTCGCTGTAGATACGATGAATTTTAAATTGGAAGAGTACTTAGAAGATCATTGAGTTGACACAGAATTCTACAACTGAAGAACAAGAGATGTAGAGAAGTAATCCTTTTCAAGGTCATATGGAATACCCAAGTATTTCAATGAGGGTAGGCCAAGTTTTGCTGCATTATCAAATAATCCTCAAGCCCCAGGGTCTTAAAATAATGAAGGTTTCTTGCTCACTTTATACATTTGACAAAGGGTTGTACTCACTAGTATCTCAGGAACCAAGGCTGATAGAGGATATAATCCCAAGAGTAGGAAGAAGGAAACTTGGTAAATTGTACAGTCTTTTAAAGCTTCCATGAAGTAAAACACATTATTTCTGCACATATTTTCATTTGTTAAAGCAAAGAGAACAGAATTCAATTCTGCCATGCACATAGAGTAGACAATGGCATGTTTTTGATAAGCCCTAATGATTAGTATACCAGGTTAGAGAAGGACCCAAATGGCTTATATCCACATTCAAATATGAATTCAAGTAGTCTCCATAAAATCAACAATAAATGATATACTCACTAAAATAATCTTCACGGTACCAATACAAATACATAGAAATTAAGTGGCTACATTCCTTCTGGTTTATAAAATTTCAGTAGCTATGGGAACAAAACTATTTTATAATAAAAAATTTTTAAAAAGTGTTGACGTGAACAGAGTATAAGTCATGTCAAAGCTTTCATTGCTTGCTATAAATTATATTCTATTGAAAAGAAACAGAAAAAAAAGTATAACACTATTTCTCATCTCTTCTATAATTAGCTTACTGTTAAGTTCTACTCTAAAGACCTGTGGTATGGACTTTATTTATTGGATATCCTATACAATAAAAGGGTAATATGAATATGCAAATCGACTGAACGGCAGAACGACCAGTCGCTATGATGTGCACTGACCACCAGGGGGCAGACACTCAGCACAGGAGCTGCCCCCAGCCCACAGGCCCCCATCAGGTGAACGGGGCCTGCCGGCCAACCTCTTGGTCCCTCCCAGCGGCTGACAGGCTCCGATCGCCTGATGGCAAACGGGGAACCAGGGCCGGCACAGGGGAAGATGGCCCTGATTGCAGGCCAGGCCTAGGGACTGTACCTGTGTACAAATTTTGTGTGCCGGGCCTCCAATACTAAAATAAAGGCTTATTACATTTTTACACTTGGGTTTATCTTTTCAGGGTATTATACAAAATAGTTACAGCAAGTACTGTCTTTTGCACACCAAATCACCACTTTTTTCTCCCTATTAGAATCCTGATTTGTTTCGTGTTCCTTCTTCCACATAAGAGTTGGGAGTAAAACCTAATTGATCAAATCTAAGGACTGTGGTGCCTGCCATTCCATGGGCTAGTGTTATGTTTAGAAAAGGACAGTAAATGGTGAATGAGTCTTCTGGTGGGTTTTTAGGAAGCCTGTCTTCATTCTTAAAAATAACTTGAAACAGTAATTTTTCTTTCTGAATACTGTCAAGTCTGAATGGAATACCTATACTGTAGCAGTTGTCTTATGACAAGGAAATAGTTTAGGAACAACAGGCTAAGACAGGCCCATTAATTCACTGAGCTGTCTTTTGTTATAGAAAAGAATACATTCCCTAATTCTTTAAGCCAGTGCGCTTCTTATTTGCTGGTCTGAAACCAGCAAGATCAACAGCTACTATTAGAATACAAATTAACACACACTTTCTTTAATCAAGGAAGGTTGTCTACAAAGTATATGGATGGAGTAAATGGTATGATCAGTGATATAACCGTTACATTTTGGCAGAAACTCATAATCTGAGACTGCAGTAATTGGAATACTTCAATATATATTTGGAGAACCCAACTCAGCAAGTTACCTGGGAAAAGTTCATTTATATTCAGAAAACATTGAAACATACACCATTTTGGTGTATGGACTAGGAGGCCTGGGGTTTGCTCTTTTCAGGTAATTTTATCATTCTTGGCTTCAATTCAACAATCCATTCAATAACCGTGCATTGACCACTAAATTATACTTGCAAGATACATGAATAAATAAAAGCTTCTCTGGTCTCAGAAAGATCACAAGCTGGTATGGGAGATATGTATGGAAATCAATAATTACAGTACATGCTGAGGTAATCATAAAGCTGTTTCCTGGGTTTCACATTCCATGTGAAATGTTTGGGATAATGGGGAGGAACCAGCAGGGAAAAGCTTTACAGAAAAGAGGGCACTTGAGCTAAGTTATGGTACATAAAACCATTGGAGCTGTGTGGCCAGGGTGACATGCTAAGAAGCTGGAATTTTACTGATGGTCACAGCTTATTATGACGACTTGCATTTTAGTACTGACTCCAGGTATCTTTCCATTGCTACTATTAAAGGATCTGCAGGACAGCTGGTTAGAACTGCAGCTAGAGGAATTGAAAATAGCAACCTAAAACTGCAGAACAGCTCTGGGATTAACTTGAGGAATTTATACCATGAGCATTTTAGCTTGAATTATTTTTTTTAGTACATAGGGGGAATATATATATATATATATTTTACAAAATATTCTGTAGTTTTAAAAAATCCAATCCAACACAAAAAATTTATTCTGGATTCACAAGCTAATATGAAATTGTGAGTTTTGTGTCAAACTGGCTGGGCCATGGTATTCAGATAATTGGTCAAACATTGCTATGGTATTTCTGTGTTTTTGTTTTTCTTCTTCATAATGTGGGTGAGCCTCGTCCATTCAGTTGAAGACCTTAATAGAAAAAAACACAAAAACTTCCCTGGAAGAGGGAATTCTTCCAACAGATGCTTCGGACTAAACTGCAGCTCTTCAGTGACCCCACCACATTTTGGACCTGTCAAGCCTCCACATTTGCAAGAGCTAATTCCTTAAAATAAATCTACACACATCAGGTTGCTTATTATTTTGGAGAATCCCAATATAAAAACTGAACATTTGTCTACCCTCCATCACTCCATATTCTTACACAGTAAAACCAGCCCACTGAAGCCTTTTTATGGAAATGGGGCAATCCACTGCTGGTTTTTTTCATTCATGTACAGCAGGTCCCTGAATGTTTCTGTTATGAGAAAATATTCTGGGTCAGCGCCATTGTGTGATTTGCACCTTCTTCCCATTTGTTTTTCCTGGGTAGTACTCAGATTTCCTCCCTCATCCCGAAGATGTGCAAGGTAATTGGCTTATCTCAGTTGTGCCAGTGGGACAGTGTGGGTGTGTGCTGGGATGGAATTCCTTGCACCCTGAGCTGCCCAAATAGCCTCCAGCCACCAGCAATCCTGAACTGGAATAAGCAGGTTGGAAAATAATTCTCTCACATATTTTTATTAATCTTCCTTACCAGTTAACTGCCACACGTCCAAAATGGAAATCATCCCCACACACCAGTGGTTCTCAACCTTCCTAATGCCTTGACCCTTTAATACAGTTCCTCATGTTGTGGTGACCCCCAACCATAAAATTATTTTCGTTGCTACTTCTTAACTGTAATTTTGCTACTGTTATGAATTGTAATGTAAATATCAAAGGTATTCCAAAAGTGACCAAATTGAGATGAAAATACTTTCTAATTACTCTTTTCTTTCCCTAATACCCCTAGGAATGAAGTTGCTACACTTTCAAGCCGCCTTTCATTACTCAAATTCGATTCATGGGTACAATTACTAGAGCTATCTTTTAACCCATTTCTACTAGTCAAAGCATCAGAATAAATTGATATTTCCTATATTCTACCTTACATGCTACTTCATTCCATTTCAAATATTGTATTTCTTTTCAGTCTAAACAAGACTAATATTGGCTAGTGGCACATTTATGAAGACAAAAATTTTAGTTTTAGGGAATAGTCCTAGAGGAAAGTATGAAACTCTTGAACTTATTAATCTGTATACAACCCTGGTTTTCCTCATAAGTAACTATCACTGAGGCAGAAAAACTAATGCACTCCTTCAAAGTAAAGGGGAAGACTGAAAGTAATTTTTTTCTCTCCCTTTAAATAAAAATTAGTATAGAATTAAAAGTCAAATTTGCATGTATAACATAAATTGCCAATAAGGTCATGACCTAGCAATCAAACTTAAATATCAGATTTTAAGACCAAGACATAAGCTAAATCACATATATTTTGGTCAAGAATCTAATATAGGGATAATACCCAAACGAAAAGGTACACATATGCTCAATTTATCACATTTTGTATTTCAGAGAAGAGGCATTAAGGATTCATGCCATACGTTTATTTACAAACACATCTAGTATGTTGAGTTCAACATTTTGATCCATTTTTCAAAGAGACTGCATCTCTTAAAATGCTCCTCTTCATATCTGTGAATAAAAACACACAAAAAACTAATGGTAGTGAAAAATCCCATTCATTTACCAGAAATTGTGTAATTTCACCAATGTATTGTCTGTCCACCACAGTTTATGACTGGTACATCAGAAAGCGTTTACAGTATCATGACTTCATTCATACTGATTTGCTTCATCATATGCACCAAACTCTTTCCATATTAATGGCTTGGACAAATAATTTTCCCTCTAAACTATGACAAAGTCTTTATTTTCCGAAGTATACTTTGGAATTTATTCCAATTACTCCACAGAGCTTCCTTAGTGTCATTTTTGAGGGAAATTCTGGTTACAATAAACTAAATAAATCTGTTCTTCTCACACAGGAATCTGCTAACATCCCAGGCCACAAGACTCCCCTGGGCATATATTAAAATATATTGCCCTCAAGATGGACTAATAATCAGTTTACTAGAACTTTCCTGGTTAGACAGTGTTACCTCTGGCTAAAAATCCCGATCCACCACCACTAGCTATGAAATATTGGGCAACTTAACACTTTTAATGTCTCCAATCAGGTACCAATCATCTACTTCACAGGCTTGCTAGGGAGCCACATGAGATTATTAATATAAAGCAAACCCAACCAACAATAGTACTAAATAAACCCTGGCTTTCGGGTGAAGAAACACTTGTTGCTAGGTTTATCAACTTGTCTTCACCAATGCCACATACACACTTAACTTCAGGAATATATACACATATTTTTGGAAGAAGAGGTGGAGGACACAGGAAGAAATAAAAGGGAAAGCACTGCTTTGGGAAAATTAGAAATCCATTAATTAATTACCTGTATCTTGGATTAAACATCCTTATTTTTTAAGCAGTTGGTGTCTTACTATAAAAAAAGGTGCAGCAAATCCTGATCCAAAGTATAAAGTCATCATGACTAGTAACCGCCACTTGTTTTCCACCGAAAATGGCAAATTCTGTTGGGAAAAGAAAACATGCAACAAAAAGAGCTTCACATCATCTGACTTTATAGATCACCAATAAGTACACAGAGGATAGACTATTTTCCCATTTTACATAATCTATCATTGCACCCTTTTAAAACATTATCTTTCCAATCCTATGACCTTCATCATACATAACACTAGAAAGTAAAAAAATAAAATAAAATCTGGCTCTGTTGAGCAGTGGTCTTAAGAATCGGGTGTAAAATAGTGAACTTTCTCTTTTATTTTAGAAAATCAAAAATACTCTCCAAAGGTAAGTTTGGAAACAGCATTGTTCTGGTTTACTATTTGTTGAAAACTAGGCCCTAGTTAAAGGAGGCACGGGCTACCGAACTGCAGCACGGAGCCTGGTTTTTCATAGCCAAGCGGCACCCCCTCAAGGCCGTGTCGCACGCAGGCCTGCGCCGGGAGCCCCGGGAACCCTCGGGGGCTGCTACTAACCACCCGGGTCAGGCTGTTCACCCTCGAGGCTAAGCCCATCCTCGGCCAACGAGGGCTTAACTTAGCAACTAGTTAGAGAAGATTCGACCCACAACCACAGGCCCTCGTGCCGTCTTCATTCATTCCCGGTGACCTCTAGTCCGACCAGCCGACAAGGTCTCCACGACCCGCCGCAGGTGCTGGCGGGGGAGGGGGCCTCCAGCTCCACCTGCTCGTTCCTTTCCTGGACGAAGCCGCGCACCCAGGGTCCTGGGCTTCCCCCCCCACCGGCCCAGGGGGAACTCGAATGCTAGTCGGTGTCCCAGGCTCAATTCCGGGCTGACCGTCTCCCTTCCCACGGCCCACAGGCGGCCCTGGGTTCAGCGAGGAGCGGGCCGGTGTCCGCTCTCCCCCACCCCAACGACCCCGGCCCTGCCACACTGACCTTCCCTGGGCCCTCCTCATAGTGGCTCCTACGGACCACAGAGGTTGTGAACCTCCGAATGCTTTGGCCCAACATTTTCCTGTTGGAAGGCCGGCGAAGGTGCAGAAACCGAAGCAGGAGATATGGCGGTATCACACCAGCCGTTTTTTTCACGACCTTGTTCCCTTCCTTCAAGGACCGAAAGGCGAGATGGGAAATGGGGCAGAGCTCTCCGAAATCGCGTGAAGTGGCGAGCGCCGGGTTTTGTGGGAGTTGTAGTTCTAACCACTGGACGCCATGTCGAGCCTGAAGGATTATGGGAAATGTAGTCCTGGGCCAGTCTCAAGGAAGACCAGAACCTACACTGCCTCCTATGAGTAGTGATTGATTGGTTCAGACCTGAGTTCTTGACAAGTTTCTTGGCGTCTTGTTTTCTAGAAAGATTATTATTATTATTATTATTAATCCTCACCTGAGGATATTTTTTTTCCATTGATTTTTAGAGAGTGGAAAGGAGGGTGGGGGAGGAGAGAGAGAGAGAGAGAGAGAACATCTACTTGAGAGAGACACATCGGTTGGTTGCCTCCCGAATGCGCCCCAATCAGAGCCAGAGACTGACCTGCAACCGAGGTATGAGATAAGGATGTACCTGCCCTTGACCAGGAATGGAACTCATGACCCTTCCATAGGTCAGTGGGCCTACACTCTTAAGTCCTGAGCCAAACCGGTCAGGGCTCCAGAAAGATTTTTACTAAATTAAGTGAAACAGTTTCACCACATGCACTCTAGTTTATAAAACAATAAACTTCTCCCTTCACTTTCATTATGACTATATAGTACTAGGTGCTTGTGATTTGCTGTACTCTACCAGAGCTGAGAGAGATGTGTGCTATGATCTTATCTAGGGAAACAAAGCATGAACGCAAGTAACCAGTACAAAGGCTGTTGGAGAGAAAACTGAGTAGTGTGTTAGGGGAAGGATTCCTGAAGATACAGAAGTATCGATGGAGGGCAGAGATGAGTATGGCATATTTCGAGTGTGGAAGAGAAAAGCAGCCTCTGATATCCAGAGCTAACCTGGACAAGGAATTAGTGTTCTCCTGCTGAGTGTAAACAATTTCACAGAACATCAGCATCAGGCAAAATTACTCAGTGTTGGCGATGGATCAAAAAAAGAGTACAATCACGGTATTATTATATCTGAACATAGATAAACATGAACATTAAGTCACAAAAATGACCAAACATCACCGTGATCCAGTCTAATATGATGACTTCTGCATTCTTACCAATGACAACCTTACCTTGGACTAGTCCTTCTTCTTCTTAAGTAAGATTTAGTAAGACAGTCAAAGTCATGGAAAACAAGTGCAAATTCTGTAAGTCCTAACACCTTGCTGAGATGCCCACGGTTCCTGATGGTATTCAGTTTCTTTTACTGCAATGAATAATAAACCCAGTTTGTTAAATTATTGGTGTGTCCTGGTGGCCTTTGGATAGTGGAAAGTAACCAGTGATAAATGAGGCTAAGGAAATGGCATGTTATATTGTGGAGGGCCCTGGTAATCTAAGTTTTATACTCTTCATTTGGGTCCTTATGGGCCCTGTGGCAAATTAAAGATAGTTGCAAATGTTTTTATTAAGAGATGGGGCCTTTGCCTTCTCTCCCTGAATCTGGATAGACTCTCTGTGACTATTTTGACCAAGAGAATTTGGCATTAGTGATGCGGTGCCAGTGTTCTGCACAGGTCTTATGTTATTGGCAGCTTCCTTTTATGTCTTTTGGAACACTTGCCCTTGGAACCCTGAGCCTTCATATGAGAAGACTGACTAGTCTGCTGGAAAGACCTTAAAAATTCACCAAAAGGAGGAGGATGTTGGCTGAGGTGTCAGGCATGTGAGTAAAGCTATCAGCACCCTCCAACCCAGTCCAGCTGCAGCTGAACAGTACTGAGTGGCCCTAGGCAATGCTGTGTAGAGAAGAGTTGCCCAGGTTAGCCCTGCCCCAAATGCTGATATACAGATTTATGAGATACAATAAAATGATTATAAAAAAATAAATAAAATGATTATTCTCTAAAGCCATTAAGTTTAGGGCAGTAATAAATAACTGAAACAGACACCTAGAAGCAACATTGGTTTATTTAGGAACCTTTTGTCTGCCAAGGGCCATTTGAATATTTATAGCACCATTGCGTTAATATAATCCTATATAATAAAAGCCTAATATGCAAATTGCCTGGGAGTTTGACCAGTTCAACTGCTCACTATGGTGTGTGCTGACCACCAGGGAGTGGCATGGAACATGGCAGGCATCAGTGATATGGCGCTGGCAGCAGATGGCAGTGGAGGCGCTGCTGGCCCTGATGGGCCCTGACGAGAGCGGGACCGTGGAGGGATGGTAGAGCAAGTGAGCAGACAGTTCCAGGCCAAGGTGGGAGTGAGTAGAGGCCCGATTGCCTGCTGATCACCCCGTCAGCAACCAAGAGAGAGTGGGACTGTGGAGGGATGGTGGAGCAGGTGAGCAGGTGGTGCCAGGCCAAAGCGAGTGTGAGTGGGGGCCCGATCACCCCACCGATCACCCAGCAGACTGTGAGCAGCAGAGGCGGTGGAGGGCACGGCCACCGCTCAGCTCCCAACCACTGAGGGAGCCGGGTGGGGGCCCCAGCACCAATTGATCCTCCCACAGGTGGGATGGTAGAGCAGGTGAGGGGGCAGCACCAGGCCATGGCGGGGTGCCAGGCAGGGCTGCGGGGCTGCGAGGCTGGGGGCGCGAGCTGGGGCCCAATATCTGCAGGCCACCCCGAGGGACCCCACCCATGCACAAATTCATGCACTGGGCCTCTAGTTCACTTAATATGACTTTATGTTGCTATGAAATTTGGAGTCCCAACTGTGGGTGCCTTGGCAGGGCCAGACTAAATATTTCTCAGGCTTTCTGTGGCCTACAGGCCAGAGGTTCCCCACCCCTGATTTAGGAAATCATTTGCCATGAGAACAGTTTCTCACCATTAACCTATATAATTAGTAATTTAACTGTGTCATTGAAAATATTTATTATAAAAAGAATGTTTTTGTCAAAGGGTCAAATTGAGCACAAAGAAAAATTTTATATGAGTTTTCATATTGCTTTTCTTAGTTATTAATTAGTAACCAATTAATAAATTAGCTAACTAACTGACATGCCCTGAGTTTAGGGGTTTTATGCTAATATTGATCTCTCAAATTCACGGTGGAGGAAAAAAGAAATGTAAAGAAATCTGGCAATATTCCATTTTTGAATAGGCATTGTGGTCAGTTAAATATGGTTATAATTTCTTTGTAACTCTTCCAAATGAAAGTTTGGGTCTTACTTCCTCTTCACCTTAGTGACCTGCTTGGCCAACAGAATGCTGCGGAGTGACATCCTGAAACTTCTGAGGCTGGTTTATAAAAATCATTGCCGTTTCCATTCAGGCAACCTGAAATGTTTTCTTAGGAGAAGTCAGCCACCATGTAGGAAGTCTAACTACCCTGAGACAACCAGGACTATGACGAAGCCCAGGCTAGCCATGTGAAGAAGCCACATGGGTGGCGTAGGGGAGAGGGAAGTATAGGTAAGAGGAAGGGAGAAATATGCCATGTGCCTGACCAGCTCCAGCTCTTTCTGCCAGCCCTCTCAGACCAGGCATAAAATTTATGAGTAAAGAAGCCTTTAAGTGATTCCAGCCACAGGCATGGTTCGCCTACAGCCCTACACCTATATGAGGTGTGGTCAACAAAAACTGCCCAGCTGAACCCATCGGCCTCCAGAACTGTAAGAGAAAATGTTGTTTCAAACTGCTAAATTTTGGGGTAGTTTGTGATATAGGAATAGAATCCTGGAATAGGCATCATATACAATTTCTGGTACACATAGCCTAATAATCTAAATTCAGTCATGATAGCTACCAAGAAAAATATGAATCATTCTAGACAAACTTTCGATTCAGTATGATACTCTTTTGCTATAAAATGAATATTAAGAGAAATGAGACGTTTTATGGATTGGTGCAAAATCAAAACATATTTAGGGACATGAGATTTACTCCAAAGTTATATTTTAGAAGTAAAATCCAATTATTTTAAGTAGTGAGCATGGCATATATCATAGAGTGAGCATTGCACTTTTCAGACCCACATGTGTCTTTGGAGACTGAAATTACATTATATAGAACAGTATATCTAAAAATTAAAGTGCAGTATTTGTCATTTCTTTCAACAGCTACTATATTAGATTTTTAAGAAGTAGGTTAGAGTTTATTTAAAAACAAATTGTTTAGTGAAGAAATTATATATCTCTATCCTACAATGAAAAACTTAAGTTAACAAGTTTAAGGTTTTAAGTTTTTAGAATATCCTGCGACTGTAGAGTTAAAGTCAGAACTCCATGTTAACTTTTATTTGGAATTTTACATTTGTAGAAGAAAAAAAACCACCTCATTTCAGGAAGGAGAAAATGTGAATTCAGTTAGGGTTGGAAAATATTCTGCCAGCTTTCAGAATGATTTAGTGATGACCAACTGGAAGAAAATTTTTGCAAAAAAAAGTGCTCACCTGATTAAGCTGTATATTTTACTCGTTACCTTGTTTCATTAGTTTCAAATACCTTTTTTTTCTTTAAAAGCATTTCATATTTCTAATTTCAACTTTATTGCTTAATTTCAATGTAAGTTTAAGGATCATTCACTTTTTTTTAAGATTAACTCATAGTATAATTATTTGCCATTGGAAATTGCCAAGCATAGGTAAATATATTTTTACAAGATGAATACAGAAACTAAAATTTCTCAATTTGAAAATCAATGATTCATGTTATATTTATGTTCTATCTCAATAATGACATAACTTGCAAAGAAACTTCTGAACAGATTTCTTTAAATTCACTATAACATTCCCTGTTTCTTATGTAACTGGAATACTAACTGGTTAAGTAGTTTAATTTATTTACTTTAGGGAAACATAGTTTAATTGAAAAAGGGGACTTGGAAAATAAATTTGAGCATCATTCTAAAAATAAATCCTCTATTGTTAGAGTAGAAGTAAGAAGAACAAGATATATTTGAGAGTATCATATGCATTTCATATGATGGTTATAAAGAATTGTGCAAATATGCCCAGCTGGCATGGCTCATTGGTTGAGCAAGGACTTATGAACCAGGATATCACGGTTCGAATCTTCCTCAGGGCACAAGCCCAGGTTTCGGGCTTGATCTCCAGTGTGGAATGTGTAGGAGGCAGCCTATCCATGATTCTCTCCCATCATTGATGTTTCTATCTCTCCCCCTTCCTCTCTGAAATCAATAAACATATGTAAAAAGAATTGTGCAAATAAGAACTCTTTGGAAATCTTGATTTATAACCAGGCCTATTATTGCTGAGCAATGCATATAAAGCTGCTACTATATTTCTACCATTCAGATGAGATAAGAAATCCAATAAAAGGCACTTTGTTCCTCCAGACAATGGTCTGGCAACAACCTGGTTAACACAGTCCATCAGATGTGTTTGCTTATGCTATAACAGTTTTTGTATTCTACTTTTTAGTTTATACTTATTAAGAAAAATGGGATTTACTTGAGAATAACATTTATGCACGTTGAGTAAATTATTACTGAATTCATCAAAGAGTTCTTTTAGACATTTCAACTAATTATAAAATTATTACACAAGGGGGTTCAGTTTAATTTTCAGCTCTCTTTATATTCTTCAATTAAGCTATACCCTTACTGAACAGTATTCTAAAACTGTATCATTATCCCTGAGTTGTGCTCAGGACCTTCTTACCACTTTGCATGAAAGGGTTTTATAAATAACAGACACATGAAACTCATTGCTAGGTTTACTGTGGAGATTATTTTTTCCCCTTTGAGGATGTGTTTCAATATATTTCACTGTATCATTTTTATGAGGACCCACAGGAGAAATTTGCACCTGGTCTTAGAACTAGAATAAACATGTTTCTCTGGGGTAGCTGATTTGCTTTCATCTTATGAATACTGTGAATAACAAACTTCATTGTGATTTTTCTCTTGATGCTGGTTCCTAGAAAGCTTAGAGACAAAGGCATGACCCGCCTTCAGTGGAGATAACAAATGTATTTTGTGTACTTTACTCCTGGCTCCATCTTCTTTTCTAAATTTATTTACCTTTGCTTCACTTTTCCCCCCGATTTTAAATTAACTTTATCTTGTTAAATAGTATGGGCCTTTTTCTGTACCTCAAATGTTTTCTGGAACTACATTAGCATGCAAATAAACTAATAAATCATAAATTTTCCAGACACAGAAGGTTGTTGTAGTGTTACACTTGTGTGTGTTACATGTTGCTGAGTCAGCTCCAACTTCTGGTGACTGTGAGTGAGTGATGTGCACAATCCTGTCCTCAACATCCCTGCTCTTGCCTGTGCCTTTCTTTATGGAGTCAGACACCTCGTATTCAGTCTTCCTCTTTTCCTGCTGCTTCTATTTTTCCCAGCATTATTGCCCTTTCTAAAGAAACCCGCCTTCTCATGATGTGCTGGAAGTAGGACTGAAGCTTCAGAATTGTCATTTTTGCCTCTAGCAATGTTTCAGGCTTAATTTGCCCTGAGACCCACTTGTTCTTTCATATTAGTCAGAAAGGTATTTTCAAGTTGAAAATACAAGAAAATAGCCCTAACCGGTTTGGCTCAGTGGATAGAGTGTCGGTCAGCAGACTGAAGGGTCCCAGGGTCGATTCCAGTCAAGGGCATGTACCTTGGTTGTGGGCACATCCCCAGTAGGAGGTGTGCAGGAGGCAGCTGATCGATCTTTCTCATTGATGTTTCTAACTCTCTATCCCTCTCCCTTCCTCTCTGTAAAAAATCAATAAAATATATTTAAAAAAAAGAAAATACAAGAAAACATGATCTATTTCAATTGAGTTTTAACAAAATGTAATTGTTTCTAGCAAAATTAAATCATTATTATCCCTTTTAAAGAAATTATTATCTATATAGATAAAAGCCTAATATGCAAAGTGCCCTCTCGGGAGTTCAGCCAACTGGGAGTTCAATCGATCACTATGACGTGTGCTGACCACCGGGGAGTGGCGGTGAATGAAGGAAGGCCCCAGTTGGCAGCAGGCAGCTGCTAGGGACCCTACCCATGCATGAATTTTGTGCACTGGGCCTCTAGTACAAATATAATTTTAATGAGAAACTTAAGCACCCATGCTAACATTTTAAAATTTTAGGATTTTGTGTGTGTGTGTGTGTGCGCGCGTGTGCTAGTGATGCTATCTGTGAATGCAGTACATAACAAATATAATCTAATGGTATGCAATGTTACTAAAGAGCCAGTTAAGATTATGAATAATGTAAGGAAAATTTGGATATGCTAGAAAAAATATAGAAAATTTATAATCAATTTTTAATAAAATGCTATATCTCATATTTAAGAATATGTAGTATATGCAGTGTTAGTTATAGTATACAAGATGACTTTAAAAAAATAATGGAATGATCATCAAAGATTAAAAAAACCTTAAAGTGAAGTATAGGATTTAGGTAAAATCTTTGCCTTGTGAAAAATACAAATTACTAAAACAAACAGATTTTGATACAAGTCTTAATGCTAAGACTATTTTGAATTTAAAAAATAAAATTTTAAAAATCAACAAGTTTAAAAATTACTTTGAAAGAGCAAGTATTGAAAAACAGAAAATTTTTCATAAATAGCACTTGATACTTTATTAATAACTAGCTAATTTAAAAATGCCCAGCGTTACCTAAAATTTTTAATAGTGCATAAATTTTCTATGAATAACAGTTGGCCTAAAGCTACAGTGTCTAAGTTCATCGATTTTCAGTTGATTTTAAAAAAAAAGATGTTGCTTAAAATTATTTGTGCCTCAGATTTTACTGATAAAATCTAGAATGTTTTGACTACTTGAAAATAAAATGGGCTGACAAGTGGTTCAGTATGAAGCAAAAAAGAAAAAAAAGAGCATAAACTCTTATTAGCTTATGTAGCCTAATATTTTGTTTATATAAAACAAACATTTATTTCCATAAGGATGAGGTAGCTTTTTTAAAAGGAAGAAATGGATTAAGTAATTTAAATATGAAGGGACAAAAGAAAAATCTTCCCAATTGCATGACTTAAAAAAAATCAATCCTATTATATTTGTAAACCTGCACTATTTTAGGCAGCTCAGTGAGAACAGAAAGGTAATTATAGGCTCTTTTGAGCTTATTCTTTTGCAGCCAGCGGGTAGAAAAGAATGTTTTGGAAGATGTTCAACATTTAATTACCTTAATTCTGATTTTTCCTAAAGAATGTCAATATTTTTAACCAATTAAATTCAACTGCTTACTTTATATTGTGTAGTACATGGAACATGTCAGAGCTAATAAAAATGTAAATTAAGGAAGGAAAATGATAATATTTCCCTAGCATTCTCTTTCTCTTTTACTAGCACATTAAAAAAAGAAAAGCCTCGTCTGCTATGTCTGTGAATATTCTTGCCTATGTATGCATAAATAGTACCAGAAATCATAAAGAATGATGGATGTTCTTAATGTATTTTAATTACAACTATGTGTAACTTTGAACTATGAAATAATTGAGAGAGATTAAGCAGAAAACTAGCCAAAGTAAGAAAGCAGATTTTTGTAGTAGGAACATGTTCTACCTGCTAGCAATGCACATTTCTGTCTTTCTTACAGATCATTATACTCTGTTTTCTAAGGATAAAAGAAATACAGATGCAGAGGTAAAAGCTACAGCCGAAAGAACTCTCTAGTGAGACCACTTGCCCTCCCAACACGTAGTCTGTCTCTGATAAGGACCCCCAGGTACTTTGTGAGAGCACATGAATATGGTTCTTAAAACTCACAGATTTCATATGACTTTATTCGGGGGTACATCTAACCTTCCATGAGCATAATTAAATGGTTGTTTACACCACTAAATTTGGAGTTGTTTTTTATGCATCGACATATAACTGGAACACAATTTGGTACCTGGAAATGAGGTGCTACTATTGTTTGGGGGAGCAGGCAGTGGGCTGTCTTTCTATGTGTGTCTCTGTTGCCACATGGCATTCTCCCTGTGTGTCTGTGTCCAGATTTTCTTCCTCTTATAGGGACACCAGTCATATTAAGCCTATCTTAATGGTCTCATCTTAACTTGATTACATCTGTAAAAACCTTATTTCCAAATAAGGTTATATTCACAGATACCAGGTGTTAGAACTTCACCAGATTTGTTTTGGGAAGTGCAATGTCACACCAGAGACATAGAGAGGATCTGGCCAGGGCACCACCAGCATTGACTGCAAGACCGTTCTAAGTTCCATTTCCTCATGCATTTGGTGTTTAGATATACTAAATTATTGGCATACTGAATAATTTTCAGGTCCCAATTGTTATGGTATTTTTTTCACATTCTTCTTGTCTAAACTATGTCTCTTGTCCTCTCTGTTTGTGAAAGTCTCTTCATCTTTAAGATGAATGATCATATCTTGAGGGAATCTTCCTTGGCCCTCCCAGTCTCGCTATACTAAGCAAACCACTCTCTTCCAGAGGCACTTACTTATTAACTCATTCAAAAAGTTTAATGCATATTATATGGCACAATGCTAGATATTAGATATGGTGCTTGGTTATTAGGAGTATAGACCTTGGTCCTAAGGTGGGTTAGAGCCTAGTAGAGGACACAAAATATCAATAGTTATAACAAAGTTCAATAAATAATAAAGTAGTCGTAGCATGATATGGTCACTGAGAAGGAGAAACACCAAGCCCAGGCATCGGCAGAGTACGGGATGACATTAGTCAGGAAAATTTTGACACAAGAAAGATCAACATTTTAAATGTAAAAAAAAGTTCTAAATCAGTCTTAGAGGGCAACTACTTTTGACTCTATAACTGTTTTTTACTAGTTATTTAACTGTTTGCTAATTCATTCATTGAATCATTCATTCATTCATTAAATTTGACAGTTATTTCAGGAATGAGGCACTGAGTTAAGTTCTGTCAGACAGATGTCTGAGCTGTTTTAAAACAAACATTAAGTATATGTAATGGAACAAAACATACTTACAGTTTTCAAAGTTAATGTAGCAACTTGTTATTTGGAACTGTTGATCAAGCTGTATTTATCTATAATTGATTAGTTTCCTAGAAAAAGTTTTGTTAATATATGATTTGTATATCTCAAAACAGTCCTTCAATATCTTAAAAATAATTTTTCTAAATAGACATTTTAGAATGCCTGCAATTAGAGTTACAAGTGATGATTGTCTGCAATGGTAATTTTCTTGTCTTACTGGCAATAGACTGCTCATTATTTTTTTAAAAAAGTGTGTCAACAATTATTCCTGTGTAGAATGCTGCCTTTTTCCAGAAGCTGATAAAATAAAATATTCTACTTCCTACTGACAATGCAGTAAAGTGTAAAGGAAGATAACTAACTTCAAGACTGACATAATAAAAACCCAAACTGAGTTCTGATGGATTGGTTTTAATATAATAAATGATAAAAGAGCAATTTGGGGGAAAAATTACTTTTACACTTGTCCATCAAAATAGATTCTGATAAATGATAAAAGAGCAATTTGGGGGAAAAATTACTTTACTTTTACACTTGTCCATCAAAATAGATTCTGTGAGACAGTGAAAATGCTATTTGATGACAGATAATAGTAGATTAGAGTGGGGTGTTCACAATGTAAATAAAGATAAAGGAAAAAGAAAATATCTACACGAATAAAAGGGTAATATGCTAATTATACTGGGTTGACTGAATATCTTCCAGACGTCTGACTTCCTTCCAGACAAAGCCATGGTGGCAGGGGCTGAGGCAGAGGCAGTTAGGGGTGATCAGGCCATTAGGGGAGCAAGCAGTTAGGGGCGATCAGGCTGGCGGGGGGGCAAGCAGTTAGGGGCGAGATCAGGCCAGCATGGGGGAGCAAGCAGTTAGGGGGCAATCAGGCTGGCAGAAGAGGGCAGTTAGGGGGCTATCAGGCCAGCAGGGGAGGGCAGCTGGGGGTGATCAGGCCAGCAGAGGAGGGCAGTTGGGAGTCATCAGGCTGGCAGGGGAGCAGTTAGGGGGCGATCAGGCAGGCAGGCAGAGGTGGTTAGGGGTGATCAGGCAGGCAGGCGAGCAGTTAGGAGCCAGCCTGGATTATGAGAGGGGTTAGTCCTGGATTATGAGAGGGATGTCTGACTAAACTGGCAGTCGGACATCCCCTAAAGGGTCCCAGATTGGAGAGGGTGCAGGCTGGGCTGAGGGACACCCCCCATGCACGAATTTCGTGCACTGGGCCTCTAGTATAGAAGATAAAACTGGAAGTTCTTGGAGACTGATAAACTTTGGTTCAATTTTGGATATGTTCAAATTGAGAAGTTCTTGAGACATCCAAATAGGGATATTGCCCAACTGTGGATGTAAAACTCAGAGAGGAATTCTGATATAGAACTAATTAAAAACATTATCCATTTACAATTAATTTGAGGCCATGGACTTGGAAGTGATCACTTAAGCATGGAAAAACATTGAAAGAGAGGTTTTAGCAAGAAACATACCACAGCTTATAATGTATTATAGTTTTCATTCACTTAAAAAATGACTATAGAGTAAGTCTGGGTTTATAGGAAGTGACAAGATAATAACTGTTGGGGTTGTTCTTTTTATTCTTTATCCCATGCGACACATTTTTCTTTCAGACTGTGATGAGACAATGTGGTTGAAAGCACACAGCAATAGATTTTGTCACTCCTGTCACTCTACTTTTAATAATACATTTCAGCAATAGCAAAGTCTTGCATGATGTATAAAGTCAATATTCAGTACAATAATGCTATATTTGATTATGATGATGGAAGTTTGATATAAATATGTTTTTCTTATTTAAAAAAGTTTTTCTATAGCTATGAAATTCATTTAGTGCTTTGCTGTTGTCTGGAAATATCACATCCTTTTTTTCCCCCTTAGCTGCTTTTGCAATACTTTAACTTTAATGGTTAAGGTTGCAGTAAATAATAGTGTTTATTTGTACGCTAAACAAGTAGAATTTTAAAGATTGTTTGAGTAAACAAATAAATCCAAAGTGAAAAACTAAATAACAAAATGTCTATCATACTTTTATTGGGAAAAGGAACATGTGCATATGGACAGTATGCTAGCTTTAAGACACTTATAATAGAACACAAAATATTCATTTTCCATAAAAGTTATATAAATTGTCATCTTCTTGTTAGTCTAATAGTACTGATTCATTTGGGTTATTAATCTAGATAACTTCCTTTGAAATATTACTTTTGTATATGGTGGAAAAGGTGTGCAAAAAAAGCAAATAAACAAGAAGCATCTTGGTAGCCTTACATGTAGGACATTACTTAATTACATGGAAATTATTGTTTTGCTTAAAGGTCATATTTACTAACATTCATTAATCACTCTTATGAAACAAGGAAAGTGATTACATTATTCAAGTCTTTGATATTTTAGTAGGAAGAGAGAAAAGATTCAATTGGTCCTTTGAAGTTAGTTTATATTTTCTAAGCATATGTGATAAAAAGATATTCCAACTTAGCTTTTTGAACAAATGATAAATTACAAAGTAATTGATGATAAGAGACCTTTAGTTTGAAATTCATAGTAGTTAAATTCAAAATGCTATATTATGTATGCATTTCATTTATAAGAGGTATAGTCAGGAATGAAAAATTTCCCTGGAAATCTAAAAACATATTGAGAAATCTAATTTTCAAAAATGTTGCCAGATATTCATTTATTGCATACTGTAAATAAATCTATATTAAGGTGAAATCTGTTTATTTAACATGTGCAAATTTCAAAACATCTGAAACATCTCAGCTTCCCTGTTATCCTGTTATTATTAATAAGACACTTGTATAAACCAACTTTAAATTTTATTAAAACATAAAATACAGCCATAACCGGTTTCGCTCAGTGGATAGAGCGTCAGCCTGCAGACTGAAGGGTCCCAGGTTCAATTCCGGTCAAGGGCATGTACCTTGGTTGCGGGCACATCCCAGTGGGAGGTGTGCAGGAGGCAGCTGATCGATGTTTCTCTCTCATCAATGTTTCCAACTCTCTATCTCTCTCCCTTCCTCTCTGTAAAAAAAAAAAAAATCAATAAAATATATTTTTAAAAAAACATAAAATACAAACATTATTTTTCCAAATGATGCTACCTTTAATTTTTTTACAATTTCTCCTTCAAATGACTGAATCTTCTAAGATTATTTTTTGAATGCATAATAGTCAAATCAAAATTACCACACCTCGAAATCTGTTACTGGAGCAAAGAAATTTTCACTTTATGATCCTAGTAGCATTCTGAATTGGGCCCCCACTTATACCCCCTATGCCGGGAAGATGCTTAGAGCCTGGTCAGTTCAGGGATTATTTTGTTGACATAGGTTCCTGAGGATAATTTTGCCACTGAACACAAAATCTTTATTTTCTGGGCATGCTTTCTTCCTGGAAATATATACTGCTACAGAAAATATGTATTCATCTCAGGTGTGCTGTGAAGCTAGACTAAAAATCAAATTGATTAAGTTTGTTCACTGGTATGTTTCTTTCCCTTTGGTTTGATCTGAGATTTATTTTCTCATTAATCTTGAACTCTGAGAAATATCTGGTCATAATAGAAAGTAACTTTGACACCTTAGCAGAAGGTTTACTTCCATTCAGGCCAGAACTAGACACACATGGTAATTTAGTGGAATTGAGGCAGAAATCATGGAGTTGTTGCTCAAAAATGACTACCTGAAATCAATAATAATAATAAAAACCCTGTCAGTTTGAGTTACTAAATTCTGTATATCCTGCTAGATTGCAGTTTTGTTTAGTTCTGTAAACCACACCCCCTTCTCAGCCCACCTAGCATTCCCATGCGGTCCATTTCTCAACATTTAATCTACAGTCCGCACAGACAACTTGTGTATCAAATTAAATAAGGCATTTTTATTTCATTTTGTGGTATTTTTGACTAGTTAGGAAGCAAGAGGTTCTGATTTGTATATTAGGCATTTAGAAATAGTGTTATATATTATACTTATATGGAGTATTTCAAAACTTTCTCATTGAAGTAGTTTTTAATAAGTCTGAGTATTTTATAAAATTGAGTGAAATTAACCCATATAGTAACTATATGGACAAATCTACCTGGTCAGTTTTCCATTTATAACTTGAGGAAGATTCATATTTTATCTATGAAATATTCCAAATGTAAAAGAAACAGAGAGCATACCGTAATGAATAGTGGTGGATAAATGATGTTTATTAGCATCTTTTTTTTTCTCCTCTAGGAATTTTCTTTCATCCATTGCACATTTTTCTAATTGGCTGTTTGCTTTTTCTTATTAATTTTTATATTCATAAATATAACATAACAATTATTTATCACTCATTAATAGCAAATATTTTCTTCTAGTTTGTGGCTTTTTTTTTACAGTTTATTTTGAGGTAAATGTAGTTTCATGGGAAATTGAAAAAATAATATAGAGAAGTCCCATGTACTCTTCACTTAATTTCTCCAAAACATTCTGTAGTACAATATTAAAACCAGGACACTGACATTGGTACAATGTGTGTGTGTGTGTGTGTGTGTGTGTGTGTGGGTGGGGGGGGGGTTCATGTCATTTATCAGTTGTGTCAATTTATTGAGCAAGAGCCACAATCAAGAGCAAGAATATTCTTTTTAAAGATTTTTTATTTAAAAATTGATTTTTAGAGAAAGAGGAAGGGAGAAGGAGAAGGAGAGGGAGAGGGAGAGGAAGAGAAAAACATCAATGTGAGAGCGAAACATTGATCAGCTGCTTTTGCATGCTCCTTACTGGGGATCAAGCCCTCAACCAGGGCATGTGCCCTGATCAGGAACAAAACCAGCAACCTTTCAGTGCACAAGACAATGCCCAACCAACTGAGGCACACTGACCAAGGCAAGAGAAAATAATATTCTATTAACACAAATGTCTCTGTCATGCTGTCCCTTTATAGTCACATCTACCTCAATCCTTCTCCATGATCCCTAAACCCTGGAAGCTACTAATTTGTTATTTTTTCCTATAATTTTGTTATTTTGAGAAAATTACATAAATTGAATCATACAATATGTGATCTTTTGAGATTAGCTTTTGTCACTCAGCATAATTTACTATATAGATGCCAATGCTTCTGTAAGTAAAGGCAGATATATTTCATCCTTTCCCATCTGTATGCCTTTCTTGCTTTATTGCACTGGCTTAAGCTTCCAATACTATGTTTAATAGCAATGAGAGTGGATATCATGCCTTTTTCCAATCTTTGCATGTAAGTACTAAATCTTTCGTGACTATGTATGATTTTAGATGTAGGCTTTTTGCAGACTTTTTGAAAAAAATCAAGTTGAAGTTCTCCTCTAATCTTATAAATGGATGTTTTGCTGTTGTCAAATGGTTTTCTACATCAGTTGATAGGATCATGTGATTTTTCTCCTTCAGCTTGTTAATATGGTGGATTACATTGTTTGATTTTCAAATATTGAGCCAGTCTTGAATCACTGGAATAAACCCCATTTGGTCATGGTACATATTTTTTTCACATAATGCTGAATTCTATTTGCTAATATTTTATTAAGGCCCTTTATATCTATATTCATGAGGGATAGGGTGGGGGGGTTTCCTCTCTCTCTCTCTCTCTCTCTTTCTCTCTCTCTCTCTCTCTCTCTTTTTGGTATTGTCTTTGGGTTTGGTATTGGGCAATATTAACTTCACAAAAGTTCAGGTGGACATGTAGATAATGGATTTGAACTTTTTTTTCCTAGTGTAAACATTTTTTTTTTGCTATATAATTCTCTCCCAGCCTTACTTTAGCTGTATGCCTCAAATTTTGATTTTAGAATATAGAATTAGTTTTTAAAGATAGTAGTTGATTAAATCTATCAACATATATTTACAATTTGATGTATTCTCCTTAGTTTATTTTATTATATGCCTTTGTCTAGATTTTCTTTTCTCCTTGGGGACATACATATTTAAATGTTGGTGTCATATTTATCTGAATGCTTACTAACTTATAGATATAGATAGAGTCATTTGGAAATGCAAGCAAATGGAAAACATAGAAGAAATAACCCATGAATCTGTTTATTTTGATAATGATTAATTTTATTTGAAGAATTAGATAAGTTTTTTTCCTTTTTTTAAACCTACATATGAGTACTTTTTAAAATATATGTTTTTATTGATTTCAGAGAGTAGAAGGGAGAGGGTGATAGAAACATTAATAATGAGATAGAATCACTGATTGGCTGCCTCCTGCACACCCCTTCCTGGGGAAAGAGCCTGCAACCCTGTTGTGCCCTCACCAAGAATTGAACTGTGACCTTCTGGTTCACGGGTCGACGATCAACCACACTGGCCTGGCTTGGTTACTTTTTAATTATCTTTAATGTCTTCATAGTGCATACTTTGGAAACTATGTCATTTTGCATAATTATAGTTTTGCCATACTATCACTTCAGATGAAGAAGTTGGGGAGTGGACTTAAATATAACCATTGTCTCTGGAAAATTGTGCATTACTGGCATTCAGATTGTAAGAAAAATTCATTATATTTAGTTAGCCTGTTCCTACTCAACTATAATGTCAAGCCTACATATAGATGAGCTCAGCTTAAAAATCAGAAAACAATAAGGACTGAGTGAAAAAAAAAAGATACCATAAGTATAAAGGGAATGATGTTTAGAGTTAGTTCAACTCCTTCCTGATTCAGATAAGCAATTTTCTTTTATGTTCACAAACAGCAGGGCTTATATTGCTTTTGTCCTCCTGCAAATTAAATAGGTACTACATTTTTATCTTTGCTAGTTTTTATTATTTTGTGTTTATGCCAAAACAAGGTAGGAAGCAAATAGTTTACTTAGTCTAAATTATATTTATGTTTTGTTGTTTTTAAACTCAATTTGTATTTAGATGCCGCATTAGTTTCTTCAATGAAATGCAGCAAATATTTGCCTACTTATTATGTGTAAAAAAAAACTCTGAAAGATACCATCTGGGATATAAAGATTCAAAACTCCCCTCAAGCCCTTTTAGCCATTTCTAATAATTCCAGGTGTTCAGGTAAAAAGGAAGTAAACCTAATTTTTTGGTTGTCATATCCAATTTAAGCATTGACAAGAAGTTACTTTGATTCTGAAAGGAGAAAATCAAGATTCTATAGTTTTTTCTAAGTGGAGATCACTCTACTTTCTAACAAAATGCTATTTTTCTGCTACTCAGCTACTCAGTGAGAATGTAACAGCGATGGCTTCTCAAATGATTGTTCACAAGAGAATGATTCTTATATTCTTTTGATAGGCAATAACTGTAAACAGATGGTACTCTGTGCAGGCAGACAGTTTCTTACAAATGCCAATTGAGCCTTAAGGCTCCTTCCATACTTTCCCGTGTAAGAAGCCAAATCTCATATGACATAAAGGAGATGCCTTTCATGCTTCAGAATGCTGACTGATGAGTAAATACATATTTTTTTTTAGAATACCTTGGAATGATTATATATTTAACCTTGGCTCAAGGAATGTAAGAGAGTCTATACAGCTTTGCTATGAGTCTGTAACAACAACAATAAACCATCACCCTTCAAAGTGGGTGTCTTTCATTTTGTTTATTGGATCCTATCTCTATAGGGTAAGACAAAGCTGTAAAACAATGCCACTTCCAGAATACATTACTTGTGACAGTAAAGAAAATTGAAACAGACTAAGAGATACGGAGAATAGACTGGTGGTTGCCAGAGAGGAGAGCGGTTGGGGGGTTGGGTGAAAAAGGTGAAGGGATTAAGATGTACGAATTGGTAGTTACAAAACAGTCATGGGAATGTAAAGGTACAGCATAGAGAAAATAGTAATATTGTAATAACTATGTATGGTGCCAGGTGGG
Source organism: Myotis brandtii (assembly GCF_000412655.1). Classification (NCBI taxonomy): domain Eukaryota; kingdom Metazoa; phylum Chordata; class Mammalia; order Chiroptera; family Vespertilionidae; genus Myotis; species Myotis brandtii. The sequence goes on along the minus strand of NW_005363247.1, from coordinate 122,074 downwards.
TATTGAAATATCGGGGAGGGGGGGAGGGGATGGGTACTTTATAAAATATACTAGAGGCCCATTGCACGAAGATTCGTGCAATAGGCCTTCTTTCCCCTGGCTGTCAGCACCAGTTTTCCTCTGGCACCCGGGACCCAGACCTTCACTCTGGCCACCGCCTTCCATCTTCGCTCTGGACACAGTCTTCGCTGCAGCTGGAGCCTTCAGTCTTTGCTCCTTGCTCTGGTGGGAGTCTTCAGTCTCCTGCCAGAGCTACTCCTGTAGCTCCTTCGGCCCCCCACCTTCCCCCTCATAGCTTGATTGCTGCTTCGCCTGCAGACCTCGCCGATGGGCTCCTGGGTTCCAGGGGGCTGCCTTGCCTGCGGCTCGGCTTTCCAATCATGATCACAATCACAGGCGGCAGGCAAGGTGGCTCCTGGGTTCTGGGGGGCCGCCTTACCTGCGGCCTGGCTTTCCGGCAGCTCCTGGGGGCTCCTGGGGTCGCACACGGGGGCCTGGATGGAGGCTCCCGGTGTCCCGCCCTGCCTGCAGTATGCAAATTAGCCACCATCTTTGTTGGCGGTTTATTTGCATATCACGCTGATCAGCTAATGGTGATGGTAGCGAAGGTACGGTTAATTACCATGTTTGTCTATTATTAGATAGGATGGTTATTTAAGCACTTTGCTGTACACCTGAAACCAATACAAAATAATGTTGAATGTAAACTGTAATAGAAAAATATTTAAATATAATAAAAAAAGAAAATCAAAGAAGGTTTAAAAAATTAGGACTGGCATTCAATGTTTTGCCTAATGTTTTGTCTAATGCACCACAGCACTGAGTATGGAATATAATGTGAAGTTTGGCTTTTTATCTGAAACCAAATATCTTTTCTTTAAGAGAAGCTCATCTACAGATCACTTAAAAACCAGCATTCCAGCCTCTAGCCGGTTTGACTCAGTGGATAGAGAGTTGGCTTGCTGACCAAAGGGTCCCAGGTTTGATTCTGGTCAAGGGCAAGTACCTCCATTGCAGGCTCCTTCTTGGCCAGGCCCTGGCTGGGGCTCATGCAGGAGGCAACCAATCGATGTGTTTTTCTCACATCAATATTTCTCTCTGTTCTCCCCTCTCTCTTCCACTCTCTCTAAAAAGCAATGGAAAAATATCCTTGGGTGAGGATAAAAACCAAAACAACAACAAAAAAATGACAACAAAAAGCAGAATCTTTGTAAGCCCTAGTTCACAGATGAGAAGAGAGTTTTTATTTTTGTTTGGCATAATACCTTAATCTTTACCTGGCAGACCATATTTCATTGCCATGAAATCTCTTAAAATGCACATACTTGTGTGTACTCACACACACATTCACAAAAACAGAGTACCCCTGACAATTTAGTCATCTTAATGGATATATATGTGGGATTTCTAGTGGCAAATATTTGAGAAAAGAGATTCTAAATGAAGAAAAGAGATGGGTATATTCTCAGATTATTCAGATTATTTGAATAATTTCATTCAGCTAATACTGACTCTAATTTTATGCCTGAGGTCTCTGAAAAGTAGAAGATTATACTAGAAAATTATTTTGGAATGATGTCTTAGGAAATTATTCTAAAATATTCAGGTTCTAGTCTTAGTCAATGATGAGATGTTGGAAATTAGAATAGACTGACCTACTTAATTAGATTAGGTTAAATATGCTTAACCAATTACCCCCAAATTTCAGTGGCTTCATAAAGAAACATTTCCTCCTGCTCATAGCATAGTTCAAGTGGGTCGCTAGGAAGTTCTACTTCATATATTCATTCAGGTATCCAGGCTTCTTCCACCAGCTCCTAGGGCTCAGTGTCTTTATTGAACCTTCTGCATCTGACTTAATGAAGGTAAGTTTTAGGGGTCCAGGACTGAAAGAGCATTTCTTTTCCACCCACATTGTCTCAGAACTGATCCACATCCCCCCTCTCCTCCCATAATCTCAGAGAATGTAGGGTAAGTAGTCTGGAAAAAATTGGAAATGGGGGACAGAGAGGTGCTGAAGAGGCCAATTAAAAGAGTAATTCAATGATCTAGAGCAGTGGTCGGCAAACCGTGGCTTGTGAGCCACATGTGGCTCTTTGGCCCCTTGAGTGTGGCTCTTCCACAAAATACCGCGTGTGGGCACGCACGTACAGTGTGATTGAAACTTCGTGGCCCACGTGCAGAAGTCAGTTTTTGGCCTGGGTGAGTCTATTTTGAAGAAATGGCGTTAGAAGAAGTGGGGGGTGTCGGTCGGTCTGGAGATGGGAGACGCGGTGCAGGCGGGCCGAGGGATATGCAGCGGGGGAGGCGCGCACGATTCATGCACGAGTTGAATGAGCCAGTCAGCAGTCTCATGTGCAGTGGTTAGTGCTAGTCGCGTCCGCAAATCGCACGCGAGTGACAAAAGTACCTACTTGAAACATAAAGTTACCTGTATTTTTCCAACCAGCTGCAAATCCTACAGGTATTTTGTCATCGATTTAAGAATTGTAATTATTTTGTGTTGGTGGCTTTATTATTATTAAATGAAACATTTTTTTAGGTGCCCTGTTTGACATGGCTACAAAGAAGAAGCAAAGAAAAACGGAAGATGAAAACTGTGAATTTAAAATTGAATGGACTGAGACTTTCGCATTTATTCAAAACTTAAATGGCCGACCTGTCTTATTTGTCAGGAAAAATTGGCCCATAACAAGAAATCAAATTTGGAGAGACACTTTACAACTAAACACGTGTCATTGAGTACTAAATATTCTGTTGGTGATGCAAGGAAGAAAGCAGTTGAGGAACTTCAGAAGAGTCAAGAAAAATCAAGTTCTGTATTTAATTACTGAATGCAATCTTCCAACAATGTTAATATTGCAAGTTTTGTGGTTAGTCAAGAGATTGCTAAGAGAGGAAAACCATATACAGATGGCGAATACATAAAAAGTTGTTTTATAAATGCACCCGAAGAGCTATTTCAGGATTTTAAGAACAAAGCAGATATTCTAAAAAAAATTAAAGAGTTACCATTGTCTGCTAAAACAGTGATAGATAGAACAGTCAAAATGTCTTTGAATATAACCAACCAGCAAGTCGAAGATCTTAAATTGGTCTCAGCTTTATCAATAGCAGTTGATGAGTCTTGTGACATAAATGATACAGCACAAGTTTCACTTTTTGTACGATTTATTTCATCTACAGGTCCTAAAGAAGAACTTTCAGGATTATTGCCACTTAAAGGTCAAACACGTGGAGAGGATATAGCAAATGCTGTAACTGAGTGCATTGAAAAACATCATATTCCACTCGATAAAATTGTCTCAATTTCAACAGAC
>NW_005363247.1:105784-117207 GCF_000412655.1 Myotis brandtii | reverse complement strand
AGATTGAGGATGTTTTTAGCAAAGGCCAGCTTAGGAGTACCCTAATTAAGTTAATAACAATGTACCTACCTATATAGTTTAAGTTTAAAAAATTTGGCTCTCAAAAGAAGTTTCAATCGTTGTACTGTTGATATTTGGCTCTGTTGACTAATGAGTTTGCCGACCACTGCTCGATATAACTCATATCACTGAAAATTGGTTCCCTAAATTTTGAAAAAGTTTTATTTGGTTCATAATCCCACATATTATTTTTCTGGACTTTATACACCCACTTCCCTGTTCTCTCCCCTACCATCTGCCCTCCAAAAGACCAATGACTTGTCCGTCAATCCACAGAGGGACAGAAATTCAAAAAGAGAACACTAGTGACTTTTTTGTCCTTATTTCTGAGGATGTGGAGTAATACTGGAACAGGAGTGGAAAGTTTTGTCTATCACCCTGACCTCCATATTGCCTCTAACTCAAATTTCTTTGTTCTTTCCCCCATTTAATAGTCTGGCTTAATTCCTACCCAGTCCCAACTCCCTCCATGCATGCTAGTCCACCTCTTTTGGCATGATTTCTAGCTATGCCTGCCAAATCTAGCTTTGCTGCCCCTTGCTGAAGGCTTCCTCTGCTTCCCTGGTGCCCGCAGGCAGCTCCTTCACCCTCGCCACAGTCCTGCCTTCTCTCTCCCTCCGACCCTCCTTCCCTTCCTTTACCAATGCCAGGACTTCAATCCACAGCAGTTTAACATTTTCATACTTCAGAGATTCAGAAGGTGTTTCTACTCTCTCATTTCATAATTTTTCTGCCTTTTAAAAAGTTACATTATTTATGGAACATATTATTACAATATTAAAACAACTGGAAAAGATACAAAATAAAACTGTAAAAATAACCCAAAATTCTACCATTCAGGATAAAGCAAGGTTTAGCATATTCTTCAGACATCTCCTCTCTCTCTTCCCCTGTATAAATACTCACATGATTTATAATAATAATTCCACTGGATAGAGCAGGCAGGACAGGATAACTGGTAATCTATATGCTTTACTGTTTGCAAGGCAGTAGATCAAGATCTCTAGCAACCTGATAAATGGCTGTACAGACTTCTAGTGTATGTGTGTGTAATTATTGAAGGGTCTTGGGACTGTTTGGGACTCTTCATTATAGCCATTCAGGTAATTGTGAAGGTAGGAGTGATGCTTGGTGAATCATTTTGGGTTCCCTTTTCTTTAGTAAACCCTTTGTATTCAAAAGATGCACACTTGCTCATCTGGTTTTCCACCAGAATGGAACCTGTGGAAGGCAGAATCATCTCCCTATGAAGATGTCCATGTCCTAATCCCCAGACCTGTGAATATGTTACCTTATGTGGTAAAGGGACTTTGCAGATGTGATTATGGTAAGGATTTTGAGATAGAGAGTATAAAAGGTACATTTTAATGTTTAATTACATTATATGATGTCTTCATCTCATGTGCTATATTATCTGTGTAGACCCCATAGAACAATAAAAAAATATGCTTATAAAGTAAAGCAAAGGGAGGCAGGGAAGTTAAAGTCAGAGAAGAAAATGTGATGGTGTGATGACAGAAGCAGAGGTCAGAGAGAGAGAGAGATTTGGAGATGCTGGTTTGGAAGGTGAAGGAAGGGACCATGAACTGAATATTATAAACAGCCTCTAGACGCTGGAAAAGTAAGGAAACAGATTCTCCTCTAGAGCCTCCATTACAAAACATTCTGCCAACACTTTGATCTCCAGAATCATAAGATAATAAATTTGTGTTGTTTTAAGACAATTTCTGGTAAACTGTTACAGTAGCAACAGGAAACTAATACAGAGCCAGTCTCCATTTCCCCCTTAAGACTCCCCTAAGAAAGTCAGGGAAACCATTGTCACCCATTATGGGGACTCTTGTCCACATGTAAGGAATTTGATCATGAACCTGAAATTCTCCCTCCCAAACAGTCTCTTGGAGTTCTACACATCATTAACATAAGAACAATCTTCACTTTGGGAACATGTAATCTTCGAGAGGTCAGTGAGGAAGGGAGAGAGTACCAGCCTCTCCATTATGTCAGGTGAAGTTAACAGGTCAGCCTGTGACAGATGTCACATCCCAGCTACACTTACATACGGGCAGTGTCAGTGGGGCCTCAGCTTTGCCTTCCCCACAGACAGTAGGAAAGATAATCCCAAACAGTGATTATGTCTGAACATTATAGTTCTCTTCAAAACCTTGGTACAAATTAAAAACTTTTCAGTGTTGGACAGCACAGATGTCTTTTTTGATAGGGTAACAAGAGTCAAAGTTTCAAACATTCAAAAGAGCAAAAGGAATTAGCAATACTGGGCAAGCACTGGAGCATATCACTACAGCTGTATGGCTGTATAATCTGCTTTCTAAAAAGATGAGGCAAAACAATCACTCACCCTGTGAGAATTGCAATCCACTGCATAGATGAGGATCACAATGAACAATTGCATCACATCACTTTTTAGGTTCTTTGGTTGCAAGCAACTGATACAGATGCTGGCTAATTTAAGAAAACAGAGGTTTTATTGCAAGAGTATGAAGTAGCTCTTAGAATCCACAGGGAGCTGAAGATCAAGACTTGGAAAGGTCAGCAACTAGAGCAGTTCTGGGGACTGAAGTAGCAGAAAATCATTAGGGCACTGCCTTTGGGATTAAACACTATAAAATGTACAGTCTGTGGGAGGAGTCATGTGTCCAGCCCTTAGAAATGCTGGAGGGGAAAATAACTAACAATCCCCAAAACATGGCTCCCAAAGAAGAGAAATTATTTAATAATAATAATAACAATAGCAAATAATTCTATAGTATATTACTATGGTCAGGAACCATCTTTGGCCTTTTTCCAGATGTTGGGTTACTTAATGCTCAGAGACCCTGTGAGGCTGGTTGAATCTGTTATTGCTACCATTTTGCTTAGGGGGAAACTGAGTTATTGGGAAGCAAAGTACCTCGATCAAGGTCACAGTGCTGATAGAATCACACCAGGATTTCAACACAGTCAGTCTGATTGTAGAGATGAATACTTAACCACTATACCATGAGGCCTCTCTGTGTATCTCCCGAGACAAATATGGGGTACTGATATCAGAAGAATGTAGAATGACTGTGGGTGCCAAAAACCACAGTGGGAACCAAACTACCATTAGCATTTATTGGTAGTTTGCATCACATCACTTTTTAGGTTCTTTGGTTGCAAGCAACTGATACAGATGCTGGCTAATTTAAGAAAACAGAGGTTTTATTGCAAGAGTATGAAGTAGCTCTTAGAATCCACAGGGAGCTGAAGATCAAGACTTGGAAAGGTCAGCAACTAGAGCAGTTCTGGGGACTGAAGTAGCAGAAAATCATTAGGGCACTGCCTTTGGGATTAAACACTATAAAATTTAAAGTCTGTGGGAGGAGTCATGTGTCCAGCCCTTAGAAATGCTGGAGGGGAAAATAACTAACAATCCCCAAAACATGGCTCCCAAAGAAGAGAAATTATTTAATAATAATAATAACAATAGCAAATAATTCTATAGTATATTACTATGGTCAGGAACCATCTTTGGCCTTTTTCCAGATGTTGGGTTACTTAATGCTCAGAGACCCTGTGAGGCTGGTTGACTCTGTTATTGCTACCATTTTGCTTAGGGGGAAACTGAGTTACTAGGAAGCAAAGTACCTCAATCAAGGTCACAGTGCTGATAGAATCACACCAGGATTTCAGCACAGTCAGTCTGATTGTAAAGATGAATACTTAACCATTATACCATGAGGCCTCTCTGTGTATCTCCCCAGACAAATATGGGGTACTGATATCAGAAGAATGTAGAATGACTGTGGGTGCCAAAAACCACAGTGGGAACCAAACTACCATTAGCATTTATTGGTAGTTAAATTACTATGTGTCATAAAGTAAAACATAAGAAGTTAAATATAAAGAGAAGGAGCCCCTATCCTTGCACAGACAACCATCCTATATAATAAAAGAGAAACATGTAAATTGACCATCCCTCCACTACACCCACCAGCCAATCAGGAGTGAGTATGCAAATTAACCCGGCGAGTTAATTTGCATACACAGGCACCCCGCGGAGAGCAGAGCAGGAGAGCCAGTGGAGAGTGGAGTGGTTTGGGGAAACTGGCTCCCCAAGCTGCCAGACAGAGAGCAGAGAGGGAGAGCTGGCAGCTTGGAGGACATGGCAGAGTGGGAGGCCATGGGACAGAGACAAGGCAGGAAGGGAAAACCAAGATTGCGGGGAGCACCAGGAATTCTGGGAATAGTAGTTTTGGTGGCAGCCCCAGGACCGGAAGTGGGGATCACCAGGAATGCTAGGAATCATAGTTCTGGTGGCAGACAGATCTCCTAGACCAGTGGTCGGCAAACTGCGGCTCGGTGGGCAGTGGATCGCGAGCCACATGCGGCTCTTTGGCCCCTTGGGTGTGGGTCTTCCACAAAATACTGGCTCTTCCACAAAATACCGACTTCTGTGCATGGGCCACGAAGTTTCAATGTGAACCTTTTGAGCTCGGCGTGTCAGCATTTTGAAAAACCCTAACTTAACTCTGGTGCCGTGTCACATATAGAAATTTTTTGATATTTGCAACCATAATAAAACAAAGACTTATATTTTTGATATTTATTTTATATATTTAAATGCCATTTAACAAAGAAAAATCAACCAAAAAAAATGAGTTCGCGTGTCAGAGGGTCATAGGTTCGCCATCACTGGGCTATGATGTCACTAGGCATTTGGAGTTTTCCAGCTCCTTTACAATCTTATGGGACTGCTACGGCATGTGTGGTCTGTCATTGACAAAAACATCATTATATGGTACATGACTATACACACGTGTCTTCACAGGACTGTTGCAAAGTACAGGGAGAGCTAAGGATAGGGGTCTATGGACCAAGTAAGTATTTGACTTCAGTAGGGAGCATTTCTTAAGATGGACTGGATCCAGGGTGTAGTTGCAAGTATAAGAGAATGAACTGTGATGATGATCTGTCAATTGGAAGAGGCCACGGCAGTGGCTGAGTCATCCTCGTGAACACTGAAGTCACCCAGTTGGCATGCAGAGGACCAGAGGACTGGGACACAGGTCCTGTCATTACTTGATGGGCAGGCTCTGCCAGAACATGATTTTGCTTGGGGAACCACACCCAGGCCCAGGAAAGCTGAAGTGACCATTCCCTTTATAACCAACAGCTGAAAAAAAGATTTCTAAGCCCTAGAAGGGCTGCTTCTTTCAAGTAATATTTGATTAGTCTCCCCCTAAATTTAGACACAAATATAGTGTAGAAATGGAACTCATCCACATAATGTAAGCACAAAATAAGTTTTCTAGCTTCATTTTGTGGAACCATGTTTACATTCAGGCTTTAAGGTCTGACTTTGGGATATTGGAAAAGAAATTCACGGAATCTTGGCCCAGGCAGAATAGCTCAGATCACTGGGGAAAGATGGGATTTCTCAATAAACAGTGCTATAACAAATGGTTTTCCATGTTTAAAAATTGAAATTAGATCCATATCTCAATGTACACAAAAATCGATTTTGGATGGAATAAGAAATTTCTATGTGAAAGTGAGAGATAATAGAAACAATAAATATTGGTCTCTGCCCCTGGTTCCTGGCACAGAACTCCTAAAACCCTTTTCCTAAGTGATAAGAACACTAGGATGCCCTGGCTGGGTATCTCAGTTGGCTAGAGTGTCACCCTGACACACCAAGGTGGTGGGTTTGTTCCCTAGTCAGGGCACATATAAGAAGCAACCAATGAATGCATACATAAGTGGAACAGCCCTGGCCGGTGTGTTCAATGGTCAGACCACCAGCCCACATATGGGTTCGATTCCCAGTCAAGAACACATACCTGGGTTGCAGGTTCGATCCCTGGCCCCCATGGGAGCGTGTGCAGGGGGCAACCAATCAATCTCTCTCTCTCCCCCTCTACCTATATCCCTCCCACTCTCTTTCTGAAAAGCAATGGAACAAATATCCTCTGGTGAGGATTAACAAAAAAATAAATTAAATAAATAAAGGACAACTTTTAAAAAGTGGAAAGATGCCCTGGCCAATGTGGATCAGTTGGCTAGAGCATTGTTCCATGCACTGAAGGGTCACGGGTTCGATCTCCAGCCAGGGCGTGTGTGGGAGGCAACTGGTGGACTTTTCTCTTTTACATCAATGTTTCTCTCTCCATCTCCCTTCCTTTCTTTCTAAAATCAATAATAAATAAAATAAAAAAAACTCCTAGAGAAATCATGTCCTTTTATTTCTTTTGGGGGGTGTAGGGCTAACATTTAGCCAGTGTGCATGTCAGAGACATTTATGCCATCCCAGCCATTCAAGGCCTGTGTCTATCCCAAATTGTAGGTGCCTATTTAGCACCACTTGTCATATATTTTTGAAGAAACTCCCTGGGGATATTCTACATAGGAAAGGCGATGTGGCTGAGATCATAGTAGAGGTGATTTTCAGGAAGAGGATACTGATTTATGGACAGGAAGCAAAGAATTGAAATAAACATATGCTTCCTTAGGTAACAGTTTTCTTTAAGGACAAGTACTAAAACTCATTTCATTTAATTTTCATAGATCACTGGAAAGAAAAATTCCCCAGCATAATCTTTATAATTATGAATACCTACATTTGATAAGTAGATAGTAGACAGACTAATTAGTTACAACAAAAGGAGTCTTAGGAACCTTTATAAGCAAAGAGTCAAGCAAGATATACCCTCTATCAGTCACAACCCAGAAAAAGGATCTGAAACTGCTGTGGAAATATTCTGAGAGCATGTGGGAAACATGCAGACATGTACTCCACATAATTAAAAATAGGAGAGATAGGGCAATAATTCTAGGAAGAATGAAATGGTTTGGATGACTAAATCTGTTAACACTCTCCACATGCAACAAGCATTCCAGCCACTCTGTACAGCTTGAAGTTGCTGACTCTCCCAGCCTTCCCTCACCTCTGTTCCAGTGCTGTTGCCCCTGCCAAAAGCCCTGCCCTATTCTCCTCTGCTTTGCCAGCTCCTACTACTCCTTCCACACTCTGGGCACATATCACTACCCCATGCAGTGGTATGTGTTTGCATCCTTGAACTCCTGAGGTCCTTTTCCTTTACATCAGGGATTTGCTAACCCTGCTATGCAGATAAAATACCACTCTGCCTATCTGTCTCTGTGTTGTCTATGGCTGCTTTCATGCTACAGTGGCAGAGGTCAGTAATTTCAAAAGGGGCTTGACAAACTTTTTCTGAAAAGATCCAGATAATAAATATCTTAGACTTTGCGAGCCAGATGGTCTCTGTCATGAATGTAAGGAAAGTCCAGTCTTTATCCATAAACACTATTGTGGCCACTAAACCTGGTTTGAGGGATCACTTTGCTTAGCAGTTATTTTAGAAGTCTGAGTAGTTTTGAATAAACGCGAAAGTCTCGGTCCATTCACCTTTAAATTCATGGTTTTTGTCTTCCGTTTTTCTTTGCTTCTTCTTTGTAGCCATGTCAAACAGGGCACCTAAAAAATGTTTCATTTTATAATAATAAAGCCACCAACACAAAATAATTACAATTCTTAAATCGATGACAAAAATACCTGTAGGATTTGCAGCTGGTTGGAAAAATACAGGTAACTTTATGCTTCGAGTAGGTACTTTTGTCACCCACGCGATTTGCGGGCGCGACCAGCACTAACCACTGCACAATGAGACTGCTGACTGACTGGCTCACTCAACTCGTGCATGAATCGTGCGCGCCTCCCCCGCTGCGTATCCCGTATCCCGTATCCCGTATCCCGCGGCCCGCCTGCGCCGTCTCCCATCGCCAGACCAACCGACACCCCCCACTTCTTCTAACGCCACTTCTTCAAAATAGACTCACCCAGGCCAAAAACCGACTTCTGCACATGGGCCACGAAGTTTCAATCGCACTGTATGTGCGCGCCCGCACGTGGTGTTTTGTGGAAGAGCCACACTCAAGGGGCCAAAGAGCCGCATATGGCTCGCGAGCCGAGGTTTGCCAACCACTGGTATAGAGCATATTTAGGTCCTTGCTATAAAAAGAACTATGGCCAACATTCTCAACTCACCTTTCTATCCACAACATTTTAAAGTAATCCTTATCTGAGTAGGGCAGTCCAAAAGTTAGGATAATTAATTCATTTAATTTTTATCACAATTACATATATTTGAATGAATGAATGAAAACACTGAACAAGGAGGAAGTTTACATACTGATTTCACCTCTCAGTGGGGTGAGGACAAAATAGTGTGAAATCATTTGCCTATAAAGTCGGAAAGTTTTTGGGATCATTCCTACCACTCATATCAAGTTCCATTCTTAGAAAAGGCTAAGACATCCATAAAGCAGAGATGGGGTTCTTTACTACACACACTACTAATTTTGTCATTGGTTAATGTTTCAGACACAAAGATTATGTGAATTCTTCCACTTTTGTTTTTTATCTGTGCTTAAGATCTGGAAGTGGACATAGACATAGTATTGTCTGAGATTCACTCACAGTGTGATTTAGACATGGAGGATTACTATAGGAAATTGAGGCTCACACCCAACTATCAAAGGGACTGAGGGTACAAATGTCAGGAAAGCTTCCATCAAAGACCTCAGCCTAAAACATCAAAGTGGGTAGTTCTTAATTTGCCTGGAAGCTGCTTTAATATTCTAGAATCTCTCGAAAACTCCCACCAATTCTCTTGGTCTGCATTACTGACATGGGTGGTTTGCAAAAACCTGTCAGAGAGCTGCTGTGAAACTCAGATCTCTTTATAGAACTAGCTATACCTGCCTAAAGGAATACAGATTTTTCTGCTATTGAAATCTTGTGCTAATGCCTTCATTGGAAAAACTCTAACCTAGAATCAAAGAGGGTGAGGGATTCCTGGTCACCTACTGCATAGGTTCCTAATAACACGTTGAACTGAGCTATTCTCTTCTCCTTCCCCTAAAACAAATAATAATAATAATAATAATAATAATAATAATAACAATAACAATCGCTTCTCGGCCTTTTGGCTAAGATCAAGTGTAGTATCTGTTCTTATCAGTTTAATAATAACAGTAACAGTTTTCAACCCACAGTTATCTTAGGAATATTTTATTTTTAACAGCTTCTTAATAAAGTATTTCCTATCTGTCTTTATTAACTTCATTTAAAGTGTACAGTGCTTTGCATTTTTATAAGTCTAGTGGGCCCTGTTTGTTAATTTATTGGAATAAATGTTTTATTTCCTTTTTACACAATTTTGAAGTTGTTACTTATTAGTTCCCCCTTCTTCTCTCCCAACGTTGAGGACATTTGCATTTTATGTGGTCATATTCATGGTCCACATCGCTATCTGTGGAGTCAGTTACTGTAGCATCAGTTGTATGTATTTCTATTGACTTTCTTCCCCTGGCAGCTATGCCAGAGTGACTCCAAAGAAACAAAAAGCAGAATAAAAATTAGACTGGTAGAGTGGAAAATAATTAACATTTACTTTAAAGAGCCTGAGAATAGCCCATTCTTTTGCAACTTTATATAAACTAAAATAATTTATATGTAATTACGCACATGGAAGTGTACATTTATAATTGGTAAAAATGCTTAAGTAGTGTTTTGCCAATGTAGTGTTTTTGTTCACTAAAATTGTTTTTACTAAGAGGAAATAAATATTCAACCACTCCTTGTTCATGCGCATTTATAGCAATTATAATTTGGCAATTTAATTATTGAATATCGCAAATATCAGTATTCAATAGCATCAGTATATATATTTATAGGTATGTGTAATATTTATAGGCATATAAGTATGCACTACTTATAATATAATTGTTATATAAAAGAGCCAAATGGCCATTGTGTAGTGGCTCCTAGGTTGTTTATTTCTTTACTGCAGATTGAGACATATTGGCTCAAAAGCCCACTGGTGCCAAACTCAAATTTTTACACATCAAATTAGCTTTAAAGTAACCCAAACAAGTTTTTTGCATTTAAAGCCTGCCTGCTTTGCACTCCCTGAGTAACCACACCTCCTTCTGCTGGCCATTCATACGATAGAGCCTTCTGGTTGTAAGACCCAAGTCACTCTGGGCCATTGGAGTCCTGTGACCCAGAGACTCCCAGAATATGCTGTTGAGCAGGGACTCCTACATATGCTAGCCTCCTCTGTTATCCCCATTTCCCCCAAATGTTACCTTGTCCTCCTTGCAGTATGCTTCTGGATAACCTTATACTGTGAGGGCCTAATCCAATAGAATTGGTATCTTTATAAGGAGAGGAGGAGACACCAAGAGAAAAGGCCAGGCAAGGACACAATGAGAAGGTGACCATCAGAAAGCAAAGAAGAGGCCTCACCAGAAACCAAACTCTGCTGGTACTTTGATCTTGGACTTCCCGCCTCCTGAACTCTGAGCAAATTCATTTCTGTTATTTAAGCCACTAAGTCTGTGGTATTTTGTTATGGCTGCCCTAGCAAACTAATACAAATACTCAGAATCAGTAAGATTGAGATGAGAATTAATAAATATGTCAGTGCTCACCGCCACTCTTTTCTAGGCATGGCATTCTCCTCCCTGGGTTTTTATTCTTGTTCTACAGAGTGTATTTGATTCATAGGGTCAGGGAATATATCTGGGAAGTGTTTTCCATACTCTTGCATGCCCAGTGTCTTTCCCCTGATTTTATATGTGAATTGACCGAATCCTGGACAAAGAATTCATGGCTAACTTTTTCAAAGTTTAATAAAGATTGCCTCACTGTCTCCTGGAATTTAATGTGGCAGAGAAATCTGGGCCAACTGTATCTCATTCCTTTGTACATTATTATTTTTTCCCCTAGCTGGCTATAGGATTCTTTTATAACTTCTTAACTGTGACAATTCCACTAGATATATGTTTTGATATTGTTATTTTTATTGATTTTCTGAAATATAAATAACACTCTCAGATTTGATAATGAGTTTTTATTACATGAAGAAAGTTTCCATTATTTATTTGATTATTCATTATGCTCCATTAATTTTTATTAAACTTTGACTAAACTTTGGTAATCTGTGTTTTACAGGGCTTATTTTATATTTTAATTCTTTTATTCTTGCTTTTGTCATCTTAATTCTTTTATTTCTTCTGATTGTGTTTCAGAAGAATTTCTCATATTTTCTTCTATATTATTAATTTGATTTTCTGTAACATCTAATATGATTTCCTCTATATAACATACTATATAATAAAGAAGTAATATGCAAATTAACCCTCACATCCTCACAAAGATGGCTGCCTACAACCAGGCCGGCAGGTGGGTTAGTGAGGGACGACCAAAGGACTGAACAAGCAGGTTGCGTGGGGCAACCAGGTCAGCAGAGGGGTTAGTGAGGGGTGACCAAATGACTGAACAGCAGGCTGTGTGG
>NW_005363247.1:88056-105175 GCF_000412655.1 Myotis brandtii | reverse complement strand
ACAAATTTTGTGCACCGGGCCTCTAGTTATATATAAAAATCAGAAACCATAATTTAGAAATAAATAAAATATGTTCAATCATTCTTTATCTTAACATTCCATTTTACTAGTAATTTATTCTAGATTCATATGTGCAGTGTCTCTGTTTGAACACAAAGTAGATGATAAACTTTTTTTTGCTCTTGTAATCTATTTAAAAGAAAAGCAACTCATAATCCTTACAGAAGTGAAGATTGCATTGTTGAAAATTCAGAATTTCTCCATGGCTTGTGAAACCTCTGTTTTTGCTCTTTCTTAGAGGGGACAATCTATCCCAACTCTGCCACTCACTAGATGAGTGATCTCTGAGAAATCATTTCAACTCTGTATTGAAAGGCCCTTCTCTATAAAATGGGGCTGATAATAATAAAGCTCATCTCATAGAATTATTTTAAAGATTAAGTTATCAATACATTTTTCTTCATTTCTTACCTAAGAGGAGTGCCTGGCATATAGTGGAAATTAAATAATCCTTGCATTGAAATGAAAAAAAATAAAATAAAAAAGATAGTTTCTAGGAAAAAAAAATGTTCTTTCTACCCATTGCTTATTTTAACTTGCTCTGTAGGGGTCGTTGTTTTCCACTAGTGCAAGTCTCATGACTTTTCTGGTCACTCTACGATAGTTAAAATAATTCTCTGGCCATTTAAATCATAGAATCTTATTTTAAGAACTGAAATGTTTACAAATACATAGTTTCTTCTTTTGCCCAGCTTGGTCTTGCTTCAGGCAGAGTCCATGGTGGAGAAGGTGGTACTGTGAGCCTCTTTCACATTTCCTGAGCCCGTGGTTTTCCTCCTTCTCCCCAGCTCACTGGCCTGGTTTCTGATCCATCCAGGGTTGGAACTTGAAACTGAGGGTGAGTGAGGAAGATGCCCAATGACAGGCAGCAGCTGTTGGGGACTCCCGTAACTGTCCATATCACCAAGAAGGAAGAGAGTCATTCTTTCCCTCTTCACAAGGGCCATTGTGCAGATTTGGCACCACATGCTCTCCAGCACTTCAGAGGCAGTACCTTGCAGGAAAGTGTTTTGTCTGGAAAAGATGGCAAAGATTCCGGTACTAGATCCTGAAGGCAGCAGCCCTTAGCAGACAGGAGATAAGCAGCACCTTTGCCTGGCAAAATGGAGTGTGCAGGGCTGAAGCGGAAGTACCCAGTTGTAATCACTAAAGAAGCAATAATGTGAAAAATTCAGGGGTGCCAGATACCATTGAAGGTGCCATGGGGGAGAGGCTACAATGTCCAACAAAGGCTGTGCATTAAGGAGACACTACATTAGTTCTGAGACTACCTTAGTTTCCTTCAGGGACTTCTATGTTTTTGGGAGACTCTGAAATAGCTTTGGGAGCTCTGAAATAGAAGTGGAGTCATTAATATTATTATTATTATTTATTTTGTTCCAGGTAGCTGATAAGGTTCTTCACAAACATAGGTTATATGTGGATTTCAACAACCCCTGATTAAAACACAAAAGTACATAATGGTATGCTAAAAAGTCAAATACAACTACCTTTCAAGTTGAGTCAGAGATTCTAGCTAATTTCAAGTTAAATGTTTTAGGAAGTTGTATTGATTTTCAGACTATCAAACTACTGCTTAGTAATTTAGTGTTACTGAAGAAGATAAAGTATTACTATAACTTCCAGAATTTTCGGTTTTCAAAATAATATAGCCTAAGCACTTGGTTAGGGGTTGCTAGAATTTTAAATTCTATACACAGAAACAAAATATTTCTCTTTATTTTTTAATAAGAAGCATAACATTATTTTAAAAACCCTACAATTAGAAGACATTTGCACTCTTCTAGACTGTTTCTCAAACTTACAATTTTGTACTATATCGTTACAATAAGACATTTACTAAAAATTAAGATGGTTATGGTTCTTCATTCAACTCTTCTGGCATTTGAATTAGTCATTTGCTCATGGATTGTCCTCTTTTGACAAACATTTATCAAAATCATACCAACCATTAAAACCAGACTCAGATTCTGTTTCCTGAGAAATTTCTCTTGACCATAATAATCACAATACATTCTTCTTCATAACTCCAATAATAACTGTGATGCATTTTATTTCATAGTATTTATTATGGAATGTTTGGTAGTCTAGATGTCCCTATACCTGTCTTAGTTCTATTACCAAGTTTCAGAATGCATGTCTCCTGTGGTAGCTCTCTAGCACTGAGCATTGTAGACAGCGGATGCTCAGCAATACTCTTGAATACATAATATTTGAAGTGCTTACAGATGACTAAACATTAAAAATATGCAAGTAAAATTTTAGAATTTTTATTTATTAGAAGAAAGACAACACAGTAGGAAAACAGGCAAAGGATGGAAATTAGAATTTAATAAAAGAGCAAATCCAAATGGCTATTAAATGTATATGAAAGCATACCAACCCCCCTGAGAGTTTTGGGAAGTGAGAACAGAGTCACAATGCGAGACTACTGCCCACTCACCAGACTGGCAAAGCTGAGAGTGACAGCATGACTTCTGGCAATGATGTGGGCACAGTGGTGCTTCCTGACCTTTCTGTGGGAGAGGGGCTTGGATGTCTTCCTGGAAAGCTATATGACAACAGACTAAGAATAAAAGAAGAGCTTTTGACCCAGCAATTCTGCTTCTGGGAATGTATCCTTAGAAATAGGGAGATTGATTATCACAGTATTTTGCAGTGGGAAAAACTGGAAATAAGTAAATGTTCACTAATGGGAAATGGCTAATATATCACTTGAAATTATCCTGCTATTTAAAGTTAACTCTAGCCCAGTTGGCATGGCTCAGTGGTTGAGCATCGACCTATGAACCAGGAAGACACGGTTTGATTCCTGGTCAGGGCACATGCCTTGGTTGCGGGCTCGATCCCCAGGACGGGGCATGCAGAAGGCAGCCGATCAATGATTCTCTCTCATCATTGATGTTTCTATCTCTCTCTCTCCCTTCCTCTCTGAGATCAATAAAAATGTATTTTAAAAAAGTTAACTCTATAACATTTGCCTTGTAAAATAATGTTCAAAAATGCATGAAGAAAGTCTTCCTAGGGTCAGAGATTAAACTATAAGGTAAAGATTATCCCTGACCATCTCACATCAATGAGTCCTCCCCTCCCCTAAACTCTTCTAGTATTTGTATTCTCTAGGGTTTGATGACCTGCTGCCTTAAATATCTAGCTAGCTATTTTAATGTAAATATCTCTTCTCCTTATTCCCTTGACATTCTATGTTTTCCCTTTACAATGTTAAGGCTTACTCTTTGTGCAAGGTAGGCAGACAGGAAGTATTTTTTGATTGATCAGTTGTTTTCCCGAGTGAAACTTGTTAATAGATGACAGGCACCTAGGCCTTGGTATTTGTCAGTAAAACTGTTTCCTATTCTTGTCCATTGTGCACTCAGGGATGTAGCTACTCTATTCAATTATTCAATCATTTTGCTGAAAACTTGGAGAGTCTATTTATTACACAACATAATAGAAATGTAAAGCCATTGCCATTAATAAATAACAGAACATATGTGTCTATTTTCCAGCAGCAAGCAGAGTTAGAGTGAGTGTTCATGTTTTTCAAGATTAGGTAAATCACCACAGACAAGGAAAATTACGCCATAGCTTATGGGATCAGATCAAAACAACAGTCATTTTCTCCACCAATGATTCCTATTAAATGAATTGTATGCTAACAGTTTCCAATAATGAGTTGGTTTAATAAATTATGTTCTCTTCATAACTTTTTAATGCACATCCTTCCAAGACTGGCCTGTCCCCAGAAGGGAATTTATCAAACGGCCTCTGCACTTCAGAAATAAAAGCAAAATGATTGAAATTGGAGTGGCTGAAGCATAACTAGTGGTAATGGGATTGGTCTTGCTTCACTTTCTCAGCCTGCCACCCACCAGAGAACTCTCCCACAAGTGGCTCAGTGTTATCTTTTCCCCGATTTTTTGTTTTTCCCATAAGTATTAGATATCAGCTTCAGACAGGATAGTGTATGTGATTGATCTGTGTATGCTCTGTTGCACTGAAAACGTTATTTCTAAAATACAATCTGTAAAACGAGGCCGCTGAAACTACCTACACACATACACACACAACCCTAAAGATCTTTGGGAGAGACAATAGAAAAATTTATTTTAATCTTGATAGTATAGCAAGGAAACATTAAAGAAGAAACAAATCAAAAGTGATATTAGCGATACCTTTTAGGTTTTGACACACCATCCAGAGTAGATTCCATAGGTTAGGATTTGCTGAAATCAGGAGAATGTCTGGCCCATGGGCCATAAAAGGCCCACAAAATCATTTGGTCTGACCCTGCCCAGGTATTAGGGGTGAGTTAATTAAATGTTTGACCAACTATAGCTGGCTAATTTTTAAGTTGATAATTTTGTATGGCCCTCAAATAATGTCATAAATATGCAAATGGCCCTTGGCAGAATAAAGGTTTCCCACCCCTGGCTTACATAGACATACCATTCACTTGTTTATTTGTTAATCCTCACCTGAGCATATTTTTCCATTGATTTTTAGGGAGAGTAGAAGAAAGAGGGAAAGACAGAGAAAAACATTGATGTGAGAGAAACACATCAATGGTTCCTCCTACATAAGCTCCCCCTCCCTCCCGCCCCCTACCGGGGCGGGCTGGGAAGAAGCCTGCAACCAAGGCACATGCCCCTTGACCGGAATTTAACCTGGGACCCTTTGGTCTGAGGCCGGCACTCTATCCACTGAGCAAAATCAGCTGTAGCCACTTCTACATTCTAAACCAATTATCTAAAGTCACTGTATTTTAGTATCTACTTTATTAAGGATTCAATCTGATTGAACAGACTTCTTTCTATTCAAAAATCAACTTGATCTTTGGGAAGATACCATATAATTAATCCCATCCATTTTGCATCACTTTCCAGTAGATAGAGAGGTTATCCCTAATTTTACTGGAGTAGGAAGATAGACTCTGGGCTATGCATAGTTGGCAAATTTATCTTATAAAGCGTAACTCCGAAGGGAGAGCATTTTTCAGTGGAGTAGGTGGTACATCAGGTGATTTTTGTACTTACTACCCCATGTGATTAAGCCAACTCTGACATTTAAAAACGTTGTTACCATATCAGATTGTTAAAGCAAAATTAGAGATAATACTATGTTTGCCAAACCAATTTCTTCTTTCTCCTGGGCACATAACTTGACTGCATTTCCTAACTGACTAGGTGGGGTTATATGACAAAGGTCCAGGCATTGGAATGAAGCTCGCTCATTCCTCATTACCTCTTTCTCTCCATGTCCTTTCTTTCCCCATTACCAGGCTGCATGCAAGGAGGTGCTACCACACTGGAAGAAGCCTGGGTTGTGGCTGGCTGCATGGAGCAGAGAACTCTGCTGACCCAAATATGACTGCAACATGATTAAGGAATGAGTTTCTATTGGGTTAAGCCACTGAGATCTTGGATGTTTGTTATTGCAGCTAGTTTTTCTGACTAATACACTAATATATTAGGTACTAGGCAGGATACTTTCAGATGTAACACAAAGGCCAACTTATAACGTCTTAAGCAGTAAGGGCATTTACAATCTCACATAACAAGAAGTCTAGAGCTGGTTAAATTTCAGTGTTGATAAACTTAGTGACTCAGTTAAATCATGAAAGGTCCACATTTTTCTATCTCTCCACTTTACAGCTTCTTAAGTAGGTTTATCTCTTGATCACAAAACACCTCTTGCAGCTCCATACATCACACAGAGATGATAATGGCCAAAGGCAGTAAAATGACATTTCTCCTGTCTTTTTTTTTTAAAGAGTAAAGAAACCTTTCCCAGAAGCCACCCTATAGACCTTCTCCTATATCTCATTTCCCAGAATTAGGTTATATGCCTTTTTCTAAAACAATCACTTGAAAGGATAGTGGTGCAGACTAATCACTATGTAGCCCTTGCAAACATAAGTCTTCTCTGAAATACATGACCAGTAACACCTGAATAGAACAAGATTTTTTTTTTAGCAAAGAAGAAAAGGCGGATGACTTTCGGGCAACCAACAGCATATACTCAGATTATTTAAGATTTGTAAAGTAAAAAATTGAGGGTATGCTCAATCTATCCTGGTCAGATAGATAATATAACAAAGTACTAGTTAAAGGAAGTGACTGAATAATGAAAAAATAGAATTGCAATTCATATATCCAAAGTGAGGTGGCATTCAACTTCTATGGTATTAAAGATACACATTTAATTGTATAAAAGGGTGATGCTGGTGAGGGTATTATTGCTAGCAACTTTGACATTTGTATAAAGACATGATAACTAAGCATTTAAAAATTGTAGATAGGTGTGGAAAGCATGAAACTATATTTGTTCAAATTTTCTTATCTATAAAGCTAGATGGATGAATATATTTATTCAGTTTATGTTATGACTGCATAAACAACATAGTATATTTTGATCATAGGAATTAAATGAACCGAGAGGTCAAGAAGGCAATTTAGAACTGTTGAGCCCTATTCTATATAATGCAGACAAGGAAACTGAATTCTGTAGTGATGAAGTGACTTGCATCAGGTCTTATAAAAATCTGTCCCTGGAAAGGCAGGAACCACAATAAACTTTTATATACCTTTAGTCTAGAGCTCTTTCTAACACTTATCAATGCATAAGCATCAGTTAGGAAAGTGGCACTTAAAGTAGAAGAGGAATGCATTACCCATGTGCAAAGCAGCATACCTTGCAATTCTTAAAATAATGGTGTTAAAATGTATTGAGCTTTCCCTAGGCACTGGACTAAACTTTCTACAGTGTAGTAGTTCATTTATTTGTCACAATCTTATGATGTAGGTTTTATTAATGCCCCCATTTTATAGGTGTTAAATCTAGCTTTTAGGTAATCTATTTTATTACCCAGTATCTATCTCTCATTTTTCAGAGTTGTGGACCTTTGAGGTGACAAGTACAGGGGTATATTGAAACAAGACAAAGACTAATCAGGCAAATAATCATCTGACTATTTTTTATCTCTGTGCAGAATAGGAGCCAAAGAGAGATGAGCAGTCTAGCACCTCAAGTCCATCTTAATATTGGATATTTTTGAGAGTCTCACAAGAAACACTTTTTCCCAACACACAATTACACAGTCTTTTAATATACTTTTTTTTTCAACCCTGTATTCACCTGCACAAGCCAATTGGAGGAAATATTTTTAGAGAAAACAGGACTAATCAACTTGGTCTTGCAATCTTTATATTTGATGAGAGGTCCCCTTTCATTGTTTCCTGTGTACTCCTGTAGTTTTTAATCATCAGTATCTATTCAAAACAAAAGTCTAAGGTTAACTTTGATCTATCATGTTCTATATTGATATTAATCTTCAGGAAAATATATGTCCAGCAAGGCCAAGATAATTAGCAATCCAAGACAATGCAATAGAGAGGGAGTGCAGCTACTAGTACTAGGTGGCTCATTGTGAGAAACAAGACCAGTGTCTAGTAGTCAATGGGGCTATGCTACCAATTGCCACCTGAAATCACATCTACTTGCATTGTGCACTGATCAAAGGGTTTACTTAAGATTCTTAATGAATGAGCAATGCTTTACTCTCCTTACTCGTCTTTTGTGACCGATGGTAAAGAACATATCAAATTTTTTTGTCCTGCTTGTTGTATCTTTCTCCTACCTATGAGAAGGATTAGATTAATGGCCTAATGGAATTTTAGAATTGTTTAATTTTCCCAGGTGGTCCAGAATATGCCTCAGAAGTAAAATAAACAATCTTGAAATTCTCTCATACTGGTGCAATATAGCTTAAGGAATGTTTTTTATTTCCATTTATATGGAAAAATCTTTTTTAAGGAATGGTCTTGAACCTGATTCATTCCAAAAAGATCTGTTTTGCTTTAGGAGTAACAATTATTCTTTTTCTACAAGAATAACTCATATCCTAGCATTTTTAGGGGATGTCTCTTGGAAAGATGCCTGATGCCCTAGCAAAAGGCTGTATGATGGTAACATTATGGCTTTGGTCATTAAATATCAGCAAATAAAATGGCTTTTATTTGTCTATCAAATGCAGGTATGTGTAATTATATTTGCAAAAGTATAGATGTATGAAAAACAGCTACTCCATTGGCATATTTCATTTAATATTTGTATATGCCTGGCTACAGAAAATTATCATTAAGGAATGGTAAGGGAGAAAAAAAACTTTAGAGAAAGCTAGAATTACTATTATATATACTAATTCTTAATGAATGGCACATATGGATTCTCTGAAAATCTTAGTGAGAGGGCAATGATGTTTCTAGAAGAAGGATGCAAAATAGAATATGTCTTTGGCATATATAACAGGGGTGTAGGTGTTTGTACTGTTGGCCTCCTTGGTCACTAGTATATAAATATCATCAACAACAACACAAAGTCCTTGGTAGTATGTTTCCAATGACAATGATAGTGCCTTAATTCCATTTGTCATCAAATTTTTATTTGAAAATGAGAGAAATCAGAATTAGCATATTGACTTTTTCATGTATTAGTTCATATTTTTATCATGTTTCTTTTTAGTCAGAATAGACAATCAAAATGGAATTGGATTTTTGTTCATTTATGTGTGTCAAATTTTGACTTGTGGCTATTTAGATTTGTGTGCATATGTGTATGTGCATGCAAATAATTATCTTCACAAACATATAAACATATAGACCCTGGTGCTGTGAAAAGCTTAAATTATAAAAACTAGAATCAGAGTTTAGAAATTAATACTGAAGTGTTTCGTCTTGGTTAATAAGAGGCTTTAAAAAGCTACACTGTTGAGTTTGCATTCATCTCCAGGGATCTGTTGCTGGAATTTGTTGGGATTAGTGGCAGTTCTATCGGAGTTTTCACCTCATACAAATAGTCTCTTCCCCTCTTCTACTTCATTCTCTCTTTTCGCTCTTTTTTTCTTTTTCTTTTTTTCCCCTTCTTTTTTTCCCCAATTTCATTTCTGCACTCCTTTTTTTTCTTTCTTATTTTTTTTTCTTTTTTCTCTTTTATCTTTTTCTCTTCTTTCATCCTTATCCCCTAATTCTCTTAGCTCGGGTGGCCACCTTTATTTGGGGTTAGTAATATCGTAAATACATTCGTGTTCAGTGCCTGGTATGTTGTGCCTTGTTGTGTTGTATTTTGTGCCTTTAAATCAACGCAGCAGATCCAAGCAACAGCAGCCTCCTGATCACAACACCCTCTGTCTGAGGAACAGCAGCTGTACGTGAAGCCTCCCCCCAACAGCCAGAAGAGCCACCACAGCTGTGAACAACACCCACCAGAGGAGCTGCTGCCAACTGAGGAGCAGCTGCTACCGCAACCACCCAAGGAGCAACCACAGCCCAAGGAGCCACTGCCACCCAGGGAGCAGCCACTGAACGACTCAACATCTAGATATGTCAGTGAGATCAAACATGGGTAGGCAAAGAAACCCCCAAAGGAAAGAAAAGGAGGACTCGCCAGAAAAGCAGCTAAGTGAGACAGAGGCATGCAACATGACAGAAAAAGAATTCAGAATAAGGGTCCTAGCGTGCATAAACCGGATGGAGGAAAAAATCAACTACTTATGCAAGAAGCAAGAAGAAACAGATGAAAAAATCAATAACTTATGCAAGACCCAAGAAGAAATGAAGAGCGATATAGCTGCAATAAAAAACACCATTGAAAGCATCAACAGTAGACTAGGAGAAGCGGAGGACCGAATTAGTGAATTAGAAGACAAGGAAGCAAAACACACCCAAACTGTACTGCAATTGGAGAAAAAAATTAAAAGACAGGAGGAGAGCCTAAGGGAGCTTTGGGACAACATGAAACGAAACAACATACGAATAATAGGGGTGCCAGAACAACAGAAAGATGAACAAGGATTAGAAAACCTACTCGAAGAAATAATATCAGAAAACTTCCCTGAGGTGGGGAAGAAAAAAGTCACACAAGCACAGAGAGTCCCAAACAAGGTGAACCCGAAAAGACCCACACCAAGACACATCATAATTACCATGGCAAATGTTCAGGACAAAGAGAGAATCTTACAGGCTGCAAGAGAGAGACGGAAAGTTACATACAAGGGATCTCCCATTAGATTATCAAATGATTTCTCAACAGAAACACATCAGGCCAGAAAAGAATGGACGGAAATTTACAAAGTGATGCAAAGCAAAGGACTGAACCCAAGAATACTCTATCCAGCAAGGCTATCATTCAAAATTGAAGGGGAAATAAGAAGCTTCACAGACAAAAAAAGGCTAAGGGAGTTTATCACCACCAAGCCAGCAATGCAAGAAATGCTAAAGGGACTGGTGTAAAAAGAAGGAATAAAAAGCTCAGAAAGAAAACAGCCACACAAAAAAAGAAATGGCTACAAACAAGTACCTTTCAATAATAACTTTAAACGTAAACGGACTAAATGCTCCAACCAAAAGACATCGAGTGGCTGAATGGATAAAAAAACATGACCCATACATCTGCTGTCTACAAGAGACCCACCTCATTAGAAGGGACTCACACAGACTGAAAGTGAAGGGATGGAAAAATATCTTTCAGGCAAATGGAAAGGAAAAGAAAGCTGGGGTAGCAATACTTATATCAGACAAAATAGACCTCAAAGTGAAGGCCATAACAAGAGATAAGGAAGGCCACTTCATAATACTAAAGGGATCAATACAACAAGAAGATATAACCCTGGTAAACATATATGCACCCAATGCAGGAGCACCCAAATACATAAAAAAACTCCTGGAAGATATCAAAGGAGAGATCGACAACAATACAATCATAGTAGGGGACTTTAATACACCACTGACATCACTGGATAAGTCCTCTAGACAAACAATCAGCAAAGAAACAGCAATCCTAAATGACTCACTAGATCAGATGGACTTAATAGACATCTTCAGAACACTTCACCCCAAAGCCATGGAATATACATTCCTCTCAGGTGCTCATGGGACATATTCAAAAATAGACCACATATTGGGTCACAAGCAAAGTCTCCACAAATTCAAGAAGATTGAAATCATAAAAAGCTTCTTCTCAGACCACGATGGCATAATGTTAGAAATAAACTACAATAAAAACAACCCAAAATACTCAAACACTTGGAAGCTGAATAGCATGTTATTAAATATTGATTGGGTTACCAATGACATCAAAGAAGAAATTAAAAACATCCTGGACACTAATGACAATGAAAACACAACAATCCAAAACCTATGGGACACAATGAAAGCAGTCCTGAGAGGGAAGTTTATAGCTCTACAGGCCTATCTCAAAAAACAAGAAAAAATGGTAGTAAATCATCTAACTCTTCAACTCAAAGAATTAGAAAGAGAGCAACAAGAAAACCCCAGAGTGAGCAGAAGGAAGGAGATAATAAAGATTAGAGCAGAAATAAATGACATAGAGACCAAAAAAACAATACAGAAAATCAATGAAACCAAGAGCTGGTTCTTTGAAAGGATAAACAAGATTGACAAACCTCTAGCCAGGCTCACCAAGAAGCAAAGAGAGAGGACCCAAATAAACCAAATCAGAAACGATAGAGGCGAAATAACAACAGACCCCACAGAAATACAAATGATTGTTAAACAATACTATGGACAGCTCTACTCCAACAAACTAGACAACCTGGAGGAAATGGACAAATTCCTAGGAAAGTACAACATTCCAAAACTCAATCAGGAAGAATCTAAAAATCTCAATAGGCCAATAACTATGGAAGAAATTGAAGCAGTCATCAAAAAGCTCCCAGCAAACAAAAGCCCAGGACCAGATGGCTTCTCAGGGGAGTTTTACCAAACTTTCAAGGAAGAACTAAAACCTATCCTCCTCAGACTACTACAAAAAATTCAGGAGGAAGGAACACTTCCAAGCTCATTCTATGAAGCCAGCATCACCCTAATACCAAAACCAGGTAAAGACAACACAATGAAAGAGAATTACAGGCCAATATCCCTCATGAACATAGATGCCAAAATCCTCAACAAAATCTTAGCAAATCGGATCCAACAGTACATCAGAAAGATCATACACCATGACCAAGTAGGATTTATCCCAGGAATGCAAGGATGGTACAACATCCGTAAATCAATAAACGTAATACATCACATAAACAAATTGAAAGAAAAAAACCACATGGTCATATCAATTGATGCAGAAAAAGCATTCGACAAAATCCAACACCCATTTTTGATAAAAACTCTCAGCAAGGTGGGAATAGAAGGATCATACCTCAACATAATAAAAGCCATATATGACAGGCCCACAGCCAACATCATACTCAATGGACAAAAACTAACACCATTTCCCCTAAGAACAGGAACAAGACAGGGATGCCCACTCTCACCACTCCTGTTCAACATAGTACTGGAAGTATTAGCCATTGCAATTAGACAAGAAGAAGAAATAAAAGGCATCCAAATTGGAAAAGAGGAAGTAAAACTGTCCTTATTTGCAGACGACATGATATTATACATACAAAACCCTAGAGACTCCATCAAAAAACTACTAGACTTAATACATGAATTTGGCAATGTAGCAGGATACAAAATTAACCCCAAGAAATCTGAGGCATTTCTATACACCAATAGTGAACTTTCAGAAAGAGAGATTAGAAAAACAATCCCATTTACCATCGCACCAAAAAAATTAAGATACCTAGGAATAAACTTAACTAAAGAGGTAAAAGACCTCTACTCAGAAAACTACAGGACATTGAAAAAAGAGATAGAGGAAGACATAAACAGATGGAAGAACATACCGTGTTCATGGATTGGTAGAATCAACATAATTAAAATGTCCATACTACCCAAAGCAATCTATAAATTCAACGCACTTCCCATTAAAATACCAACGGCATACTTCACAGATCTAGAACGAACTCTCCAAAAATTCATCTGGAATAAAAAAAGACCCCGAATAGCTGCAGCAATCCTGAGAAAGAACAAAGTAGGTGGGATCTCAATGCCAGATATCAAGCTGTATTACAAAGCCACTGTTCTCAAAACTGCCTGGTACTGGCACAAGAACAGACATATAGATCAGTGGAATAGAATAGAGAGTCCAGAAATTAGCCCGAACCAATATGCTCAATTAATATTTGACAAAGGAGGCAAGAACATACAATGGAGCCAAGATAGTCTCTTCAATAAATGGTGTTGGGAAAATTGGACAGATATATGCAAGAAAATGAAACTAGACCACCAACTTACACCATACACAAGAATAAACTCAAAATGGATAAAGGACTTAAATGTACGACAGGAAACCATAAAAATTCTAGAAGAATCCAAAGGCAACAAAATCTCAGACATATGCCAAAGCAATTTCTTCACTGATACAGCTCCTAGGGCAGTTGAAACTAAAGAGAAAATGAACAAATGGGACTACATCAAAATAAAAAGCTTCTGCACAGCAAAAGAAACCATCAACAAAACAACAAGAAAACCCACTGCGTGGGAAAACATATTTGCCAACGTCATATCTGATAAGGGCCTAATCTCCAAAATTTATAGGGAACTCATACAACTTAACAAAAAGAAGATAAACAATCCAATCAAAAAATGGGCAAAGGATCTAAATAGACACCTTTCAAAAGAGGACATTCAGAAAGCCAAGAGACATATGAAAACATGCTCAAAGTCACTAATCATCCGAGAGATGCAAATCAAAACAACAATGAGGTACCATCTCACACCTGTCAGAATGGCTATCATCAACAAATCAACAAACGACAAGTGCTGGAGAGGATGTGGAGAAAAAGGAACACTTGTGCACTGCTGGTGGGAATGCAGACTGGTGCAGCCACTATGG
This sequence comes from Myotis brandtii, assembly GCF_000412655.1. Lineage (NCBI taxonomy): Eukaryota > Metazoa > Chordata > Mammalia > Chiroptera > Vespertilionidae > Myotis > Myotis brandtii. The sequence goes on along the minus strand of NW_005363247.1, from coordinate 91,321 downwards.
AAGACAGTATGGAGTTTCCTCAAAAAACTGGAAATGGAACTCCCATTTGACCCTGTGATCCCACTTCTAGGAATATATCCCAAGAAACCAGAAACACCAATCAGAAAGGATATGTGCACCCATATGTTCATAGCAGCACAATTCACCATAGCTAAGATCTGGAAACAGCCTAAGTGCCCATCAGTAGATGAATGGATTAGAAAACTGTGGTACATCTACACGATGGAATACTATGCTGCTGTAAAAAAGAAGGAACTCTTACCATTTGCAACAGCATGGATGGAACTGGAGAGCATTATGCTAAGTGAAATAAGCCAGTCAATGAAGGAAAAATACCACATGATCTCACTCATTAAAAATCATGCACCTATGGATGAGGACAGTGGGTGGGGAGTGAGGGCGGAGGGTGGGGTGGGAACTGGAAGGAAGGGAGTTATGGGGGGGGGGGAAGAGGAACAAATGTAATAATCTCAATAATAAAAAAAAAAGAAAGAAAAGAAAAAGCTACACTGTTGATTCTGTTGTCTCCTCATCCCAGACAGATAAGTCATAATTAGATTTTAAGAGGGGAAGAGGAACAAATGTAATAATCTGAACAATAAAAAAAAAAGAAAGAAAAGAAAAAGCTACACTGTTGATTCTGTTGTCTCCTCATCCCAGACAGATAAGTCATAATTTTAAGATTTTAAGTAAAGAGTGGATTCCATACATTTATTAGATAACCTTTTTCTGTACTAATTAACTCTGGAAATGAAAAACATTATACTTTATTTAATTTCTACTAGTTATTGTTAAAATGTTTGCTCACTTTTCTGATTTCATGAAGAAAGCTGGTCCCAAAATGCTTTTTAACATAGGGCCACATTTGTCTTGCTTATCAATGTTTCATCTATTATAGTAATTGGCATGTAGTAGGTGCTTGATTGCTGAAAATATAAATTAAAAACTGAAGCCCACATTTTAATTAGTTTCCATTACTTGTTCCTCACAGGCAAATAATTCCAATTCTTGTACAAGTCTGCAAGACCATATCTGCAATTCAGAAGTTCCAAAATTTCTTACAACATATTTGGGAAAAATCTTAACCTCATATGAGGTCATTTTTTTTTTTAGTGATTAACTTTGATCTGAATTGACATAAGCATATTTATACCCTTTATTAATTGCACTGAGTATGCACTGGATATGCATCATCATATATTTTGTTGTAAAAATATTAATGTCATGCTGTCCCTTAGCCTAGTTGGGTGTTACATAACATAAGGTGTATGTACTATTTTCCCTCTGCACATACCTCTGAAATTCCATGCATATCCACATATAGCCTCAAAGGATTTAAGGAAGACATTGGAATCAAATTACTATTATCTCATCTTTTTAATTATTTTAGACATCTGTTTGCAAATTTTCTATATAATGCTCTAGCAAGATATCAAACAATCAATACATCAATGTATCTTGTTTTCTTGTAATAAAATTATATGCCAAGCTTTTTCTAAGATTTCCACATCTTTGCTCTTTCACCCAGAAAAAACACCGATAAGAAGAGGGCAATTCAGCTTCTATGACCTTCAGTTTTGACCTCTCTTTTGAAAGTGCTAACAAGAATGCCAATTAGTATCAGTTGTGATAACAAAGCGTTATGATTTTGACAGGGTATTATTTTTAAAGAAATGGATTGTCTCACCTACTCATTTCACATGGAATTATAATGAAGAAGCTGTAAGGTAGTTATTTTGTATTCACCTCTAATCTAGACAAGCCAAACTAATGATCTTAAATATAAGTTCTGTATTTGATGCCTTGAATTATTATTATTTGTCACCAAATACTTTTAAAATGTTGATATACCTCTCTAATCTGTATTTATTATTATAATACCTGCAAAAACACATAGTGGATTCATGCAATTAATTTAATTCTAAACAGGATGGTAAGACCAGAGGAAATACAGAAAATGTACTACAAAACTAGAGTTGAACAAAAATGATGGGACTGTAAATTTAGTGCAAGTTTCTTTATACTAAATTGTGTTAGCCTTACATGTAGTGTTTTTAATTGCAACTTATTTAAAAAATACACTTATGTCATAAACACACATATGCACAGGAATCATAAAAAAACATATAAATTTCTCCACTTACTATAAACTATGATGAGGCACCTGGAATCTTTAGCCTTTTTTATGTGCAAAGTGGGGATGATAATATTACCTACCACTTAGAGTTGTAGCAATATTCAACATTTAGTGGGTACATAATAAGTATTAAATGGTAGGAAATATGATAATAGTTACCTGTATTTTCATTGTATTTATAATTATTATGAAATAAAAAAACTTCTATGAGGGTAATTTTGGACTATCAAGTGATTTACTGTTCAGTCTACATGTCTGAAGCCTTGGATATAGGTTTTGAAAAGGACAGTTTGCATTAAAGTACATTGTGTGTCTGAGGAGAAAATGAGAAGGATAGACTACTTTAGGTGGGAAAAAGAAGAAGCCATGGAGCAGGGGGGTACACTAAAGAAAAACTTACCTATTAAATGTTATCTACTTTGGCTATGCTATTATTGCCACATAATAAGAATGTTATTAATAATAAAATTGCAATTATTTTTAAATTTTTATTACTAATATTTTAAATGAATGATATAAACTAACATTTAAATATTCACAGTCTTAAAGTATAATTGGAATCCTTTTCAAAAAATTTCCCACCCATAAAACTTGTTTGGTTTACATACAGGGTGGGGCAAAAGTAAGTTTACAGTTGTGAGTACATGAAGCAGTTTATTCTTATATTATTAATTAATTATTTATTATTTTCCATATGAACAACTGTAAACCTACTTTTGTCCAATCCTGTATTAATTATGTATTAGAATAAAAGAATGCAAACATTTACCTAAAGAGCCCTAGCCAGTTTGGCTTTAGCCAGTTTGGCTCAGTGCGAACTGAAAGGTCCTGGGTTCGATTTCGGTCAAAGGCACATGCCTGGGTTGTGGGCTCGATCCCCAGTAGGGGGTGTGCAGGAGGCAGCCAATTAATGATTCTCTCATCATTGATGTTTCTATCTCTCTCTCCCTCTCCCTTCCTCTCTAAAATCAATTAAAAATCTACACTAATAAAAGAGAAACATGGTAATTGGCGTACGGCCGCTACCCTTCCCATTGGCTAATCAGCATATCCTTATGCAAATTAACTGTCAGCCAAGATGGCGGCCGGCAGCCAGGCAGCTGGAAGCGAACATGAGGCTTGCTTGCT
>NW_005363247.1:63760-86994 GCF_000412655.1 Myotis brandtii | reverse complement strand
CCACCCCCCCGAGTGCACAAATTTTTGTGCACTGGGCCTCTAGTATATTAATAAAACAAAACAAAACAAAACATTTACCTAAAGAGTTATTTCCTCATAAACAGAAATTTTCATATTTATCTTACACAATCAGAAAAAATGGTAATATTAACATTTTAAGCCAATTTTTTTATTTTTTACACAGCTTCTTTTAAAAAACCTTGATCTATACAACACATATCATATGTGACACTAAATATATTTTAAAATATAATGAATAATGCATTTTAGCAAAGCTTTGAACATTTAAATTAAGGGTTGAAATTAATATTGAAAAGGGGGTGAACTTTTCATTAGATTCTATGACTTCTATAACTTATTGGGAACACTAATTTAGGTTGAGATGCCTAAACACAATTCTAAACACACAGGTATTTGTGTGCGCATGCGCACACACTCACACACACACACACACACACACACACACACACACACACATCTTTATATGCTTTGCTTTTCTGACTGTGGAGCAATAGCACATTTTGGGGGGCAAAGCTCTCAACCATCTGAGAGATGGCTCTTGGACAAATGAATCAGCTAAACTTGTATACATAGAGGTAGAACAGGCTTTATTATGAAATAGACTTGATTATGAGCTTTGGCTAACTTTCTTACTAAGGCACATTAATTGTATTAAGATATTAAAACGGGGACAATAATCTTGTATCAGAGTGTTGTTATGAAAATTAAATCAATCAAGGTCTTAACACAAAGAAATGCATATATTTTTTAGCTTAAGCATTGAATAAGCAGACAGCTAATAGACATAGAATAAAAATCATAAACAGATACACTAAGAAATGCTCAGAACCCAGGTAGAGATATGAGCACTGCAGGGTGGTTGAATTACTGCCCCCTAGTGGGTAATAATGGTATGTCTGTCCATTTTAAGCACACAAACCCAGGAAGTTGGTCATAGTCCTCAGTCACTTAGCCCCAGGTCCACACACTATCTTTCTGTCTTTTCAGACCCATATCATCAGCCCAAGTGACTTCAGTCTCCACAGTGAAGACATTAAAATGAAGGTTTCTACATCTCCATTTGCATCTCCCTTCCTTCAGTTCTCTGCTCAACTAACTAGTCCATTCATCCCATTATTTTCCTCATTTGCTCCTCCTCTATATAGATTCTAAAATGCAGAAGAAAACTTTTACAAAAGCTTGATATTTGCGTTGATTTCTGAGAACAAGTAGGGATTAAATATTTAGGAATTTCCAGGCTAAAGAAAAGGAGTCTTTTCCTTTTGTGAGTCCTAGAATGCTTTGCTAAACATTTTCAGCAAATATATCCACATGGTTGCCATTACTTAGGAGAGGAAACAAAGAGGCTAGGCTACAGCCTTAATTCTAAAAGTCTAGGAAAGCCACTTACAGTAACGGTGATCATCTGACCCAGGGCTTCAGTTCCAGCCACCAGCGAGACACAGTGGACAGCAGTTTTGATCTTTGTCCTTGAACACAGATTATAGCTCCAGGAGGAGTGCTTCCCTGGATGTCACATTAACAAAAAACGACATTAAGCCAAGTCATTACCATGTTATTTTACTTTGGGAAGGGAATTTACTGGATGTTTTAATTAGTGTAAAGTACAGCATTATGGTTAACCCTCTATTCTTCAATATTTAGGAGAATCATTTGGCACATTTTGTATTTTCCATACCAATTACCAATTTCTCCTTTGTTTTTTGTTTGTCTCTGGTAAATATACTTTAATGTGTTCACACGGTTAAGCTGATGAGCACTCTCTTGTTATCATGGATCAATAGTTAGTTATGCCCTTTGGAATTATTTTTATAAATTGTAACTTTGCTCTAGTGATTAGGAAAAGATGTCAGTGATTTAGGGAGGAAAGATGTCAGTGATTTAGGGAGGTGTGTGTAATTTTAAAATTTACACATGACTCTTTCTTTCTGAGCAGAGCTGACAGCCAATGGTAAAATTTTTCTTCAATAAGAGTCTCATTACAAAAGACTGAAGACAGTCCCCATTTGACAAGAATGGGTAGATGCCAAAAGTAACAATGAGCAACTTGGTGCTTTAAAGGCATATAATATGCAGTTAACTGAAGACTATTTCTGCCAAAATGAACATCTGCTTAAGTGTGAGTCAGAAAAACAACTCAATGAAACCTTTAAAGTTAGAATGCCAATAAGATTATTCTTTATGCCAACGTAAATTGAATAATATGTAAGAAATGTAGAAAATATCTATCTCTTTAGTTCAAAATCAGTGGTCACTGTAAACTTATCACAATATTATTAACTAGAAGCCCATGCATGAAATTAGTGCATGGGTAGTGTCCCTAGGCCTGGCCGGCAATCAGGGTCGACCTGTGGGGTGACGGGTGGGGTGATGTGGGCCCCCACTGGCACCTGCCTTGGCTGGCCTGGTGCTGCACGTTCGCTGGCCCCCCTCCTGCCACCACCGCCCACTCGCCAGCCAGCCCGCCCCCCTGCCACCACCGCTGGTTGCCTCCCTCTGCGGGGTGGCCGGCGGGACTCTTAGGGGGTCCCCACTGGCACCTGCCTTGACTGGCATGGGGCCTGCGGGCTGGGGGCAGCTCCTGCATTAAGCATCTGCCCTCTGGTGGTCAGTGTGCATCATAGCAACCAGTCATTCCACCAGTCGGTTCCACAGTTCAGTCGATTTGCATATTAGACTTTTATTATATAAGATTATATTCCCTTCCCCCTTTTCACCTATTCCCTACCCCTTTCCTTCTGGTAACTACAAAATTTAAATAAATAAAATATAAACTGATGAAATCTGCATGGAAAAAGACAGTAATTGCAATGAAATATAAATTAAATCCTTTGGAAAGACTTGATATATGCAAATGGCTAAAAATTGTCTCTAAGTTCTGTTTTTACTTTAAAGACACTGAAACTGGAAATTGGAGATGATGCATCAGAGATGGGTTATGCGATAAAGACTGGTCAATATTCCAATTCACTAACTGGTGAATTGAGGCTCATGTTTTAAGTCAAATTATAATTTAAAGTGCTTTTCATCTATTTAGGTATCCACATCCTATATTTTTAAGATTTTCTACTGGAATTAACTCTTTTGATAAACCAACACACTGTGACTCCAATTCTTGTCAGTAAGAAGAATTATAATTTATCTGTTTATCTATTTGTAGGCTTTTTCTATATGGAATTGAAGATACATGATCAAAGTCAGCATTCTCTATAATTATACTACATATTATTATAACATTTAGTTCATTATATGATTATTTTAAGTATAATTATTCAAATAGCCAGCTCTAAATAATATTCACTGAAGTTTAGTTTTAGAAATTCTATTCTTCATCAGGAGAGAAGTGGATGAATAAAATGTTTATCCTTTCTCCTTGTAATCAAGTTCTAGGAATTTATTTACTTGCTGCTTTAGGTCATGGGCTGATTGGACACAATTTTTATATCGACGTTATTATAACTGCAAAAGATGATATATTTCCCTTTCTGCTATTACTTATAATTATATTTTAAACTTGAATCTAAATCAACAAAATTTTAATGGCATGTTTCTTCTTCCCAAATTGCCAGAAATATCTGTTTATTACTATGTGGCCTTTCTACCTTTGTCTTGCAGCTACCACTTTTTTGCATCTCTTGGTTGTGATCTATCTGATTTGCATGTCTGGATCTGGGCTAAAGCCTGCTGTAGCTCTGTCTTGAGTTGACTCCTTCTAACTTGTGTGTGCATTGTTTCATCAGTTGGTCTGTTGTCCTAAATTAATCAGGAGTTTTCATTTCACTGTCATTTTATGGGTAAAGAATGACTTCCAATTAGAATTAGGAATAAAAGGAGTCATAGAAAGGTAAGAACTGCAGTACAGAATTAAACATGCCCTCTGTCTGTAGGGTGTGAGTTTTACTGTTTAATCTTTTCATGCTCACGGTTGTGCAGACTGTAGAACACTCCCACATTTTCATTTTCACTGGCTGGAAGGTTTAGACAGCTAGAAATTTAAATTAAATTTTATCTATCTGCCTGTCTATTTTTTATATTTACAATTATTATTTTATAAATATATATTTACATATGTGTACATATACATATATGTGTGTGTGTATTTCCTATATGTAGCATGGAAAGAATATGACTAATTGGTCATTTCCCACAGAAAGCATAATCAGTGGTTTAGTAAATAAAGGATAATAATATGTATTTCTCCTCTAAACATGATCTGAATTTTTGTGCATTTTATAGAGACATCAAAATGAGCGATAACTTCTGAATGTACTGTGAAATCCTCATTATGGTCCTAGGGAAAAAGTTCTGTGTTTGTGCAAAGGCTAGTTTATCATAATAGGGCAATATTTATGTAGTCCATCAATCTGTGAGGGCATTTTCAGTTTGTCTTCCTTTGTTACTAGTTTTCTATGATTTTTCTGGAGACAGAAACAGATACATAAGTCCTCAGCATGAAAAAAAAGTACCTCTTTTCTATCAAGCTCAAACAAAATCACACAATTTTGAGTGTCAAAACAATACCAGAGTAAACCCAGGGATTTACTTTAAAGAGAATTACTTTAAAAAGAATTCTAAGAGAAACTTATCTGAGAAAGATATTTTCTATTGCTTAAAATTTTTTTCTACTCCTTTTTAATTTTTAGAAAAAGTTTCATAACTTCTTTATATCTGATAACATTTTACATTATGGTTTTAATACTGATATGATCCTTGGTGTATAGTTGGCTCTCCTGAAACCTTAAGGGTAATACAAACTGAGAATCTTTTGATGTTTATCTTTAGAGGATTTGTTCCTGGAAGAATAATACAAAGATTTGTTAAGAAAGATAAAATCTATTGCCATTATTATTATATTATTTTTATTAGGAGAAACTTATAATTAGCTATTTCTGAAAGAGAAATGGTACAGGTTTTAAATTGTCTTTTTAAAAAAATTTATTTATTAAATAGATTAGGGTGACATGGATAAACAAGAACATATAGTTTTGTTTTTTCTTTTCTTTTAAAATATGTGTATCTTTATTGTTGAAAGTATTATACTAGATGTCCCCTTAGTTTTTTATTGTTATTGTTTTTTCCCCATTGACCCTCCTTTATCCAGCACCCACCCCTTCCAGGCCTTTACCACACTATTGTCTGTGTCCATGAGCTATGCATATATGCATATGAATTACATGGTTAATCTCCCCGCCACCCCATCTTCCTTCTGAAATTTGTCAGTCTATTCCATACTTCTATATCTCTGAATCTATTTTGTTCATCAGTTTATTTTGTTCATTAGATTCTACATTTGAGTGAGATCATGTGATACTTATCTTTCTCTGACTGGCTTATTTCGCTTAGCATAACTGTTTCATGCTTCTGGAACTATGAAAGCTTCTGCATGAAGGTTTCAGAATCTAAACAAAATAAATACTACACTTTATTTTAGTCTCAGCTTCAGTCCAAAATTTCTACCAAAATACAATCCCTTGCTCATATATCTTAAAGGCTGTCAAACTAAGATCCTCCACCCCCATACCCTCCAGTCCCATTCTGGTCCTCTTGGCATCCCAAGGCAGAGTGAACAGTGTGGGCCATGCTGATGGAAAACTCAGATATGGCTGTCAGTCAGCTCTGTGATGGGGGAGGTCCCAGCACAGGAACAATGATCCCTGCAAGCACCTCAGTCTTTGAGAAAGCTACCCCCCCGCCCTGAGTTCTTGCCTTGATGCCAGACAATCCAGTTCCTCCCCATATGTCCCAGGCTCCTTTCCAGCTGCCACCCCAGCACTGGAGCTCAGAGAGATGGAGTCCAAGTAAGTCCGTGTGCTGGCCCTTTAAGAGGAACTGCCTGGGTCTCTAGCAGTCTCCATGTCACTCAGCCACAATCCTTGCTGGTTTTTACAGTCCCAAGTTACAGGGACTTCTCTTCACATCTCTGGAACCCTGGGCTGAGAGTCTGGTATGGGGCTGGGACCTATTGTTCCTTACTGGAGGCCTCCACAGTGGAAATATCCCTCCCAATTAAAAGAACAACACCACACACCTGGGTATTGGACCATCCCATTTCCATGCCTCTGTCCCTCCTACTAGTCTCGATGTACTTTCTTCTTTACTTTTCTAGTTGTAGGACTTCCATTCAGCCATATCTCAGGCAGTTCTGAATTATGGTTTTTCTGTATTTTACTAGTAGATGTAATTTTGATGTGGTTGTGGTATCAGTGTTTACCTATACTGCTATCTTGGTTCTCCCTAACATTTAATCTCTACCTTTAAAGAAGAAGGAATTTGGAGAAACAGAAACTTTAGAGGAGAACCTGATACCACTGGGCATGAATATTAGAGGAGCTGAGGGAGAGCAAAAGCCTAGAACAGCGGTTCTCAACCTGTGGGTCGCGACCCCTCTGGGGGTCAAACGACCCTTTCACAGGGGTCGCCTAAATACATCCTGCATATCAGATATTTACATTACGATTCATAACAGTAGCAAAATTACAATTATGAAGTAACAAAAAAATAATTTTATGGTTGGGGGTCACCACAACATGAGGAACTGTATTAAAGGGTCACGGCATTAGGAAGGTTGAGAACCACTGGCCTAGAATAAGGAATAAAATGAACAGTAACAACAGAATACACATTTTTTTCTTCAAATCAAAGTTTAAAGAAAATTCACATCTAACATGAGTATGACATGAGGCCTTTTTTAAAAAAAAAATTATCAATAAGATAATAAAAATCTGCAGTTCCAATCTAATCAAAAGTTCCATGATAGAGTAACTGAATTCTGGCACCTTCACCACAGCAGGTAGGCATATGTTCTGGGGTCATTTAAAGGTTGGTATTATTTCTTACTTGTTGCATGTCCTAAAATGCTTTATTTTTCTACTTTACTAAAATAGTGACTTTTTTCTTGTTTATTAAAGTAATGACCTTGCTAGAGCCTGACCTCTATCGATATGAAAGAAAATTAGAGCCTGATAGTTATACCAGAAGGGTATTCAAATTGCCCATGACAATATTACAAGCACAGGCACATTGCCAAAGAAGTTTCCATCCTTTTCACCAATGCCAACAAAACAGAAGATTACAAACTACAGCAGCTGTACATCTACCTTTATAAAATGGCAGCATGCTGAGATTATAAGAGTAATAACATCTCAAAACCATCATCAAGTATAGTTTTGAAAATTTTTCTCCATATTAGAATAATTAATATAATCGGAGCAAAAGATAAGATTGAAATCTAATCTAATTTTTTAAAAATTTAGTTTTTATTTTCTTATCTAAAGATAATCAAAGTTTACGTTCCATGGAGTTGAAATTGGAAAGATACATGTTTATGGATAGAAATCAGAAAAATACTTAAAAGTAACAAATCATAGAAAAAAGTGATTGGTAGTAATTTACCCTTCCTTAAGGAATCATATATTTAGTGATTTTAATTGAAAATGTATTACTTATGTAGGTTGTTTATAATTGAAAAAATTCGTTCATATTGTTATTATATGAAAAATCAGCTAAACAGGAATTGTGAATGAACAATCATTAACAGGCATTAGAAATATAAACACATTCAGGAGACTGACTTTGCAGGTAATAAAATCTAAAGATAGAAATGGAAAATCCATTTCATGACTTGAACAGTGTGTAGGCAATAAATTATGATATCATAAATGCAAAAAAAGAAAAAGTAAACAGCATCAACATTGGAGTAAATACACTAATTTTGAGACAGAGGAAGAGGGTAACAAAATTGCACCACAATGTGAAACATCTGGTCATTGAATAAAAAATGGACTTTAATTGGAAACAGACAGATGGCATAAACACTATTAGCACAGAGAAAGCTGTAGTGTAGACATAGATGTCTAGGATATTGACTTTGGCAGTACTGTCTTTACTTTGCATTGCCAATGTTACTCAAATTGAATGGAATATCAGGGAAGGTTGACCTCCCTGCTTAACATTCCTTCAGGCTCATTCTTGCTCTTTTAAATAGACAATTACATGGTCTCATGTAATTTAACAAATAGGTGGCACATCTCTATTTTGGATATTATGCATACATGCACATGTGTACACTGAAATAAAAATATTGTTATGTTGGCATTTTGCTTTCTTTTGGCAACATTAGTTCAAAATGAAATTTTTTCAAAGCATTTTTATCACAAGGAGGTAAAAATATTTTATCATTTTTAGAGTTGGAAATAAGGATTCAGGAATAATTACCGAAATTTTTTACAATGCATCTTAAAACAAGATAAGAAAATCAAACATAGTGAGATAACTAGTTTATAGGACTTTTTTCACCTATATTTGGTTTATCAGATATGATTTAAAGAATTGTTAGATATTTAATCATTATATTCACAAGGCCATTTTTCAAGCCTAATCTATAAATCCATTTAAAAATAGGCTTTGCAACAAAACATTTAGTAAAAAACACCTGAAGATAAATGTTTTAGTAGAACCCTTTTTAGAAGTATCTTATTTTATTCACAGACTTTATCTTATAGCTTTTGTTTTTGCACATTGAAGAGAGTGTTATTTAAATCAATGGCTCAGGAAGGTAGGGGGGGAGAGAGTGTGAGAGTGCAAGGAAGTGATAGAGGAGTGTGTGGACGTGTGTGGTGTGTGTGTATGAGCTAGGGACAGCTAGATTCTGCAGGTCTTCTAAGGGGCTGCTAAACCGGGCAGTCTTAGGCGGCGGAGTCCAGCTCCCGGCGCGGACACTCCTAGGCGGCCAGCCCAGGCACAGCGACCACGCCATCTTGGGAAACAGAGCTGCTTGAGACTAGGATCCTGGCCTCAGCACCACCCAGTCTGATCTCAGACGCATACCAGGACCCTGCAGCCACTGGGGACAGAGACCTGCGACCACAGCTACAGACCTGCGGACACCAAAAGTTCGGAGATCCCCGCGGCAGATCCGTGAGTAACAGAGCCCACCCCCCCTTCCCGCAGGCTCGCGGGCAGCGCCATAGTAACTGATAGACCCGCCCCTTGCCGGGGCCTCAGCGCTGCAGGAACTTTGGCCTGGAAGTGCGCGAGCACCTTGGAACTGATCCCGCGCGCACTTCGGGCTTCAGAGCCCTGGGCTGGGAGAAAACTCGCCCGCAGCACCAGGAACTAATCCTACGCGCACTGCCAGCTTCGGAGCCCTGGGCTGGGAGCAATCGCGCGAACGGGAATTTGTCTGCCTAGCACAGGCCCAAAGATCCCTTTTCTCGGGGCAGGAGGCAGCACCAAGCACCAGTGACTTGACTGTGTTTCTTATCACCTGCGCCTGAGATCCTGATTCCCTGTGCATTCATACTAAGAGCCAGTGAATCCAATTCCTGGTGCAAGGGCACACAGGGACCCTGATTCTCAAGGCGAAGTCGCGCAAAGCAACAGAGACTCTGATACTGGACTCTTGGGGAACTCTGACTCCTGGCGCATGCTAGGGGGCTCTGGTTTTCAACACGCTCCAGGGGGGTCTCTATTTCAGCACGGTGCAGGCAGGGTCCCTAATTCTAAGGGCACATACGAGGCCACATTGAGCGCTGGCAACACTGACTCAGAGCGAGCCTGGTTCCCACCAACCAACAACAACCACACATCTTAGTGTCAGAGCTCTTCAGTGACACTAAGGTGGTGGGAGGCTCCCACTGCACACGGCCCAGGCCCACGCAACCCGACCTTTGATCCATCGGGAGATAAGCAGAATGAAGAAACGACACAACACCCAGAGGAAAGACAATGAGGAATCACCAAGAAAGGAAATTAATGAAGTTGAAGCGTGCAACATGACAGAAAAAGAATTCAGAATAATGGTTGTACAATTCATTCACCGGATGGATGAGAAAATCAACAACCTATGCAAGAATCAGGAAGAAATGAAAAGTGATATAGCTACAATCAAAAACACCATGGAAAGTTTCAACAGCAGGCTGAAAGAAGCAGAGGACCGAATTAGTGAGTTAGAAGATAAGGCAGAGAAACAAGCTCAATCTGAACAGCAACTGGAGAAAAAAATTAAAAAACAGGAGGAGAGCCTAAGGGAGCTTCGGGACAACATGAAACGAAGTAACATACGCATAATAGGGCTGCAAGAGGGACAAGAAGAGCAGCAAGGATTAGAAAATCTATTTGAAGAAATAATGACAGAAAACTTCCCAGATATGGGGAAGAAAAAAGTTACACAAGTACAGAGAGTCCCAGGCAAGATGAACCCCAAAAGACCCACACCAAGACACGTCATAATAACGATGGCAAATGTACAAGACAAAGAGAGAATCTTAAAGGCTGCAAGAGAGAAACAGAGAGTTACCTACAAAGGATCCCCCATCAGATTATCAAACGATTTCTCAACAGAAACACATCAGGCCAGGAAAGAATGGACAGAAATTTACAAAGTGATGCAAAGCAAAGGACTGAATCCAAGAATACTCTATCCAGCAAGGCTATCATTCAAAATTGAAGGGGAAATAAGAAGCTTCACAGACAAAAAAAGGCTAAGGGAGTTCATCACCACCAAGCCAGCAATGCAAGAAATGCTAAAGGGACTGGTGTAAAAAGAAGAAATAAAAAGCCCAGAAAGAAAACAGCCACACAAAAAAAGAAATGGCTACAAACAAGTACCTTTCAATAATAACTTTAAACGTAAATGGACTAAATGGTCCAATCAAAAGACATCGAGTGGCTGAATGGATAAAAAAACATGACCCATACATTTGCTGTCTACAAGAGACCCACCTCATTAAAAGGGACTCACACAGACTGAAAGTGAAGGGATGGAAAAATATCTTTCAGGCAAATGGAAATGAAAAAAAAGCTGGGGTAGCAATACTTATATCCGACAAAATAGACCTCAAAGTGAAGGCCATAACAAGAGATAAGGAAGGCCACTTCATAATACTAAAGGGATCAATACAACAAGAGGATATAACCCTGATAAACATATATGCACCCAATGCAGGAGCACCCACATACATAAGAAAACTCCTGGAAGACATCAGGGGAGAGATCGACAACAATACAATCATAGTAGGGGACTTTAATACACCACTGACATCACTGGATAAATCTGCTAGACAAAAAATCAGCAAAGAAACAGCAATCCTAAATGACTCACTAGATCAGATGGACTTAATTGACATCTTCAGAACACTTCACCCCAAAGCAACAAAATATACGTTCTTCTCAAGTGCTCATGGGACATCTTCAAAAATAGACCACATATTGGGTCACAAACAAAGTCTCCCCAAATTCAAGAAGATTGAAATCATACCAAGCATCTTCTCAGACCACAAGGGCATAATATTAGAAATAAACTACAATAAAAACAACCCAAAATACTCAAACACTTGGAAGCTGAATAGCATGTTATTAAATATTGATTGGGTTACCAATGAGATCAAAGAAGAAATTAAAAACATCCTGGAAACTAATGACAATGAAAACACAACAATCCAAAACCTTTGGGACACAATGAAAGCAGTCCTGAGAGGGAAGTTTATAGCTCTACAGGCCTACCTCAACAAACAAGAAAAAATGGTAGTAAATCATCTAAATCTACAGCTCAAAGAATTAGAAAGAGAGCAACAAGAAAAGCCCAGAGTGAGCAGAAGGAAGGAGATAATAAAGATTAGAGCAGAAATAAATGACATAGAGACCAAAAAAACAATACAGAAAATCAATGAAACCAAGAGCTGGTTCTTTGAAAGGATAAACAAGATCGACAAACCTCTAGCCAGGCTCACCAAAAAGCAAAGAGAGAGGACCCAAATAAACCAAATCAGAAATGATAGAGGCGAAATAACAACAGACCCCACAGAAATACAAATGATTGTTAAAAAATACTATGAACAACTCTACTCCAACAAACTAGACAACCTGGAGGAAATGGACATATTTCTAGAAAAATACAACATTCCAAAACTTAATCAGGAAGAATCTAAAAATCTCAACAGGCCAATAACTATGGAAGAAATTGAAGCAGTCATCAGAAAGCTTCCAGCAAACAAAAGCCCAGGACCAGACGGCTTCACAGGGGAGTTTTACCAAACATTCAAGGAAGAACTAAAACCTATCCTCCTCAGACTACTACAAAAAATCCAAGAGGAAGGAACACTTCCAAGCTCATTCTATGAAGCCAGCATCACCCTAATACCAAAACCAGGTAAAGACAACACAATGAAAGAGAATTACAGGCCAATATCCCTCATGAACATAGATGCCAAAATCCTCAACAAAATCTTAGCAAATCGGATCCAGCAGTACATCAGAAAGATCATACACCATGACCAAGTAGGATTTATCCCAGGGATGCAAGGATGGTACAATATCCGCAAATCAATAAACGTGATACATCACATAAACAAATTGAAGGAAAAAAACCACATAGTCATATCAATTGATGCAGAAAAAGCATTTGACAAAATTCAACACCCATTTTTGATAAAAACTCTCAGCAAGGTGGGAATAGAAGGATCATACCTCAACATAATAAAAGCCATATATGACAAACCCACAGCCAACATCATACTCAATGGACAAAAACTAACACCATTTCCCCTAAAAACAGGAACAAGACAGGGATGCCCACTCTCACCACTCCTGTTCGACATAGTACTGGAAGTATTAGCCATTGCAATTAGACAAGAAGAAGAAATAAAAGGCATCCAAATTGGAAAAGAGGAAGTAAAACTGTCCTTATTTGCAGATGACATGATATTATACATACAAAACCCTAGAGACTCCATCAAAAAGCTACTAGACTTAATACATGAATTTGGCAATGTAGCAGGATACAAAATTAACCCCAAGAAATCTGAGGCATTTCTATACACCAACAGTGAACTTTCAGAAAGAGAGATTAGAAAAACAATCCCATTTACCATCGCACCAAAAAAATTAAGCTACCTAGGAATAAACTTAACTAAAGAGGTAAAAGACCTCTACTCAGAAAACTACAGGACGTTGAAAAAAGAGATAGAGGAAGACATAAAGAGATGGAAGAACATACCATGTTCTTGGATTGGTAGAATCAACATCATTAAAATGTCCATACTGCCCAAAGCAATCTATAAATTCAACGCACTTCCCATTAAAATACCAACGGCATATTTCACAGACCTAGAACGAACTCTCCAAAAATTCATCTGGAACAAAAAACGACCCCGAATAGCTGCAGCGATCCTGAGAAAGAAGAAAGTAGGTGGGATCTCAATACCAGATATCAAGCTGTATTACAAAGCCACTGTTCTCAAAACTGCCTGGTACTGGCACAAGAACAGACATATAGATCAATGGAATAGAATAGAGAGCCCAGAAATCAGCCCCAACCAATACGCTCAATTAATATTTGACAAAGGAGGCAAGAACATACAATGGAGTCAAGACAGTCTCTTCAATAAATGGTGCTGGGAAAATTGGACAGATACATGCAAGAAAATGAAACTAGACCACCAACTTACACCATACACAAAAATAAACTCAAAATGGATAAAGGACTTAAATATACGACCGGAAACCATAAAAATACTAGAAGAATCCAAAGGCAACAAAATCTCAGACCTATGCCGAAGCAATTTCTTCACCGATACAGATCCTAGGGCATTGGAAACTAAAGAGAAAATAAACAAATGGGACTACATCAAAATAAAAAGTTTCTGCACAGCAAAAGAAACCATCAACAAAACAACAAGAAAGCCCACTACATGGGAGAACATATTTGCCAACATTATATCTGATAAGGGCCTAATCTCCAACATTTATAGGGAACTCATACAACTTAACAAAAGGAAGATAAACAATCCAATCAAAAAATGGGCAAAGGACCTAAATAGACACCTTTCAAAAGAGGACATTCAGAAAGCCAAGAGACATATGAAAACATGCTCAAAGTCACTAATCATCCGAGAGATGCAAATCAAAACAACAATGAGGTACCATCTCACACCTGTCAGAATGGCTATCATCAACAAATCAACAAACGACAAGGGGGTAAGGGAGGCCAGGGGATTGTCAAGGGCGGGGAAAAAAAAAGGAGAAACATGTAATACTCTTTGTAATAATTTAAGCAATAAAAATATATATATATAAAAAAAATAAAATGGAAATAAAGGAAAAAAAAAATAAATCAATGGCTCAGACACCAGTATTGATTTGATTGAGAATATGATGAAAATGAATGCATTCTTCTCTGAAAAAATACAAATGCACAAAAAGTTTTTCAATATAATTTCAAGAATTTTATCATTTGAAGCCCCATACTTGGGGGTCCATGCATCTCAGGTAGAAAACCTCTAATTCCAAGCAAATTTATAGGTAATGTTAATAATCCTTCCTTTAACATGAATAAATATAGTAAAAGCTGGATATGATGGTAGAGCTCATTTTTTCAATTGCCTATTTAAATCACTGTGCATGTGTTTAAATATCCCTAGTAGTTATCTCTATTTTCTGTTTTAGTTGTCTGAAAATTCTGTTTTTTAAAATAACTAGAGGCCCGGTACACGAAATCATGCATGGAGAGGGTCCCTAGTCCTGGCTGGCGATCAGGGCTGATCTGTGGTGCGACCAGCAGGGCGATTGGGGAGCCCCCTCTGGCACCCGTCTTGGCCGGCCTGGTGCTGCCCCCACCACTGCTGCTGGCTGCCTCCCTCTGTGGGGCGAGGGACCCTGCTGGCACCCGCCTTGGCTGGCCTGTGGCCTGAGGGAAGCTTCTGCATTGAGTGTCTGCCCCCTGGTGGTCAGTGTGCATCATAGTGACCAGTCGTTCTGCCGTTCGGTCGTTTGCATATTAGGCTTTTATTATATAGGACTAGAGGCCCGGTGCACGAAATTTGTGCGGCAGCCTGGCCTGCACCCTTTCCAATCCAAGACCCCATGGGGATGTCCAACTGCCGGTTTAGGCCCCATCCCGTAGGGCAGTCGGACATCCCTTTCGCAATCCGGGACCGCTGGCTCCTAAACCACTTGCCTGCCTACCGGCTTGATCACCACCTAACCACTCCCCTGCTGGCCTGATGGCCCCCAACTGCTGCCCTCCCCTGCCAGCCTCATGGCCCCCAACTGCCCTCCCTTGCTGGCCTGATCTTCCCTAACTGCCTCTGCCTTGGCCCCCACCACCATGGCTTTGTCTGGAAGGAAGTCAGACGGTAGGAAGATGTCTGGTCTCCTGGTCTAATTAGCATAGTACCCTTTTATTAGTATAGATAACATTTGCCTCCCTCTAACTTCCATTGATAACTCCTGATTCTGTTTTCTGGAATAATCTAAAACAACTCTTTTTCTTATTTTAGATCACAGACCTTTAGTTTTTTTCTTAGACATACAGAACAATAGAGAAGAAGAAGGGAACCTTATAAATAATTTTAGATTTATATTTCTGTTTATAAATTTTAAAATTGAGGACAAAAATAACTAATTAAAGACATGTATTATTTCTCTCACCGGTATTTTACCAGGATGCCCTATGTGCCTTTAACCTTACTTTAAAGCCTGTTCTCAAGGTGGTTCCTTATCCGTCCCTCCTCCCAATGGCTTTTCTAGAGGCTCCCTCTTGTGTGGCATCAGGAATGTGTCATATGGCTCCCTTTGGGACTTGACCATCAGGAAGTATAATTTGTGCTAGCTTTGAAATGGCCAGTTTTACTCAACAGATACTTTAATCTTTTAAACATCTGTAATTTGAGGATTTTTATATGAATTACCCATCAATTGATCAGTTTTGTAAATTTAATTTTTTCTTTAATGGGATTTGTAGTGTCAGACAGCCCTAAAAAGATTCAGTAAGAAAAATTAGAAAAATAGAACCACTCAAAAATAGTTGGTCACATTTATTGAACTCTTATAGTATGTCAGGAACAGAATTAAGTGCCCTAAATGAACTACTATCTCATACAATCTTCTAGAGACTATATGCAATAAATACTATTTTGTACTATTAGTAATGTTTATTTTAAAGATAAGGAAACTGAGGTCCAGGCAAAAGAAGGCAACATAGTTTGAAGTGGGAGAACTAAAATTTTATTTTAGAAAACTCTCCAGGGCTCAGCAGTTTAGCTACGACATTGTAATGCCTCATTTAATATTTTATTATGAAATTAAAATAAAAGTTTTAAAATAAGAAGTCATATATATATGATCTCCATCTTCCAGATAGTGTTAACCAAAATTAACTTAGTTATATTTTTCTAGGCTATTTTCCTAGATAAAATAATTTCTAAATTTGGGGTGGTATCAGAAAATGGTAATAGTGTAAAAAGCTGAAGCTCAAAGATAATTGCCGTATATCACTCTGTTATTTAGAAAGATGTTTTCCTTCTGTGAAATATTTTAACAGAGTAGGTGACACTACCAGACTAACAGCTGCATTTCCACTGTTTATATAAGGTTATAAAATTGATTAGCCAACATAATTTTATAAAGCTTCATAATCAACACATCTAATATTTTTTAACTTTGAGTAGACCATTATGTTACATGAGCCACAAACTATAAAGGCTGAACATACTGCAAACTGCGTTTTACTGCTTTGATCAAATAAAATGTACATGAGTTAATCTAGCATCTATTTAATGATATGCATAATTGCTGTTGTGCTACATGGTAATTAAGCCTGAATACACAACACATGATTATAATTTTACATAGCCAAGCTAAAATTCTATTGCTCTTCTCATTTCTTTGTTATTTCTTTAGTATTTTCATGACTGGTAGTGCTGACAATTTTATCTGATACATGTAAAAATTTATCTTCATTAGTCACACATATACATTCTAACCCTATAGCTCCTCCCCCCCTCACTACGGTCTGAATCTGACTTCTCCACTTCATTAATACAAATCTCTCCTATTTCCTGTCTCTGCACCAGGATTAAGAACCCATTTTCCTTGCTGTAAAATCTTCCCTCTCCTAAGATATAAGTAAAATGTAATATTGAAAAGAATGGCTGTGGAGTTAGGCAGATCTGGCTTTGAGTTTAATCTCTGCTTACTTCCTAGTTGAGTAAAATTGAACAATATATCTAAGGTCTGGAACCTAAGTTTCTTTATCTGTAAAACATGGGATAAGGCTGATACTTACTTGAAATTGGTGTTGTGTGACTTACATAGTCAACAGATGTAAAGACTTTGGCCTAGTCACTGACATATAGATATCGCTCAGTAATTTGCAACAGATGGTATTATCCTTGCCTCAGACTATTTCCCTCATCTTTAGCTATCCCAGGTCTGGAGAGCTAGAGGCTCTTTGGATCTGATGTTTAGATAGCTGGCTGCTTGGCTGGGCAGACCCAGGATTGTGGCGATCCAGAGACTCTCAGAATGTGGTCTGGGTATTTGGACCTGAGGCTGAGGGAAGTTATGAGGGAGCCAAGGTAACTATTTACATAAGGGGAAAGAAGGCTGGTGAAGGAAGGTTGGTAGTTCTAAAGAGTGACATCACAATTAAATGAGAGGTTGGCTAGAGTAGACTGTTATAGGAGTCCAGAAATTGTAGGCATGCACATGGGTCACTACATCTACATTTTCCAGCTCCCAGCAACTTCTAGAAATAATATTCTGGTAACTACAGCCAGGTCATGTCCAGAACCATTATTTTTACTATCAAAATGTTCCTCTAAAATAAATTAGGTTTAGATTTCAAATTAGTGATAGAAATGGTCATAATATTTCAAGGACAACAATTAAAAAGTGCTACCTACTTGGTCCTGTGAAGGAAAGTGTTCATACTGAAATACTTTCATGACTAGGTATATCATGCAAATGACCAGGATTGATGATACAATGAAACTCATTCACACTTAAGTATATTCAATAAATTGGAAGACATATGTGGACTCAAGCCATTTCTTACTTTCACTGGAGGTAAAGGATTAGATAGGCGGCAGAGCAGGCCTTTAGATGTCCTGACTTGGGTGTGGGGAGAGGGTGATAGATAGTATCAGAGAGAGAGAAGTAGGTGCAAAAACAGAATACATGCACTCTGAAAACGGCCTTTGAAGGTGTTTACATTTCCCCCAATCTGTGCTTCTTATCTTAAAGGCAAACAAAATTAAGAGTTATGTTTTGCTGCCCATGATATAGGTTAGGAAAATATTGTCCATAATTATGTTGCAGTGGAGAAATAATATATGGAGTTGGAGGTGATAATATTTACCTGGATTTTAGAATGCTCTAGGTACAGGGAAACTGACTCATGATTAGCAGAAATGAGTAAGAAGACAATGCAAGAAACTTTTATAACTTTACTTGTTTTCCCAGGTCAGTAAGAAACAATAAACCAAAGTACATTTTAATCATCAAGGCATGATAGACTGTAACTAACTCCTTTATTAAAAAGTTGCTGATAATAAATCAATATAATTGAAACCATACGTGTGCTAATTCCTTATTTATGACCAAATGAATTTGGTGTCAGAGTAGCACAAGCAGAATAATTACATGTTAACTCTTAGGAAATCAAGAGCCCATGTCAAGAAAGAGAGCTCTAATTCAGGGACTATGTAAGTTCTAGGATCAGTTTTCTAAGAGCACAACTGGGAACATATTCTAGATGAATATGGATTTTCTTATTTGTTCTCATTTGAAAGTAACAATCTGTATTTAATCAACTGGAGGTAGATCACTTCATTGAAAATATATAGCCTTCATTATGATAGTAAACTGTTCTGGCTTGGATGATCTTTTATTTGATAGGATAATATTTATTGAATATAATCAAGTTATTTAGGAATGATAGGCTTCAAATATGTTTACTTATCAAATTTAGAATAATGGAAAGATATGGTATCTACTCTCAGTGTACTAAATGCCATTTATAATAACATCCCTCAGCTACATCCTTTTGTCTTGAAGAATGTGCTTTCCTAGAAAAACATTGAACCAAGAAACTTGTTATTAAAATTATTACTAAAATCATGAATAGTTCTACAACCCATTAATTCATTGCTTTTTTCAAAAGCAATTACTGACTGAATTCCAGGCTTATTTTAGGTAGCAGTGATACAAAGTTACATAAAATGTGGACTCTATGTATAAGGAGCTCATAGTCTAGGAGGTAAAATATAGTATTATATCAAATACTTGCTATAAAATATGATAAATGCATCATTCTGCATATGTGTAAGTTAAAAAAAACAGATAAGAAGAGTTAGCATTAATTTCTTCAGAAGGGAATTTAGGCAGGTGAGGGAAGTTTTAGCAGAAAGAGTTTCAGGAACATTTGAGGCATAAAAAATACCTAATAGAAAACACAACGCATATGCATTTAGTGCATCCTAGTAAAATATAACAGCAATAACAGGTAATAACAACGGTATGAGAGAGAAGAGTGAAAGGGGAAATGCTGAGGGAGATACATCTAGAGAAATGAGCAGTGTATATACCAGAGTATGCCAGAACATGCAAGCTAATGTATTTAAATGTGGGAAGCCTTTGAAATAATTTAAGCAAGCAAGTAACATAATTATATTTAAGAAATGTATTAATTTCAAAATTATTTTTAAAAGACTACTACGAAAGTAGATGTTGACATTCTCCTTTCCTCAGGAATTGCACAGACTGGCAATGACTCCTTAGTGGTCAGGAGCTAGGAGTTGGATTCCTAATGGCCTATAGCTGATGTTATCCAAGGTGGCACAGAATAGCTAAAGCTGGTGAGCTTTTGATAATTCATGTTTCACAAAGAAAGTAATTAAGGAAGCACCATTTTGTTATTAAATTTACAAATGCACTAATCCTTTCAGAATAACCTCTCAATAGAACTCCCTGTTTCTTGTCTATCTACCACCTAACTGCCATTATCTTAAAGCACAATTATTATCATTGCAACTCCATTGCCTAAAACCTCTTACTGACTTCCTAATGCCTTGTAAATGAATGACAATTTAGAGGATAAAGTGTCCAATATAATCTGCACCAAAACTATGTTTCTAGTATTACATTTTGCCATATCCTCTGATTAAATGTATAGGCACCAGCCAAATTGACCCTATGATTTTTCTGACATTTTTCTGCCTACATGCCCTTGTAAATACTTTTATTTCTATCTGGAGGCTCTTTCCCCTCATTTTTCCACAATTAAATTCTACTCATGTTACCAGGACTTTTCAAGAGCAACCTTTTCCATGAAGCATTTTGTGACTTTCCTCAGAACTCCTATAGCTGTACCAATTATTGGCACTATTCAACTAAGTAGAAAAGTTATAAATTATATTAATTTTTAAAATTTATGGCCTTTGCTGCCACTTTAAATCTCTTGAGAATAAGTACTGTGTTTTATTAATATTTGTATTCTTCACTGAACCTTGCATATAGTTGGTTATGAATAAATATTTGTTAAGTAATTACTTAAAAGCTGTCATTCTTTAGATGCCTGAACTCTTACTTAATAAGCCTTTTTCCCCCAGCCCAATAGATAATGAGAAATTAATACTGTTGATTGGGTGGTTTTATTACCAAGAATTATGATTAAAGTAAATTAAGAGTACTACTTCCAGTTAATCACTTTCTTCATTATCTAATTTACCCCTCTGACCCTGCTTGAAAATAATGTCTTTATCCTGGAGTCTTAATGAAGTTATTCACACTGAATACTCAATTAGATTGCGCTTCATATAATAAGTTTTCTGTTCTCTGTTCAGCTTAAAGAAGCAGATTCCTGAGATGCTAAAATAATTAAACTTTTACCTGAGAATGTTCTTTACTGCTGGACATAGCTTCATATATCTAGATTTTTATTGTGTTAATACCAAAACTCTATATTACTGGAACTTCTTATATAATAGATAAATCTTAGGAAGAGCAACACATTAAAATCAATAACTTTAAAAGACTATAAAAGATAATGCTGATTTAAAAATTCAATTGTTTTCCATGCTAATGGAAAGTACTTTAGAATATATAAATAAAGTTAACAGATAATCTGAAATATAATTTGGCTTCAAAGTTTCAATTGCTTATAGAGTTATAATCCCTTTTTACTAATAATGCTTTCCATATTGGAGAAAGTATTACTATTTAGGATAAAAATATGGTTATAAAAAAGAAAAAGAAAAAATATAGCTATTATAGAATTCTGAAATTCAACAATAAACTATGAAATATGAAAGATTGGATTCCGTGGATTATGATAGGTAGGATTTAAAAATAATTTTTAATAAGAATGGATAAATGTAACTCAGAAATCAGAATATATAGAATGCTGACATTAAATTCTGGTGCATATACATGGCAGATATTACTAATCAATCATACTATTTTTTTCACTCTATGCGGGACTTAAGTTCAGTTTCATCCTTAAAACAGCATTACTATTACTTATCAATGTAAATTGGAACAAGAGATGCATCTTAGTCTGTGTAAATAGATCTATCTTTTCAAAGAGTACAAGCAAACCTGAAAAATCAAGAATGCTCTCAAAATTCTCTCTTTCAAAAAATCTAGGCATAACTCAATCTCAATAAAATTTTTCATACTCATATCCTGTTCCATCTTCCTTTTCCTTTTGCTTGACTAACTCTATGCTGTGCACCTTTCCCAGGTGTGGTGATATGAGCTGAGCTGGTAAACATAGTTCATAAAAATAATTGATGGTGTTCAGTGTACTCGCATAAATCCTGCTGTCCTGTGCCACTAAGACGGATTTGAATCCTGGTGCCAGTGCTTATGATCTGTGTGAATTTGCACCTTGAGGCAGTCTCTCTACTGTGAATTGGGGATGACAGCATTTCTCTTGCTTTGTTTTTAGAATTAAATGAGGTTGATGTCAAATATCTACCACAGTGTTGACCAGAGGAAGCTGTATAAATGGTATCTGTCAGTTCTCCCCCATTTACCTTATTACCCAGTTGAATTACTGCTGGGTGTATATCTTATTTTTTAACTGATATATTATGTTGAGGATAAGGATTCTAGCTTGTGTTCTCTGCTCTACGATTTTTTTAAATCCTCACCTGAGGACATTCATGTGAGAGAAAAACATCAATTGGTTGCCTCCACTATATGCCCTGACTGAATTAAACCTAGGTATGTGCCCTGTCCCGGAATCAAATTGGCAACCTTTTCCACGTACAGGGTGACACTCCAAGCAACTAAACTACCCAGCTGGGGCAAGTCTATTAATTTTTTATAGTGGAAACAATATTAAAATTGTTATCAGATAGTCTAGTATTATCCTTTATGCACCAATGTAAGCAGCTTATATTTTCAGCCTATTTCTTTATCTGTAAAATAAAAAGTTTAACATCTTCTGGGCCAACGTCATATCTGATAAGGGCCTAATCTCCAAAATTTATAGGGAACTCATACAACTTAACATAAAGAAGATAAACAATCCAATCAAAAAATGGGCAAAGGATCTAAATAGACACCTTTCAAAAGAGGACATTCAGAAAGCCAAGAGACATATGAAAACATGCTCAAAGTCACTAATCATCCGAGAGATGCAAATCAAAACAACAATGAGGTACCATCTCACACCTGTCAGAATGGCTATCATCAACAAATCAACAAACGACAAGTGCTGGAGAGGATGTGGAGAAAAAGGAACACTCGTGCACTGCTGGTGGGAATGCAGACTGGTGCAGCCACTATGGAAGACAGTATGGAGTTTCCTCAAAAAACAAAACATGGAACTCCCATTTGACCCTGTGATCCCACTTCTAGGAATATATCCCAAGAAACCAAAAACACCAATCAGAAAGGATATATGCACCCATATGTTCATAGCAGCACAATTCACCATAGCTAAGATCTGGAAACAGCCTAAGTGCCCATCAGTAGATGAATGGATTAGAAAACTGTGGTACATCTACACGATGGAATACTATGCTGCTGTAAAAAAGAAGGAACTCTTACAATTTGCAACGGCATGGATGGAGCTGGAGAGCATTATGCTAAGTGAAATAAGCCAGTCAATGAAGGAAAAATACCACATGATCTCACTCATTCATGGATAATAAAGACCATTACAAACTTTTGAACAATAATAGATACAGAGGCAGAGCTGCCTCAAACTGATTGTCAAACTGCAGTGGGAAGGCCAGAGAGGGTTGGGGGGCAGAAGGGAGGGGAGTAAGAGATCAACCGAAGGACTTGTATGCATGCATATAAGCAAAACCAATGGACATAAGACACTGGGGGGGTAGGGGAAGCCGGGGTATTGTCAAGGGCGGGGAAAAAAAGGACACATATGTAATACCCTTAGTAATACTTTAAGCAATAAAAAAGAAAAA
>NW_005363247.1:50254-63580 GCF_000412655.1 Myotis brandtii | reverse complement strand
AGATATATAATATTTTCAAATAGAATTAAGTATTATATATTTGTATAAAATTTATATTTTGTATAAAAATTAAAAGGTTTGGTGGTAGTTAATAATTAATATTTTAATTGGTAATAATAGAAAATACATATTTAAAAATATTAAATAAAGGAAGTAACCCAATGTTCAAGATCATATTGCTACTTTAGTAGTCAAAGAAATAACACACAAGGAAAATACCAGTACCTTATTTTTTAGCCTGGTAAGACAAACATAACATGGTAGCTACATGCAAAGAATTCATAATTGTGGTAATCTCAAAGAAAGCTAGCAATGAATTTGAAGTCACAAGAAAGTGTGCACAGATATCAAGTCTTTATATAGAGTGGAGCTATTCTATACAGAACTTCTTCCTTTAACTCTAGTGTAATGGGAGGTACGTCCTCTTAGGGTGATTCTCTACTGCTATAAGCTCAATATGAAATACAGTTATTATTTCTGAAAAAATCTCATAACATGTTATGAGACTTTTTCAGAAATAATAACTGTATTTCATATTGAGCTTTTCTGGTTCATCTTGAACCCAGTGGTGGCTATTATACTAGCATATATAGAACCACCTTGAAGGATATAAAATATGGCCAGGGTCAATGGTTTGATTTACACTGTGATGCTGAAAGTGGAGCAAGCCAACATTTTAGTGCTTTTGAATAGAACAATGTCCCTTAAGACAATCAAAGAGGAGATGGGATGAAAATTTTGTCTTTTCACAAATATTTTCGAGCTCCTCCTGATGTCTCTAGGTGCTAGAAATTCAGTGCTGAGCACCAGTGTTCTGAGCCTCATGGTATCATATTTTCTAGTTAGGGAACTACAAAACATACAATTGAATAGATAAATATATAATACAATTTCAAATGTTCTGAAAAAATAATGCAAGGGGAGGAGTCCAAAAATGGTGAGAGCAAGAGTTTGCTCCTTTAGCTTGGGCTCTCAAGGAAGGCCTCTCAGAGGTGACATTTGAAAGATTTTCACATTGAAGTGAGGGAGCCGGCCATGCAAGATCCAGGAAAAGAGCACTGAAAGCAAAAGTTTAGAAATTTCAAAATTCAATTACTTATTGAACTTAATTACTACTCATTAAAATTTCTCCTTGAAAAGCATAGTGAATCTATTTCTTATGCTGAACCCGACTGCTTCACTGAGAGTGTGGTGATAAAAATATCTTATTCTGGTTATTTTTTGAATTTTAGGCCAGAAAAGTCAGATGAGTTGAATCTGGGGTGTGAGGAAAAGAGAGGAGCTAAGGATTGCTCGTGGGTTTTCAGTCCTAGCAGCAGGGTTAATTGTCATTTACTAGATGTTGAAACTAAGTAAGGAGGTTCCTGGTAAGTTTAATATGCTTCTTGAATCTAAATGAAAATGTGAAGTATGCAGCGAAGCATGAGTCTGGGGCTCACGAATGATTTTGGAGCCTCTTAAATCTTTAATCTTCTAAGGATAAATAAACTTAATAGAGAAAGTTTCATTGTATCAATCTGATTTTCAATGAGATTTTCTGGATGATGCCTCTGCCAATTTAGCAACAAGACAAAAAAGTCAGAGAAATGAATTATTGAAGACAATAGTTTCAAAGAATTGTGCCAAAAGAAGCATGGCTGGAAACATATTCAAAGCTCCTAGCAAACGTTTAAAAAATAATTTACTCTACTGATATGGATCCCATCCTGCATTCATGCTGAACTTGCCTCTATAAGTAAATTGCTGAATGTTCCTTTATCTTTTACACTGCCTCACATTCTCTAATTTCTTGAATTGTTGTAACTCAATAACTAGTTTTCTAGAGGAAAAAGAATGGCCCGTGTATCAGGCAAAGTTCAACTGAAGATAATACAAATCACTTTATTTAGTTTAAGCAAAAATAACTTTAAGCCCGGGACTTGGATGCTTATACAATTTGTGAAAGGGCTGAAGAAATAGGCTCTAGGCTGAACTTACAGGAATTCCTAGAAGAGTATTGCAATAAAATATAGATGTAAAGTAAGTATTATGGTATAGGGATCATTTTACATGTTTTGCATACATGAATACTCTAACCCCCATGAGGAATTTTTATCTAGTGACTTATTCAACATCACATAACTAGAAAATGACAGATCTGGCATTTGAATCCAGGCAATGTGGCTCCTAAGTCTGTGCTCCTAACTCTTGTGCTCTATTGCCTCTCTAGGTACTGACCTAGCATAAGAAAGTGATTATCTCTGCTAACATCAAGAACGTAAAATATTAGGAACTAGCTATGCAAATTGCTTGGTCTAGGAACACACTATTTCAACCCAATCCATGTCAGCCAAACAAATGCCCGGTGACTCATAAAACCAGAGTTCAGACATCAGTACTTCTGATACTGCAGCCAATAGAAACAGAAACAGCAGAGTTGATACCTGACTGTACCTCATTTCAATTATTGTAGGAGTGAGTCTGCTTGGTGAAATTTTGAGGACTTGTACACCGCAAACTAAAGTGTGATGTAGCCTTCAGTTTTCAACCTCTTGATCTCCATAAGGCTAAATGAGACACGAGTGAATTTATCTTCAGTGCATGCCACAGCCAGGCATAATATTGTGTGAATATGGTGAGCCTAAAACTGAGGCCAATAGATAGCAGTGATCAGAATCAAATAGTAAACTTTATGTTTACAAATGTGCTATAATTGCAAATGGTTCTACATTTTTGTTGATGCTTAACCATTATGCTACTTGGGCATATTACATCTTAAAGTTATTGGGGCACGATATGCACACACTTGTCAGCCCCTGAATATTCCAATAACCAGTGCTCTATGAGCCTACTTCTACTCCTTGCCTCCTTCCTCCATCATCAGGGCAAAGAGAATTTACAGTGTTATATAACAGAAGCCCCTGATTAAAGGATAAAACAGTAGTAACATATGTAGGTTTTTTATTCTCCTTTGCCTGGTTGTTTATGTATAAAATAAACCACTACCCTCATATGTTACCCTTTCCTTCTCCTGGAATAATTCTGGCCTCTGGTTTACAATAAAGGAACACAGGTATGTATATAGAAGAGTCCCTGAAAGTCAGGATGTACTGTAACTTCTATATTAGAAATTGCATAAAAAATAAAAAAAAATAAAAAAACTACATTTAAGGGAGATTTGGTAAAGTTGATACAAATGTTTAAAGGTTGTGGTTATAGTCCTGATAATTTAATTTTAGAAGACACAAACTCTGTACTTGAAAGTGTAGGTGTGGCTCTTGCACTTGACTGTTGTGCAATTTTAAACATTTCTTTTCCTTTTCTTAGTGTAAGTTTCCTCAATTATGAGAGGAGATTAATACCAGTCACCTCACAAGATTATAGGAAATAATAATAGGTGCTGAATAACTTTTTTAAAAGAAAATAGGGAATAGTGAGTCAGAATGGGACATTTTGGATTCAATGCTTGCTCCAATACCTATGACCTTGAGCAAGTTATTAAAATTCTCTAAACCTATGTTTTCTCATTTGCCAAAAGGGGAACTTAAAAGTAGAAATTTCTCTGGGTTCTTGTTAGTTTAAATGAAACAATGCAAGAGATGTGTTGGATCTTGAGACCTCTGTTTATAAAGTACTCAATAAATGTTAATTATGAATAGACTCCAGCAAAGATACACAGAGTTTTGTCACTTCACTGGAGTTCCAAGTTTATAATCTGGCATGAATTTTAATAAAGTACCTGGGATTCTTATGACCCACAACCTTATTGAACACTGAGCTCCTGACCTACAGCTCTATGTAATTTATTTTTTGTGGTAGGCTTAAATTGGACCTGATTCCAATTTACTTGTTTGCCTCTTTTAAGGTGCATTTGATGATAACCTTTAAGTGAAACAAAATTGATATTAGCATTTGTAGAATCATTTATACTGAAGAGACTTAACTAGGAAGACAGGATGAAAATGAAATTCTTTAGGCAGGAGAGAGAGAAGAAATACAAGAGCGAAGAACTGTCACTTTATAGAAAACCTTTTTTTGATTTCTAACAGCAAAAGCCATAGCGGGAGATAATTTTTGAAATTGCATTGCTAATTAGGCCAGGAGAATCTCAGAAGCTTGACAGCCTGGCTGATACAGTATTTGGAACGCCAAACAGAATTGTCTTGGTTTATCCATCTCGTTAGAAAACATGTACCTTCAAGAGCATTCATTTATCCTCCAGTCTTAATAATCCCTAATTCAAAACTAGGACTAAATAATTTTTCTATTTTTACTGCTGAGAAGAAAGTAAATCAGTACAAGTATTGATAAGTTTGGTAGGCCTCACATATCTCTTAAATTTTTAGCATTACTCAGACACTGGAACTGTTAACCTAAACCACACACAAACACATACATTTGATAAGTGAACTTGTATTCATAGAGCCAGTTAACCTAAATATCACACACACACACACACACACACACACACACACTTGATAAGTGAACCTGTATTCATACAGCCACATTTGGATTCATTGCTGCAGAAAGGTATTACATGCATGTTGGCCTTCTGCTATCTTTATTCTCATTTAAAAAGAAATAAATAAAGCCTAGCAGATGTGTTAGAGATTGAAGTAGATAATGGTGTGCATCCACCTAAAGGGAATATTATCAATATAGTATTAATCTCATTTAGCAATTTGAACCAATAGATTCTGTCACCAGTTGGAAGGTTCTTAATCAGTCTATTAATTTTGCCTTCATGATTTTGTTTCTACTAGTGTACAGGTGTTTGAAATCTGAAAGCCTGGACTAAGAAATCCAAATAATTTCAAAGTACTGGGGCAGCTAATTCATCTTCAGAAACACTTGTTCTTTAATGCTATAGCCAGTAACAACAATGTTTGTGTCACTTTTTGTGGAAAACAAATTTCTCCCTCTGTGGAACTGTGACATGGATAATACTGCTACACTGTATTAAAGGACAAAAAAGAGAGTCTAGATAAGTTAAGGTGAACAAAATTCTCTCTGTCTTTCTCTCTCTTTATTTTAGGGACAATGGATGATGATAGGCTCAAAATGAATGGATTGACACATTCCACTTCCTAGAAAAAAATCAGTGCTTTTATTTCCATTCCCTTATTCTAGGTCAGAAATAAACGTGCCATTTATTCTGGGAAATGGATGATGACGGACTTCTTGGTTGGAAAACCTTAGTTATTTATGGGATTTCTGGACATTTTTCAGTTTAAGGCCTGAGAGGGATTTATAGCGCATGTTAAGGCAAACTTCCAACTGCACAGGGACAATAAAGGAATTGTTTACCATTTATGGATGCTTCACTATCAGGTTAGATATGTAGAGTGAAGCTTATTAGCACTAGGTGGGCCTTTCCATTTTAAAGGAGATAATAAATCATTTTGAACTCTTGTTTGAAATGTAACCTGTGACATTATGACCTTAATTCCATTTTTAAGTCTACAACTAGTCACATAACTATCTTCTTTTGCTGAGAACAATGGCAATGCCAGGATAGGTGTTTATCAATTTAAGGTTATGAATTGATTTACTATAAATAAACATACCCTCTACCTTTCCTAAAACTCCTTCAACCCCATAACCCAAAGAATTAAACTAAAATGAGATTTTTAAACTGTACACAAGTTATCTGAAAACGGTCTGGACCTCTGCTTTCTTCTCTTGTCCCTCTGGAAATTTTTTGCCATACAGCAGCACAAATGATCTTGTAATAAGATAGCCACTATCAACATATTTTTTCACGTAAAACCCTTAAAAAGTGTCTCATTGCATTTTGAATAAAATTCAATTTCCTTACCAGTTATTAAGGGTGAGACCTTTATGATCTATCTCAGCTGAGCTTTTCAGTTTTTCAGCACTGTCCCATTTGTTCAATATCCTTTAGTATCATTGTCTTCCTTCTGACTTTGAACATGGGACCCTCTTTCTCTGCCCCAGGACCTTAGTAAATGCAATTCCACCTACTTTTCCCACTCCTCCCATGCTGAGGTCCTTCTTACCCTTCAGGTCTCAAATGAAATATTATGTCCTTTGATGATATCCACCATTCTTTGGCTTTTTTGATTGTTTACCTTATGGCATTATCACAACTTATAAGTATTTTATTTAGTTATTTGATGATTTCTTCATTGTTTGCGTCTATTCTTCCATAAAGTAGAGCACCAAGAATTCAGGAAAACAGTCATCAATCTTGTTCATTGAGAAAAGTACCCACTACACAATAGTCACTAATTAAAATCAGGTTTGTCCTTTTCAGTCTTATACCTCTTATAATCTTTTCATAATTATAAGTAATTCTTTCTGTACAGATGTAGTTTGGAGACTTTGGTAGTGTTATTCTTGGTTAGTCATACTAAATTAATTGACAAAATATCTTAATGGTTTCAAGCATGGGCTTATAATAAGTTTCACAGGGATCAGTTAATAGAACTGCAGAGGGCAGTGCTGTCTAATGGGCTGCACAGAAATACCCTGACTCACACTGACTGTTTATGCCATGTCTTTTGAGGATGCTCTAAAATTCTTCCATTCCTATCTTAGCAATGTGCTAAGGAATTACACTTTAGAAATGACACTTCTTATAAGAAACATTAGAGTTTTAGCCAAGGATGCATCAGAGTGTTTCTTAAATTAACTGAATGGCTCTTTGGAAATGATTTTTTGAAAAACTGTAGATACTTTCATTTGGTCTTAAATTCCAACCTCACTTCCTTTAATCTCTCCTTTAAAAAAATGCTTCTGGGATTTAATCAGATTTATCAGTAACTAATGCAACTGCCAAGCAGCCTCATTAATTTTTAGAAGACTAAAATAGATTTTGAATCTAAAAGTGCCTTCTCTCATGCACCAGCCTGAAAATTTTCTGGCCTCTTGTCTTCCTCATCCCTCCACATCATACACTTTGCCAGATTAATCTCCAAAACAAATCTCTGATCCTGAACAAGCTTTAAACATGCGTGATTGCTTAGACAGCATTGCTTAGTCTTCAAGATCCTCTCAATGTTGCCTGCCATCACCTGACTGATCTTATTCCAAATGCATCCTTAGCTATTCGAAAAGGCTCCTGACCTACTCAGCATTGTCCTTTCCCATGTCTGTTTATCAGCAGTCAAACCTGTTTATCAGCAGTCAAACCTCATGGTTGGGATTCTCTAAAAATCTGGCAGAGAACTGAAAGGCCTGGATTTTGCCATTTCCTTGGCCTCATCTGATTTTCTATGTAAGTAGGTGTAATTTATAAGATAACTATAACATAAGATGGTGATATTTAACATATTAACATATATGTATGAAACAGAATATATATATACGTATATATATATATATGGCATATAGTGTGATAACATTTCTATATTGTACTTGAAGTAGTAAAATACAGATTCTGAGTAGACTGTGAGATAAAGGAGTCAGGAAAGGGGTGATAAGTTTCATAAAACAGTGGGAGCAAAATAAAACTATATATAATAAACTTAAATGTAAAATTATCAGCAATTATATTAAAATGGAACCAATTAAAACACAGAGATAATTTTAAAAATGATTCAACTATATGGTGCCTACAAGGAACTCCCTTCAAATATAATGATGTAGGTTAAAAGTAAAAGAATAGAAAAAGTCACACTATGTGAACATTAACCAAAAGAAAATTGGTGTGGCCATATTAATATCAGTAAAATAAACTACAGAGCAAAGGAAATTAAGAAATAATAAAGTATATTACATAATGAAAAGATTATTCAATAAGGAAACACCCCCACACTGTAACTAACAACAGATGTTCAAAATACATAAAGTAAAACTGCCATAACCGAAAGGAGAAATAGACAAATGTACAATTATTGTCAGAATATATGGGACTAGTATTCAGACTATCAGAAAGGATATAGAATGAATAACACCATCAATCACCAGACCTATTTAACATTACAGAACACTCCACCCCCAAACAGTAGAATACATATTCTTTTCAAGTGTACCTAGGACATTCATCAAGATAGACCAATGCCTAAATAAAAAGGGAGACGTACTGTCTGCATGTACGCAGACTCAATATGGTAAATAGGTCAATTCTGCCCACGTTGACAAACAAACAAAATGACAAAGGGACAGAGGAAACTTTAGATCATGTTAAATATGTCTATTCCCTTGATTAGGGTGATGGTATCATATGTATTTGCATGTGTTCAAACTCATAAAATTGTTCATGTTAAATACATCTAGTTATTTTTATATCAATTAGATCTCAATGAAGCTGCTTTTTAAAAAGTACACCTCAGTAAGCTAACATTTTAAACAGAAAAAAGAGAAAACTATAGTGATAGAGAATAGATCAGTGGCTTCCAGGGGTAAAGAGGGAGGGAGGGAGTGACAACAGAGAGACAGCATGAGAGACTTGAAGGTTGGCTCTTGATTGTGGATACAATCTTGTTGGATACACAAACAATGCATGTTAAACTTCATAGAACTGTATATGAAAAAATTCAATTTTATTGTATGTTAAAATAAAGACTGAATTTAATTTTAGGATAAGAATGTACTTTGTTTTTCCTTTAGAGAAAATTTCAGGATCATGAATAATCTCAGAAGTAACTTTAAAATTAAAGGTATTAAAATTAAAAGCTGATACATTTTCAGAAAGTAGAGTGTGAAATTTCCTCCTTGGTTTGCATAAACCTGTCCAAGTAAGCATAATTGCATCTTACATATTCCTGAAATTAGATTTGATTTGACTCTTTGAAGTGTACATTTTTATATGATTTCTTAGTTTGTGAGGTAGCAGAGGAAGGATGGAAGCTACTTATAAAAGTGAACTGTGAAGTTAATGTGTATATAGGATAATACATATAAAAGAACTCCATGGCTCTCATAAGACTTCTAAATTTACAAAGTGAATGCTGTATTAATTCTCAAGGATTCATCGAAGGGGACCCCAAATGTAAGAAATAAGCATCTGTACCATTGAGATAAATGTCTCTCTTTGGATTATGAGTTTAAAGAAAATATTTATCTTCAGTCTTGGCATGACTAGGGAGTGAATGGAAACATTTCTTTTTCCTTTCATTCACACAATCTCTTTATGTTACATATTTTGCTTTTTTAATACTCAGGCATTGCCTCTCCAGGGATGACTATAAAATTTTGCTCTGCTGCCACCCAAATATCTTTTCTGAGACACCTGCTTGGAAGTAAGTACATCGGATTCCCTCCAGGTTATATATGCAGACTCACTGTAAAGGCTGAAATGAAAATTTTTACATAGATGTGATTTGTACAAACATTGTTTGACCTCCTTTAGGGTTTTTGTCTGTTGCTGTTTTTAGGTGGAAACAAACATTTTTTTTAAAGCACTAATTATTTTTCAAGGGTGAGGCATTTCAAACAGACGATTATTCACTTGAGGTTCATTCAAACCAGTTCTGCAGACAGATTTTTCTTGATGATCCAGAATGCACACTTTAGACACAGGACAGACTTTAATAGTTGTCCAGATCTTACCTGGAGGGGTATTATATGACTTGTGGATAATTATGCAGTATCAGATTCATTTTGACTGCCTTTTCATATAATGAATTGTAAGTATAGGGTATCCCCCCAAAATGTCTACAGACACTTTGAATAGTTATAAAGGCAGTGTTTATTAAAAATACATTTCATTTTCAAAATTGAGCTAAAGTGTGTATACATTTTTGGGGGGG
Source organism: Myotis brandtii (assembly GCF_000412655.1). Taxonomy (NCBI): domain Eukaryota; kingdom Metazoa; phylum Chordata; class Mammalia; order Chiroptera; family Vespertilionidae; genus Myotis; species Myotis brandtii. The sequence goes on along the minus strand of NW_005363247.1, from coordinate 53,885 downwards.
ACACCTGTATTTTTCTCTTTCATAGATTTCCCCCTTCCCTTCATGCTCCCTTTTAGGCAATCATTTTTTCCCTTTTTTTACTCCCATGTTTTTCTTCTCAGAAGATATTATAAGCAGTATTACACTTTAGTTGCTGGATCCTAAAAACCCGCTCGCACTACTACTGAAAAATTAAGAAAGTTTTTTATATAGTAGCTAAACTTACAATAATGTATTTCTTTTGAAAATGGAGGTTATATTGAATATGAACACTTTTTAAAAATTGTTGACACTATTACACATGTCTCCTTTTCCACCCACTGTTATCCGTGTCTCTGGATTCTGCATATATGTTCTTTGACTAATCACTTCATTTCTTCCATCCATTCCCCCAGACCCTCCTCCCTTCTGACATATGTCAGTCTGTTTCATGTATCCATACCTCTGGTTTTATTTGTTCGTCAGTTTATTTTGTTCATTAGATTCCATATATAAATGAGATCATATGACATTTGTCCTTCTCTGACTGGCTTATTTTGTTTAGCTTAATAATCTCCATGTCCATCCATGCTGTGGCAAAGGGTAAGAGGTGTTTTTGTTTTGTTTTGTTTTGTTTTTTCAGCTGTTTAGTATTCCATTGTGTAAATGTACCACAACTTTTTTTATCCACTCATACTTGGGCTGTTTCCAGATCTTGGCTATTGTAAATAATGCTGCTATGAACACAGGGGTTCATATATTCTTTCTGATTTGTGTTTCAGGATTCTTATAAAAACTTTTTCTTGAGAAAAGTTTTGGCCTTTAAACCCTTAAGCAAGAATGAAATCTTTATTTGAAGCTTTAGTAAGGATTCGACAGGCTTGTCCTCCTCTAACAAGGATAGAACTAAGCTCTTCAGCAGGCATTTCTAAAAGACTATAAACTTGTGGAGATTTATCAGACTCCGTAGAGCGTACTGCATTTGAGGAAACGGTCTTTGTTATTTGAATGTTCTCGGTGAATCCAGTCTCAATTGCATTGCTTCAGAGGCTTTTCAGATGGAGGCTCTGAATAAAGTTGGTAAGACTTTAATTTAGTTTTGATTTTTTTCTCTAAAGTTAAATATTTGCTGTCCATTGATCAACGGATGACTGCAATTTCTTGGTATTACTCTGACAAATCTTAAGGCAGACTGTAACTTTCTGTGAAATATAGTTGTCTTGAGGTGAATTACATGTAATAAGCTCATCATGAAAACAAGAATAGAGGAGTTGCTACAGGGCATTTTTCCTTATATTTTCTCCTTCCCCATGCTCCTTTCATTCCTAACAAGAATGATTTCTCTGCCTTTTAAGGGACTTTTCCAGTTCCTGTTTTACATTATTTTAATTTTATGGGTATTGATCAAAATTGTGCTGTCGGTAACAAAGAGCAGCAGTGCATTATGCTTGAACCATTTACAATATTACTGCCAGCATACCGGAGGGGTGAAGAAATGAAGAAATATGAACCCAGTGGATAAACAGGAATCCAGAACTTCACATAGAAAGAAGAGGGATATGTGTGATTAAAAATCAGGCAAGAGAGAGAAGGAGTCAATATTTTATTAAATAAAAATCTCAGGTATTTGGCAATTAAAATCAATAAACACACAAAGAAAAAAGGATTAGGAAATGTGTGCCTAAGATGCTGCCTAATACAAGAACTTAATCACCACATCCTCCCTTCAAGATCAGGGCCTGGACAACATTTACTTACATTTAGAATGGGAAACATATTCGATAACAGTTTATCCATTTATCTACTAAAATCAATTTACCACCATCTATCAATCCAATAGCAAAATTCTTCTAATAACAGAAACAAATACTAGAGTAGTCCTTCATGAAGTCATATTATTATTTAAATATTCTAGAATGAACTGTAGCAATAAATATATAAAGATACTTTACTTATAAAAATACATAGATTATTGCAATTATTGTGAGTCAAGTTTATTAATAGGTTAGAAAGATCCTTTGAGTGGCTAAAATAACCAGCTATTTAATTAATTTGCTCTTCCCTTGACAGATTACATTTAAGTGAAAAGAGATTGCTGGCAAGTAAAAAAAAAATTGAAATGATCATGCTTTTTTCTTTTTTATTTTCCTGATGCTGTTATATTTTACCATTAGGAAGTCAAAACATGAGCCAAGATGCTATTTTCCATCACAAAGAGAAAAGAATACTGGTTAGGGATGACATATTTCCACATAGGAATAGTATGTGGATTTGATATGTAATGAATTAATTATGTGGGGCCTTTTTATTTGTAATGAGTAAAAAGACATTTGTATCTATTGTTCCTTTCATAACCATGCCCTTCCAATAAGTAACATAAATGTCATAAGTTTCTAGAAATATTAAGTTAAACGTTTTGTCCTTATCTTTGGGGATATTTTGGGTTTCTGATTCAAGGACTCCTTAGTATTTATGATAGAAAATAAACCTTTCCTATATTTTGATATTGAGAAGTACCTGAAGAATAACTTATCTAAGATGATTGGTAAAATTTGAGAATAGATTTCTAGCTTGAAGTCTAATTTTTAATTGAAAAATTTGTGTTTTTGATATGTAAAAATGATTTATCTTTATCATTTTCTTAAAGAAAACCAATCCTTTAATTAATTCACAAAAATGCATTTACCTTCAAATACTACTTTGACGATGATTCTATATTACAAAATCCCTCGGATTCAGGTTTAGAAAGAGCCAACCTAAGTTAGGTAAAGGTTTTTCTCTTTCACTGTTTTCGCTTTCACATGCAGCATTCCCATCAACAGTTGGGTGAGGAAAGATGCATTATAGCAACATTAATATGCCAAGTTTCCTCATAGGCTGTGCCTGCCAAGTAGATAAATGTGTAGTGTGAATTAACAAGCTTGCTGCACTTGGGTTTTCTCGGTGGTATTAAAATAATCTTTCCCTTAGTACTGATGGCTTAAGACCTAATATTAACAAAATTTGTATATTCTTAAACTAAATAAGGACTATTCAGACACTTGGGAGTTTAATGCTATCCATCCTAACTTCTTAACTATCATGTGAGACTTTGCCTTTGATTTTAAGATAAATTATAGGAAGAAAAAGATAAAAAAGCAGTACTATATAGTCAACAAATCCATTATGTAAAATCTAGATAATATAAAAATGAATTTAAAAAACTTTTGTTGAGTGCTTACTATATGTCAGGAACTTTAAGTGTTGAGAGATCTTTATTTAATTGATCTCCCTAATTAGTTCTATAACCTGCTTCTTTTTTATTTCCTTTCCCCCTTAGTTCTGATACTCCCTACTCCTTACTTACTCTTTAAAAAAAATTACATAGAGCTATTACCTTCTATCACATTGGGTGCTTTACTTATTTATTATGTTTTATTCTCCTACTAGAGGCCAGGTGCATGAAATTCATGCAGGGGGTGGGGGGCGGGGGGTGTTCCCTCAGCATGGCCTGCATCCTCTCACAATCCATGACCCCTCGGGGGATGTCGAGAGGTCAGTCAGACATCCCTCTTGCAATCTAGGATGCTGCATGCACCAGTGACCATACTTTTCATACAGGTGAAAGGCAACTTGCTGTTGTATGGGCAGCTACATTTTTTTGCCCTGATTATAAAAAGTAGTCATAACATGA
>NW_005363247.1:47517-50064 GCF_000412655.1 Myotis brandtii | reverse complement strand
CCTTGCCAGGTTTTAATTTTTAAATCTAAGAGACTGTTCCCAATAGATAGGGTAGGATCCCTAGGCCTGGCCAGCGGTTAGGGCCATCTGTGGGGTGACCCTAATGGCACTGCTTTGGCTGGCAGCCTGGCACTGCTTTGGCTGGCAGTCTGGCACTGCCCACTGTCACCGCTGGTTGCCTCCCTCTCGGGGGGCAGACACTCAATGCAGGAGCTGCCCCCAGTCAGGGTGGGGGGCAGCTCCTGTGTTGAGCGTCTGCTCCCTGGTGGTCAGAGTGCGTCATAGTGACCGGTTGTTCCACTGTTCAGTCGATTTGCATATTAGGGTTTTATTATATAGGATTGTCTCTTTTCCACTAAAATGAGTGCTCCTCAAGGACAGAGATCTTTAACAGTCAGGATAGGCTAAATTAAGCTGCAGTAGAACACTCCAAATTTCAATACCTGAAACAAAAGTTTTTTGTTGTTGTTTTTTTTACTCATGTAATATGTACATCATTAATCTGTAGGAAGTTCTATGCAATGCAGTCACTCAGGAATCTAGGAATCAAGGGAATTATCTACAAACATGCTTCCATATTACGAAGGTTGGGAAAAGTAAGTATGATGAAGTGCTCACTGGAGCTTAAAGTTTCTAAAGTGACACATGCCACTTCCAATTACATCTTATGAGGACAAAAATGTCAGATGGCCATACTGAATCCAACAGTGATGAGAAGAAGACTACATTTTAGTGAACAGTATACAATTTAGCATCTTTTTCGTTGATTGCTGCATTGCTTTGAGAATACTTACTGTTGCATAAAAGATCCTAAATAAATATAGCTACTGACTATTATCATTATTATTTCCCAGATAAGGAAACTGAGGCACATAGAAGTAGGTGACTTGCCAAATTCTAGGAAGAGCAGAATGTGAACCAGACAGCATGGCTTTAGAAAATAGATTCTTAGTTGATGAGTTGATAAAAGAGGAGTTGCTGTCGATACTGAACTTATATGTCTCTCTCGGTGATGTTAAGTATGCTGTAAATTTCCAAGGAAAAATAGTAGCATAAACCCAGACAGAAGTTAGACTTCATCTGGCAATCCAATTTTACCCCAAATAAGGCTTTTGAAGTTTGACAATTTGCAGAAGATTTGGGAGGGTGCTTTGTCTCAGGTGCTAAGGTAGAGGTACAGGTTGTTTTGTGGTTAAAGGTACTGGGTATTTATTCTCTCAAAATTAAATATTTACAAGATATGTGTTTTTCATCAATATATTCCAAAATATGTGCTTGTATTGTAGAATTCTCAGAATGTAAGACAATATGCTTTTAATAATTTAGAAACTAACAAAATATAAGACTTTTCTATATACCTTACATCTGAAAACAGACATAGGTAAACATGTTAATGGTTTACATTTTGTTGGGAAAATTCTTGAAAAAAAAAAAAGATTTGAATTAACAAATCAAAAAGCCTGGCAACTAGGAAGAAAAACTCCCATATATTTAAAGCCCAAAATATAAATGGGTCTTCATGTTGAATAAGTAATTTCTTGTTTGAGGGCAAAAATGTTATTTTCATAGTAGAAACTGTTAGTGCAAATAGGAGAAACTAAAGTTTAATTTCATGTGTCTTTTACCCAGTGGAAAGAAAATTATACCAAAATATTGTAGTTGGCATTGCTTTCCAATTTTATTTTTTTTTGAAAAGTTTTCATCCCTACCTCTTTTGCCCACCTCCACCCAGTCCCCACCCTCTCTTCCCTCTGGCCATCACCTCCCTGTAATCTTTGTCTATGTGTTATGCAAATATGTTTTTTAGCTAATCCCTTCATCTTCTTTCATCCACTCCCCTGGTTTCCAATTTTAGAAGTCAAATATGGTAACTAATATAAAACACATTTCCTAAAATCATTCACTGATCCAGCAAATATCCATTAGGCACATGCCATAGCAGAGGGGGTAAATGAAGGTATGATAGAAAGCTATATTATGTGAATATGTTTTAAGCTTATCTTATACTTTCTGGTGTTTTTTAAAAAATGATTTGGGTTTTTATAATAAATTAAATTTTGAGATATGTATTTTGGTGATTTTCATTGGGCAGTATGTACACATACAGAGTGATAACTAAAATAAGACATTATTATGAATATTTTGTAAATTTAAAAATTATACCTTACATATTATACATATGAAAATTTTATATCAATTATGCTTTCCAGAAATTAAACAACAAAAAGCCACCAATAATCTACCTTTTTATGGTTACTTGATGGGCATTCACTTTCATTACAATGAGACCAACATTTCAAGAGTTATTTCAATTGCCTTTAACTATTATTACCTAAAGCAACAAAATACCTGGAAAACATTCAATAGCACATAATATATATGATTATTTTTCACCTTCCTTTTTCTTAATGCATATATTTTTATAATATTTTTCCTATTTTAACATTTAAAATTCATTTAATTTTATAAAGATACTAGAGGCCCAGTGCACAAAAATTTGTGCACTCGGGGGGCGGGGGAGGGGGGGTCCCCCAGCCCGGCCTGTGC
>NW_005363247.1:30210-47249 GCF_000412655.1 Myotis brandtii | reverse complement strand
TGTAGATAAAATATAAATAAATCTACTATTACAAGTTAAGAATTTGATGATTTCATAGAATTAATGTCTGCAAATTTTTTCTTGGTTTAGATTGTGAATGCATAAATAATAGCAGTTTGCTCATTTTCCACCTTTAAACCTTGAGAAGGAGAGGGAATAATAGTAACAGCTAACATTTACTGAATGCTTCCTGTGTGCCAGGAATTTTGCTGTTATTAAAAGATAAACTAAGGCATATTAATATTTTTAAGAGTTTATTTGAACAAACATCCATTCTAATCAGGAAGTGGCAAGCTTGAAGTGGTTAGGAGCACTCCACCACAAGGAGTTAGGGGAAAGGTTTTATAGAGAAGAGGTGGAAGCAACACAAGGGGATTACTTGATTGCCTATAGCTAAGTGCTTGTATTATTTGGGAAAGACGTGTTGGCTGTTTGTGGTTAGTTGTCCTTAGGTTTTTATTATTTTACTAGTGGCCCAGTGCACGAAATTCATGCATGGCGGGGGGGAAGGATGTCCTTCAGCTCAGCCTGCACCCTCTCCAATCTGGGACCCCTTGGGGGTTGTCCGATCCCTGTGGGATCGGGTCTAAACTGGCAGTCGGACATCCCTCTCACAATTAGGGACCACTGGCTCCTAACTGCTCACCTGCCTGCCTGCCTGATCACCCCTAACCACTCTGCCTGCCAGCCTGCTCGCCCCCAAGTGCAACCCCACCGGCCTTCTCACCCCAACTGCCTCCACTTGTTGGCCTGATTGCCCCCAACTGTCCCCCTGCCAGCCTGATCACCCCCAACTTCCCCTCCCATTGGCCTGATCGCCCCTAACTGCCTCTGCCTTGGCCCTGCCACTATGGCTTTGTCTGGGCGGTGGCCATGGAGCCGGCTGGGGTGACCAAGGAAGCCAAGCCTCCCACGCACTCTGGCTGGCTCTGTGGCTCCAGCCAGTGCAGCCATCCTTGTCGCATCAATTTGCATATTCCCTCCTTATTGGCTGTGGGCGCCACCATCTTTATCGTGAAGTGATGGTTAATTTGCATATTGCTCTTTTATTAGATAGGATTTAAACATCAGAACATCCATCACAAGGCATGCAGCATTATTATCCTTATTTTGAAAATGAGAAAAGTCAGGCCTAGGGAGATTAAGTGGCTTACCAAGGTCATTGAACCAGGAAATGTAGCTGTAGGTCTATAAATCCAGGCAGTATGATGCCAGATCAGACTTTTACTTATGCCCAATAATGCCCAACTCTCTCTGAGGGTACAAGGGCGCCTGCTCAGAACTGGGCAGTGTCATCCTATTTATTCCACACACCAACCTTACCTTTTATAGATGAGAGCACACCTAAGAACAGTTACGTTGAATTGTTCAAGGTCTCACAGATAATAAATATTGGGACCAGGATTCCAGCCCTGCCTGAGAACAACCAAAGTGGAATTGGTAAGGCAGTGCACCAAATTGTAAATATTTTTTTCTGAAGGATTTTTGAGGGGAAAAACAAACACCAGCTTTTAAAAGTTTTACAAATGAATCATACTTTGTTAATCACAGAGTAGAAAAAAATGTACAGCAAGTTCATTTGACATCTTCCCAATACCTATAAATCAGCTGGTAAATTTGTTATTTTGTTGTAAAAGATATTGGAAGTGTGGAGCAAACTAAACCCTGTTTTTTTCCTATGCTGTTAGAATTATTTTGATTTTCAAATTGCATGTTTACTAAAGCAAAAAGTAATTAGGTAGTTATCACCTTGACAGAAACCTTCACACAATGTCCCATTTTCAAGAAACTTAATTCTAGAGTCCCGTGGCTTAATAATTATAAAAACTAGAGGCCCAGTGCACGAAATTTGTGCGGGGGAGGGAGGGAGAGTTTCCCTTCAGCCCAGCCTGCACCCTCTCCAATCTGGGACCCCTTGGAGGATGTCCGACTGCCAGTTTAGGCCCGATCCGGACTGGTCGCCCCCAACTGTGCCCCCCTCTGCTGGCCTGGTCACTCCTAACTGCCCCCACTGATGGCCTGGTCACCTCCAACTGGCCCCCCTGCTGGCCTGGTTGCCCCTCATGGCCCCCCCTGCCAGCCTGGTTGCCCACGCAGCCTACTTGTTCAGTCATTTGGTCATCCCTCACTAACCCCCTTGCTGGCCTGGTTGTAGGCAGCCATCTTGTGAGGGTGCGAGGGTTAATTTGCATATTACCTCTTTATTATATAGGATAGTTTACGTATACATAATTTTGTAACATAGTTAATGTCCACAATAACCTCAATTGTATTTTAATTAGAATTCATAAAAATCTCTCTTTAGTGAGGGATATATGTTTTAAGTGAAACTATTTTAAACAAGTCAAATACTAAATACTATTAAATAGGGCAAAATCTTCAACCATAAAATAAACATGCTTTCTGTTTAGTGAAATAGGACAATGATATTAAAATAAGAATTATAAAAATTGGAAGCACCAGGGAATATTGAAATATAAACTTGTTGAATTATTTCTATATATAAATTTTTTCTAAATAGGTAAGTTCTTCAATTTGTGAACTACCAAGGCATTAGTGTAAACAGCAATTAGATTATGAATTTTATAGGGCTATAAATGACAAATAAACAAAAATCAATAATCAGGGTAAATTTAGTCATTGTTTATGTACATATTTTTAGGCTAGTTGTGCAATATTGCTTATAATTTGTATTTTGCATCTCTTACTTTGAAAATGATAAACTATTATTTATAATTTATTTTTTATCCTTTTTTCTTTCTCTCACTTTCATTTTCTCCCTTCCTGCCTATATGTTCACAATACATTATACCTAGTGTGTCCCAAATAATGTAAAGTAATTACACTATTATTTCAAGTGCAGGCTCCACCACTGTGAGCTGTGCAGTATCGGGATAGCTTTACTTAACATTTTCCCTCTTTTTATAACTGGAATACTAAAAATACTTACTGATAATATTATTGAGAGGTAAATGTGTTATTAAAGCTCTTCATTGTCTAACCTATAATTTGTCCTCAACAAATATTTACAATGAATGAATGAATGAATGAATGGTAACCAAGGCAGTGAGGATTTTAAAGGTTATTTGTAAGATCTAATTTTAAGGAGATATGGAATGGGAAAAGTATGTTATGAAATAAAGACATTTACAGGCTGATCACTCTCATTAATAGGCATGCAGATAATTTTAACAAAATCAAATCAAATCATTAACAAAAACAAATCTAATTCTGTAAAATATAAAATGGGTAATACATCATAAATATTAAGGTTTAATTTCAAGAATCATGTTCTTTTTCCAGTTTTTTTGGTATTAACTGACATCTAATATTGTGTAAGTTTATGTAGTATAATGAGACAATTTGATGGGAAATGATTACCACAATAAGATTAGTTACCACATTCATCACCTCACATAGTTACCATTTTGTGTGTATGATGAGCACTATTAAGATTTACTCTTAGCAACTTCCAAGTACACAATGCAGTATTGAAAAATATAGGTTACTAGAACTCACTCACTTTATAACCCTTTGACAACTTTCACCCATTTTCCCTGTCTCTGGCAACCATCAATGTACTCATTATTTCTAAGTGTTCAAATTTTTCTAGATTCTACAAAAAAGTGAGACTATATGGTATTTCCCTTTTTCTGTCTTACTTATTTCCCTTAGCATGGCTTATGCATAGGGCCAATGAACATTCTTTAGTCTTTGTTTAATATAAGGTATACAAAAATTAGAAAACATTGACAGATTCCTTAATCCTGACCTATGGTTATGGAATTATGCAAATAATTTCTAAATTTCTATTATTCATCTTCTATTAAATATGGAAAAATCCATGAAGTGATTTTAACATATTTTTTATATATTTTGATTTCCTTTGGAAAAAAATGACAATTGAATTAAGAAAATTTTAGATGGAGCTTTTCCTATATTGACTCTTTCTGAAAGTAGCTTGAAATGATGATAATAAAAAATGTATCCCCAGTATTTGGCTTCCTATTATTTTAAAATTATTTTTAACCATAAATAAGGCTTTCATAGTCTCTTTTTATTTCAATTTAGCAAAAAGTATGATTTATTACTCTCACATTGATGCTTTTTAATAATGCATTCTGTGGCTGTTCCTTCAAAGGGAAAATATTCTCTTGTGTACTCTCTTAGCAAAACAGGTGAGGTGGCCTCTCCAATGTCAAAGTGACAGTCTCCCAATCATAATCATTTCCCAAACAGTATACAATGGGAGAATAACATCTGTAGATTAACTCAAACCATCTTATAAAATGAAACAGGTGCTCATATTAGCATTTCCAAAGCTAATTTCTAAAGAAATTAATCTGCAGGAACTTGATTTACAGTAATTTTAACCTGATTTACTTTTCATTATAAGTAAGTGCACTACCCAAGAGATATGTGAATCATGGTACTTAATGAAATAAGCATATTTAGAAGATTATAATCTTGCAGAACATCTGTTTTTACTCTCTTTGAACATGGCTCTTTTGAAATCATTTGTTTCTTGTTTTATTGAACTGTAATGCTATATGTTTTTTGAAAAGTATTATTTTTCTTTCAATAGATTAAGAAGAGAATACAGTTTTGTAACTAAATACAGTTTTTTCAATCCTCACCTGCGGATATATTGGGAGAGGAGAGGAGAGGAGGGGAGGGAGGGGAGGGGAGGGCAGGGGAGGGGAGGAGAGGAAGAGAGAAACAGATTAGTTGCTTTCCATATGTTCCTGGGGATCGAATTCTGCCATCTAAGTTTGTGCCCTGATCAGGAATCAAACCCACAACCTTTTGGTCTATGGGACGACACTACAACCAACTTAGCTACCCAGCCATGACATGTAAATAAATACATTTTTGTAGATGACATTCAATTTGGCTTTCTATTAGAAGATATTTTAATGAGGCAAGATTTATATGTACACATGCATGTTGTAATGAATAAACATGTATAATTACATATAATATGTATGAAATACATACTTGTAGAGATTATATAAGGTAATGTAACTTTATAAATGTACCTTTACCTATTATATATAGCATTATACATAAAAATGTGCTTATTGAATATATATTAAAACAATATTAGAAATAATGTAGACCATCAGTAAAAAATTAAACAATTACTCCTCTTTGATAGAATGAAATGTTATGCAGTTGTTAAAAGGGACATTCAACCATTATGTGCAATAATTTTGGATTGCTACTACAATATATTATTAATATTTTAAAATAACAAACAGCAGAGCAGTATGGTTAATTTAAAATAATGCATACATGGACTTGGAAAATTGTCCTGAAGTGCAGAAATCCCAATGTCAATCAGTGCTAATTTCTTACAGGTGGAGGCTTTTTAATTCTTCACTTTATATACCTCTTTATATTTTCCTATTGATTTAGAACTACTTAAAATTTTTTAAAATATATATTTTTAAATTAAGAAGTAAACTTATTATTAATGATTAATGAACTCTTCCTTGATAGAATGTATTCTTTGATAGTAATCATGAATTACATAGGAAAATGATTCCTCTTGTGCTAGAGTAATTTTATGTTATTAAATAAGAAAATTTATTTAGTCTTAAATTTTATAACTCACATATAGAACTAATATTTCTACATGGAATATTTGGTTTTGATCTTATACACAAACCTCTAGGCTCATTCAAAGTATCTAAAACTTAAATATATTTTAAATATATGTATTCCTTGGAAAATATATATTTTTTTGTTCCTGGAATGAATGCAATCAAATATTGCAAATAATGAAAAAAACATTGAGAACTTGATTGTGAATTATTTGGCATGAAGGATTCATAACACAGAGTCTAGCATGTCCAATTGGCCAATGACAATCATTGATTGCCCAGGCATTTATAGAACAGAGTTGGCAAGTTAGAATAATAGTAGTAGCATTAAAAGATTCTGGCTTCTGATGTACTATCTGTTTAGGTGGAACTGTATCTGCTTCAGTTCATTCATTAGAAAATTCAGAATCTGGATTTTTCCGGAGAGTATCAGGGCAATAATTTGACCTTGCTCTCTCCTTGACAGTTTGTGTTTGTTTGTTTTTTCTCCTTTGTCTCAAGCTACGTTTTGTAGGCCTGTAACAGATAAAGAATAATATCCATACAATACATTAATGTCATCAGAGATTTACTTAGAAATGTAAGGAGATTCAGAGTCTGATGAAAATCATATTGTTTACCATGCCAGGCTGTTTGTACTCCATCCTATACCACCTCCAACATCTACTGGCCTCTGAAAATGTTAGTAAGATCAAGTTACATAAATACAATTAATGTTGAACTAAAAAAGAAAATAAGAAGGAATTTCAAATGTGGGATAAAATGATATGGAGGAATTGGGAATGATGATTTAATTTCATATAGGCATTTGGGGGCATTTCAGTTAAATATATGTATCTTAGCTCATTTCTTGGTATACAAATTATCTTTATGAGCCCCTGCTTATAAACTGCTAGATGCCTGATTTCTGACACCTGTAGACCAAATTTCCATGATTCATTTTTCAATGAGATCATGGTAAAACTTCAACCAATTGAATTTTTAGCCACATCATTTGCAACCCTGGCCTAAGTCCACATGCCTCCCTTTCCCTTTGCAGACCCTACATATGTAGCCAGATGGTTTTTCATTTTCCAGTTAACTCCCTACACCACTTTTCTGGAATCTGATTTTCCTACCTTTTCTTCCCTCATTCTCATGTAAAGTTGATTATACAGTATGTTATAATCTTTTCCTATATCACCAATTTCTACCTGCTGGTTTTCATCATTTACTTTTTTAAACTAATATTCACCATAGAGAAACAGACAAGATTAAAAAAAAGAAGTGCAACAAATATAATAAATATGAGGAAATGTACAAAGTTGCTAGAAATCAACCCAAATTTTCATATCTCCTTAAGTCAGCTTCTTCAAAAACAGACTCTGAAACAATGAATTAATGCAAATGATTTATTAAGAAAATGCTTCCTGCCGTAACCGGTTTGGCTCAGTGGATAGAGCTCGGCGTGTGGACTGAAAGGTCCCAGGTTGGATTCCAGTCAAGGGCATGTACCTTGGTTGCGGGCACATCTTCAGTAGGGGGTGTGCAGGAGGCAGCTGATCGATGTTTCTCTCTCATCAATGTTTCTAACTGTCTCTCTCCCTTCCTCTTTGTAAAAAATCAATAAAATATATTTTTAAAAAGTGGGTGTTTTTCCCTCTGTTGTGGTAAATTGAAGCTTATTAAAAAAAATGCTTCCTAGGAGAAATCCTTAAGGGGTGGAGGAAACAAGAAATGGAAGTGGAGGAAATCAAAAAAGGGTGCAATTTCACAAAAAAATTCCAGCTTCAGTCTGATGTCACTGGGGAACTTTGAAGTGAAAGTTATACCTCAGAGTTTGTCTTGATTTGAGGCAAGGTCCTTAGGCTTTCAATCTTCTATACCAATTCACTATGCAGTAAGACCACCCTCATGGGGGACAATGTAATCTCACTCCCAGGAACCTCAAGCTCTTTGTGCAGAAGGGCAAAATGATCCAGTAGCTAAAGGGCAGGGTTGTAAAGAGCGTCTACGGTATAAGTTGCTAAAATCAAGGCAAAGGGAAGCTGCAAATGGGCTTACAGAAAGAATAAATAGATTCCTGAAGGCTCTGGCCACATCATAGAATTTGCTATAGTCTTTATTAAAATATCGTTGGATTTGATTTGCCTTTGTATAACTTCTTGTCTTGATTGCCTTCTTATTTCTTCAGGACGATTTGTTTTGCTCCCTTTACATTTATTTAAACTGCTCTTCTGAAGTTAAAAATCTTTTAGATATGTTCATCAAATTTCCCCTTTTTCCTAGCAATGAGAAAAATTGGTCTCAGAAAGGCCAAATAAATAAGGATCACCAATGATATATTATCATTGGGAATTATTTCTATTCCCAAAGAGAGTGTATATTTTTAATATAGGGAGTAAGTTCCACATCATTCTCAGATCTATAGTTGTGCTTACTGGGTAATGATTAAAGATGTTTTGCTATAATGTAATAAAATTTCCAGTATGTATAGCTATGAACATTTATTTTCTCTTTCATCTGAAGTCTTATAACCCTTTATGAGAATCTTCTTAATGGGGCATTTTAACTTTTTTAAACTTGTCTGAGCCTTCAGATAGGCTAAAATCTCCTTAAAGTAATAAAAAAAAATGTATGTATTAAGATCACCATTTGCAACAACATGGATGGACATGGAGAACATTATGCTAAGCGAAATAAGCCAGTCATAGAAAGATAAATATCACATGATCTCACTCATTTGTGGAATATAATGTACAACATAAACCGATAAACAAAAATACATCAGAGAGAGAGAAGCATTGAACAGACTTTCGAACCTCAGAGGGAAGGCAGGGGAGGGGGGGGCGGTAAGAGATCAACCAAAGGACTTGTATGGATGCATATAAGCATAACCAATGGACACGGACACTGGGGTGTTGTGGGCATGTCTCGGGGGTGGGAGTGACTGGGGAGGGGTCTATGGGGGAAAAAGGAGACATGTGTAAAAAGATTGTACTTTTTGAAAGAGGACATACAGAATACCCAGAGACATATGAAACCATGCTCAAAGTCACTAATCATCCAAGAGATGCAAATCAAAACAACACTGAGATACCATCTCACACCTGTCAGAATGGCTATCATCAACAAATCAACAAACGGCAAGTGCTGGAGAGGATGTGGAGAAAAAGGAACCCTCCTGCACTGCTGGTGGGAATGCAGACTGGTGCAGTCACTGTGGAAAACAGTATGGAGTTTCCTGTAAAAGTTAAAAGTGGAACTCTCATTTGACCCAGTAATCCCACTTTTAGGACTATATCCCAAGAAAACAGAAACACCAATCAGAAAGGATATATGCATCCCTATGTTCATAGCAGCACAATTTACAATAGCTAAGATTTGGAATCAGCCTAAGTGCCCATCAGCAGATGAGTGGATTGGAAAACTGTGGTACATCTACACAATGGAACACTATGCTGCTATTAAAAAGAAGGAACTTTTACCATTTGCAACAGCATGGATGGAACTGGAGAGCATTATGCTAACTGAAATAAGCCAGTCAGAGAAAGATAAATATCACGTGATCTCACTCATATGTGGGATACAATGAATCAACATAATTTGATGAACAAGAACAGATCAAGAATAGATCGATCTAGAGACAAATGGTAGGGGAAGGGAGTTAGAGAGAAACCAAAGGACTTATATGCATGCATATTAGCATAACCAATTGGACACAGACACTGGGATGGTGGGGGTTTCCCCGGGCTGGGAAGGGATGGGGGAGGAGGTCAATTGGGGAAAAAGGAGACATATGTAAAACTTTAGACAATAAAAAAAAGAAAAAAAGATTGTACAGTATTTTAGATTCTATGCTTAGCACTCACTCTATTAACATAATTTTAATAATTAATGTGCAGGCCAAGATCTAGTAAATGGAAGAAATGAAATTTAAGCCCAAGTCAAATGACTCCAGGTCCTTTTCATTAGAGTACCATGTGTATACCTTTTTGTCTGCTACCTACCACACTTCAGGGAAGTACTGGGTCACTTCTCAGTAAATTACATTTGAAAAAATAAATTTAATTAATAACAAGGGATAGTATTTAAAGACAGAAACACTGAAAAAACGTGTTTCTGGTCTTTCAAATATGGTGCCTAAATATTGCACTGAAAATTGTTTTGAAATTTTCACTGTTATACTGTATTTTCAATAGCATGTATTAGTGACCTATTGTCCTGAAGTCACGCTGAGAAATTTTAAAAATAATTATATTAATGATGACCTTTGCACACTTTAACTTAGTTATCATCCTGTGAATATATACTCTGTATATTCATATATCTATTTAGTGGATTTTAAACATTTTTATTTCATTAAATATGTGTGTATATGTGAATGTGTTTATGTGTCTGTATATGTGTGTATCCACCTTTTAGACTAGGTAATGTTAGGTCAAATTACTTTAATTGTGTGGACTTGACTCTTTATAAACATTCTAAATTTAAATGTGGCCATAATTCATTACATCTATTAAAATTTGTCAATATTTTTATTTTATAGTCAATATTTGGTATTGAGAGACTCCACAAAGTTTCATTTGATGAGCCATACTAAGAGAAAAGACAGGCATTTCACTCTGAAATCTATTTGGGCTCCTTTTGACTCTTAGGCAAGGACTTGAGTTCAGGCAGTGTGCTCCGGAGGTAATCACAGGAAGCACTAGTGAAAGGGTAGAGCCAGTGTAACAGAGAAGGAAGAAAAGTCCTGTGTCTTCAGTCAATGACTTACCACCCAATTGGTCTGGATATAAAGCAGAGCTTGAGTAGAACACACAGCATCTCAGTGGCCATCATCCTGCAACCACACACCCTGTGAGTTCTTTGCAGGGTCTCTAAGCAGTTGAAGTTTACTCTCCTTTAACATCTGATAGAGGCCACGTCTGCTGCCCTGGAGTGGTAGGTCATCTGGGGTCTAATGTTTCTAAGTATTTCCATCCAAGCAACCCCTATGCAGGGTTGGGGGCTTGCACAGTTTCCTATCAGGCCTCTGACTTCAGCAAAGGGGACCTGCCAGTTCTGTTTTAGATTTAGTCTGATATGAGATTTCTGACCACACTTCAATAAATTAGTTTTTCACAGGCTGCTACTCAAATGTATGTAACAAATATAATAAATGTTCAGAAATATTCTTAACAGTATAATTTGTATTCCAAAGATAGTACAAAGACCTAGACCAAGGTCATTTTACCTAATGTTCTTCTAATCGATGTTATTTAATGTTAACTCTAAGATATTTGTAGCTTAATTGTCAATGAAGAATTTAATCTTAATTG
Organism: Myotis brandtii; assembly: GCF_000412655.1. NCBI lineage: Eukaryota > Metazoa > Chordata > Mammalia > Chiroptera > Vespertilionidae > Myotis > Myotis brandtii. The sequence continues at coordinate 36,343 of NW_005363247.1, read as the reverse complement.
TTTGACCATTTAATATTAGTGGCCTTTTGACTGTCACTCCTTTCCCAATTTGCTTCCTTAATTTGATCTAGATTATGTCTTTGTTGCTTACATCTTTACTTGGTTGATTATTTTGCTTTGTCTTTCACTATTTTATATTTAGGTCCCTTAGACAAGAAACACATTAATTTTTTATGTTTTATGTTATATTTCTAAGTATTTTTAGGAAGACATTTAAAAGAAAAAAGATGATTGTACTGGATATGTAATGTAGATCTATTTTACAACAGGGGTGAACCTTGCATTAATCTTGTTTGTAGCTCTTCTGCTGTATTTCAGCAGAAAGTCTGGATCCAGCTTCAGAGTGGAGCTGTGCTTTATTTCTTGAAAACATTGTTAGGATATATTGAACTTCTTGCTTTTGTGATTTTTTTATGATTATCAATTTAGGAAATGTAACTGGATTATCTTGCACAGTGCTTTTCTTTTTTAAAGGAGCTGTAATTTCTTTAATTATTTCATAAGCCTCTCTCTTTGAACATATCATTAACAGTTTAAATTACTCTTCATATACTATTTTTTTCAATGTTTGTAAATCGTTTTTGAAAAAATTCCATGCAACATTTTATTATGGCATTGCCAAATAGAGATCAGAGGCCTTCAGCATGGAGTTGAGAAAATAAGATGATAGGACAAAGTACATAAAACCTGAGGGTCAGAACTTAAATGTATTGGTTCCCAGAGCACTGAAGGATTTAAGCCGTGTAGATAAGATTTATGTGGTTTCTGGAGGTAGTTATTTACTCCTTGACTAAGCACACCTTTCAGAAGAGCCATTTCCCATGAAAATAACAGAGTAGAAAAATACAATTCTGCAAAAGATAACTATTAATACTTATATCTACTCTTCATCCTAAGACTGTTTTTTCCAATAGATTCACACATAGAGCAAAATGCTTAATATTGACTCACTATTTTAAAGAGAATTAAGTAAAATCACAAGTAATATTAATAGCACTTAGTCAACCAGACCATAATTGGAACAAATATGACAAGGTTTTTATGTTCAAACATTACTGTCCATTGTCACTAGAAAGATTAAATGTTGATTCTTAAGAATATTTGCATAAAAATATGTCAGCATGTCAAACAACATAAATTGAGTGTCTATAAATTGAATGGAACCCAAGATCTCATAATTAAGTGGTAGAGACATCTGTATTTAAGCCTTCTGACCAACAGACTACAGGGTAGAAATCAACATAGAACACAAGAGATGAGAGATACTTCTAGGTTCATATTGACCATCCCAACTACAAATATTTTGTGCTTAATGAGGTGAGAGAAACTAACAGGATAAGGCAAGAAGAAAGATATTGCTGTTATTCTCTAGGACAGGGACTGGAAAACTGTGAGCCTTGAGCCAAAACTGGCCTGCCACTCATTTTTGTAATGAAGGGCTTTGTTCTTTTTGAACACTGTCTCATTAATGCTTATGTATTGTCTATTGCCATTTTCATGCTGGAATCATATGACCTGCAAAGCTTATATAAGTTTACATGTAACCCATCATTAGAAAAAAATCTGTTAATCCATTCTTAGGTAATAATGCTATTTAATACATTAATATAAAATATATCATCATTATCTACTTTTAAGAAAAATATGTATCATCATTGTTATCTTGAAAAACACTAGATTGCAATTGTTCTTTTTAAAAATATATATATTTTATTGATTTCAGAAAGAAAGGGAGAAGGAGATAGAAACATCAATGATGAGAGAGAATCATCGGTCAGCTGCCTCTTGCATGCCCCTACTGGGGATTGAGCCCTCAACCCAGGCATGTGCCCTGACCAGGAATCAAACCATGACCTCCTTGCTCAACCACTGAGCCACGCTGGTTGGGCTGTTCTTTAATCCTCAGCTTTATAAAGTCAGAGAGTGTGATTTATATCTTGGAAAAAGGATTTTCTAAACCAGCCTTTCTCAAAGTGTCTTATATAAACACATCATTTAGGAATTCAACTTAATTGCTTAAACACATACACTTTTATTTTTCCTCATGTTTTAGTTAAGTCTTGAAATAATTGTTAGAAGTTTATGCCACAACTCTGAGATGTCTGGGCTTAGTTTTGGTGATTTCCTTGGCCTTTTTCTTGCTTTTACTTCATGGCTTTTAGGCAGCCATTGCTGGTCCCAACATCAGTCCTGCCTCTGCGCAGGGAGCGCTTAGGTAAAACTGGATAGAACTGGTACCAGCCTATTTCAAACTAAGGATCAATAACTATGGATGTGCAACACAGCTTCTCTTATCTATAAGGGATTTGGAAATTGGTGAATTTAGTGTTTGTTGTTGTTGTTGTTGTGTTAAAATATGCACAACATATAATTTACCGTTTTGAGCATTTCTAAATATACAGTTCAGTGGCATTCATATTGTTGTGTAACCATCGCCATGGTCCATCTTTAGAACTTTTTTATCCTAATTGAAACTCTGTACTCATTAAAGAGGCAAAAGTGAGAGGAGTGTTAATTGTTGGTGGATTGAGAGGTGTTCTGAGACAGTGGGGAGATGGAGAGAGAGGCAGACAAACTTGGGGCATTCACAATGAGCTATAGCATATTAACAATTCTGAAAAATCCTTTGGTTAAGAATTTCAAAATTTTTTGACCAAAAATGTCTTTACTCTATTGCCATTTATTTATTTTGGAAGTTCTGTTCCATAGAAAATACTTGGGTTAACATTGTTTGTAATTTGCCTATTAATTTACATATAACAAATTTGTTTATAATAATGTACTATTTATTATTGTTATGTGGGGTCACAAAGGTTTATCTTTTATAAAAACTATTTTGTCCCCTTATTTTTTTTTTATACTTATCTTCTATTCCACTTAATCCAATATGATCCGTGTTGTCACACAAAGAAAAAATATCTTATTATTGTTTCCTTAACAATTAAAATTACTTTTCATCTACTAATATTTTTTTCAATGTTTATAAATGTCTTTGAAAAAATTCTGGGCAACCTTTCATTATGGCAGTGCCAAACAGAGGTCAGAGGTCTTCAGCATGGAGGTGAAAAAATGAGGTGAGAAGGGAAAATCCCAGAGAAAGTACAAAGTACATAAAGACCTGAGGGTCATAACTTAAATAAAGAGGTGGGAAAAAGTAGGCTTACAGTTGTGAGTATGCAAAGCAGAGTTTATTTTTATATTATTATAATTGTAACCTGCATGTCTTATTCCATATGAACAACTGTAAATCTACTTTTGCCCAATCCTGGATATTGGTTCCCAATATATTTGTATTCATCATTCCCTACTCACGTAAATATCTTTTCTTATCATATGCCAAGTATCACATAGTGTGTGTGTGACATGAAATCAAATCACCATGCCAGGTGCTGGCACCTGTTGGGTTAGGTTTCCTTCGATGTTGGTATATTTCTGCATCTTCAGCTCAACTTTGATAAGTATCCGACTATGACATCAATGAATAAAAGCATCAGTTAATAATAACCTGAAAAGTCCATCCCTTCTGACCACCCACGGATGGTGATACACTATTATGATATGTTGGAACTCTCTGTGGTCTAGGACTCTAGGCCTGGTGTCTCCAGGCAACTGTCCCTGCACTGGGAATCCCATTGTAGGGGATGTTAGTTTCAAACATCTGAGTGCATAAACCTGGCAGCAATTATTGCTTTTAAGGTAAAGATTCCCAGTGACAAAAGGGATAGCAAGTGAAGCTTATTTTTAAATTATTGTTATACTGATGGTTTTACTGTCTAGTAGTCCCTCTTCTACTCCTTTGCTTTTTAGGTCCAACATCTGTTCACAGGACAATACCTAAGAACAATCAGGTGCTGTTGAGTAGGTAAAATAGGGCTAGATGAATGAATTGCCTAAATGCTAAGCTCAGCGTGGTAATGTGGCAGGAGGAGTTAAGGGGCTTGTGTTCCAGTTATAGCCTTGTCTTCACTTTTCTTTCTTTCTTTTTAAAAATATATTTCTATTGATTCTGGGAATCGAAACTTAACCTCCTGGTTCATAGGTTGACGCTCAACCACTGAACCACACTAGCTAGGCTGTCTTAATTTTTCTTTCTATCCTTGGTCAAGTTACTTAACCTCTTTATCTATAATAGGTTTTCCTCATTTGCAAAAGAAGGCCATCAGTGTGTATTCTCTCTGGTAAAGATAAATTAAAATGACATATATTGCAATATTTTGAAAAATAAGATGCATTATATGGATGGCAGGAACTATTAGTTGTTCACACACAAAAGCATAATTTCTGAATGGGGAAGTGAAGCAATAAAAATTACATTTATAGAAGATGAATTTGTTACTTGTGCAAGAAGAACTGAAGTAGGAATGTAACCGAAGTGAATTAGGGTGGCGCATTAAGTGGTGACTCAAAAAGGAGAATATTTCAAATAATGAATCAATGAAACATGATAACTAACTGGATGTGAGTTGAAGGAGAACAGTCCAAGCTAATCTCAGAATTTCTCATTTTGTGAATCAGAAGAATGATCATATGACTCACAGATACAATGAATTTTAAAGAAAAAAACCAGAAAAGGAAAAAATAAAACAAACATAGAGAGGCAAAGAGAAAGAAAAGAAACTAATAAAATATATGTAGACACTTTTGCAACATTGTTTACATATATAATTAAAAAGAAATCTTCCAATGCACTAGATCAGTAATTTTCAACTTTTTTTATTGCATGGCACACATAAACTAATTACTAAAATTCTGCAGCACATCAAAAATATATTATATTTTTTGTCATTTTGACAAAATATAGGTATGCTTTTGATTCATTTACACCAGACAACCATTGTTGTGTTGGCTGTTGTCATTTTTTTTTTATTTGACAATCTAAAGGAAAAGAGGTCAGTGCCCCTAACTAAATAGTCAGGTATAGCATACTTTAACAATTCTTGCGGCACACCAGTTGGAAATCACTGAACTAGATCTATGCATATATTCCCTAAGTCATTTTCTCTTCTTCCTGTTAAGGACTGCTCAGAGACTATATGATTTATTAAAAAGTGAGTGCTCTTATACTGCAGGAAATAAGAAAGATCAGAACTCTGCTTCCAAAGGCCACAGTTAAAGATTTCTGTTAAGGAGTTTCATTTCAACCTAAAAGTGCTTTTTTATCTAAACAATAGCAGATTAGATGTGTGTGGAATAGACATGCTTATCTTTTGCTTTCCTTTCCATTTTGAACAGGCTGAATTAAAAAGAAAACATTTAAAGATGTGAGTTGTTGTCTTTTAAGAAATAACTACATAGGAAAGATTAAAGAAAAATTAAAATGTAAGATCTTTGAAATAATGTATAAAATATTGGTTAGGCTTATTTATTTTACTTACAATTACCCTTGTCTGAATTGTTTGTTAGTTTCATTCATTGTTACAGATAGAGATGTGGTAAGAAGGCATTGTAACAGGACCTAGGTCAAATGTAATGGTAAAGAAAATCACTTGATTGTAACAGGACCTAGGTCAAATGTAATGGTAAAGAACATCACTTATTATAAAGTAGTCTTACTCCTTGAAACATGTAGTATCCATTACACAATGAAATACATTGTAAATAGTAACTCATTTTGCTTCAAATAGAATGTTTCATTTTTTGTCTTAAAAGTACTAATAAAGTATAATGACCTTATAATGTAAAAATATGGATGTTGAAGAAAGCTGGGAAGCTAATTTTCTCATTAAATGCATTAACCTGGTATTTTTCTGTGTTCTTAAAATGATGCAACCTCATTATTTCTAGAATGGTGCTTCCAAAGTCAACAGTAGCTGAGCCTTAGGTCTCCACATTAAGAATTAGGGTGGGAAATGAAAGCCATAGAAAATGTTCCAATATTCTTGTTATATTGTGTAACAAAATAACTTATTAGAGTAGCCAATAAATCATAAACCAATAAGCAATAAGGTTCATATTTACCATCATCAGCATACATATTACACACACACAAACACACACACACACATTGTGCACATTGAAAGGGAATTAATTAGAAGAAATATTTTAATATCGCTATTCACCCTTTCTCTATAATAGAAGTGTCAACCAAATTCACAATCGACAATGACAGATCAAAACACACCCGTGCGATTGG
>NW_005363247.1:23109-29855 GCF_000412655.1 Myotis brandtii | reverse complement strand
GGCTAATGGAAAGAAAATAGGATTCCACCGAGTCTCCTATCTACTAGGACTTCTGTGAGGATCAAATGAGAGGAGGCACGGGAAATGCTTCACAGACATTTGGTTACAGTGTAAAGTGTTTCCACCTGGGTATTAAGCAAGTGTTCCTGGGCTGAAGAAACTGCAAGGCTAGTCGTCACTAGGGAGAGGAAGCCGGGCGTTGCCACATGACATCATTACCTGGACAGAGGGAAGGACACTTAGCAATATATATATGTATATTCTGCACACACATTAATATAGTCTGTTGGAACTATATCTGAACCATGGAATTTGACCTAGTTGTCTTCTGCCTTGTAGAAAAACCCTGCTTCATAACCCTGCTGGTAGCACTTGGAGTGTTCTGGTAACTTCCTTTTTAACTCTCCTAGTACATCAGCCATCTCCTTCAGGGGACTGTCATCTCCTTTCACCCTTGTTGGAGAATACTGTGCTTTCCCCAGGATAAATTCTTTCCTCTATGTACATTCTCTCCATCTCCAACCTCATCCATTTCCTTATTTTTAACTATCATTCCTATTTAGATGAAAGGCAACTCTATATCTGAAACACTTACTTCTGTCCTAAGGCTATGTCCTGTATGTCCAGCTACTCCAACATATCAAACAACCTGACAAGTTCCCCTGAAACTAGGATTTATTTATGAATAGTCTCTCTATTAAAAATACTAATATATTATTTTCATCAGCCTTCTCTTTTAGTCCCGTCTGTCTCCCACATAGAATCAGTCCTCAATCACAATCAATTTTTCCATGTTGCTAATTTTTTTCCATTTCTATCTTTCCTTATTGTCTTAAACTCTATCCTTCTTTAGGCTCTCATTATTTTCCCTAGGTATTTATTAATCATTTACAAAATTCTATTATGGCTCTGTAAGAAACAGAAAGATGAAGATATTGTAAACTTTACCAACACAGTTTGTAATCTAGAAGGATGGATGACATATACCCCAAAAATGATCATAAAAGACAGTACTATTTATGTCCTAAGTGAACGAAGACCTATACAGCAGAGTGGTTGATTGAAGAAGATTTCATTAAAAAACAGCATTTGAGGTGGACAGGTGGGTAAATTGAAGTCATAGCAATTCTAGGTAAAAGCAATTGAATTACCCAAGGTGGAAAAATAGGAAGCCTCAAACGGGATGAAGCATAACAGATGTGTAGGACAGCAATGGGAAAACATATGGAAGCACAGTTATGGGGAGCTTCCTGCTGGCCACGTACACTGGGATTTTATTTTGTGGGAGTCAAGAAAAATGGTACCCCTCCTTTTTTTTCTTTCTTGAAATATGATCTGACTTAGTGAGCATTCCCCCCACCATTACCACTATGTTCTATATATGCTTGGCCAATGAATGAGTTCGAGGACTGAGAATGAAGACTATAAGCAATTCTACAGCCAGCCAAAATATCTCAAGTATTATTTAAGGAAACAGTATGTTGCATTCTATACATGAATATGGTAGCTATTTAAAAAATATGCAATGAAGTCACATGATTATTTAAACATAGATTATATTAATGAAAACCTTGTTTTCCTCCTTTCCACATAAATGTTCTTTCTCTCTGCCTCAATAGTTAACCATTTCTAAAAATCTTTCTGAGTATTATTTCACATTATTCATAAAATGGCCAATGATTATGAATATATGTGTACATATGCACACACACATATATACATATATATATATATACTTATCCTCTTTTTTATTTATAAAGAATAAATCACTATATACTGTTCTGCTCTATTTTTTTCATTTCATGATATAGCATGGAGATACTTCCTTATCATACACACATAGAATTCTCATGGTGATAGTTTCATTGCATTCTAGTTTTGATAATTTTCCATTGTCCATTTAAACAATCACATGGAGGGACATTTGGGTTGTTTCTAGCCTTTTTTTTTATTATTATTACAGACAATGTTGCACTGAATAACCTGCTCACTCATTTCACAAAAATGCTGGCTTGTTCATAGGTAACCTCCTAGAGTGGGCTCTCAAAATCAATATTAAATTTTTTTGTAATGTTGCTATATGTTACTAAATGGCCCGTTAGGGAGTTGTATCATTTCTCATTCCCTCCTGCAGTGTGGGGGAGTGGCTGCTTCAGTCACTGCAATGGAGTGTACTGTTAACTATGGAATTTTGCCCACTGATAGAAAAGAAATAACTATAGTTTTAATTTTCATTTTGCTTTCTTTTCTTATTAGGATCAACATTTTTATATTCATTTGAAGACCAGTTATAGTTCTTTACTGTAAAATTTCTATTCATTCCATATAATGTTATTCTATTTAGTTATATTTTTTATTTATCAGAATTTTATATATTAGAAAGATTGAATAACCCCATTTTTCTACAGTAGGCATTTGGAAACTTTTTCTTTGTCATTTGTCTTTTGATTTTACTCATTTTCCTTTTTTTGCCCTGAAGGTTTTTAAATGTAGTTAAAATCATCCACCCTTTCTTTTATGGAATCTGGATTTTCTAGTCCTAACTACTAAGTTATAAAGTAGTTTTTTCATTTTTTCTTTTAATACTTCATGGCCATATATTTTACATTTAATATTTATTATATTTTTAGTTTATAGTGTTATTAGTGTGATTTGTAGATGGGATTTTTCTCCAAATGACTCTTTAAGTTTCCAAACACCGTGTACTTAGAAAAAAAGAAAAAAAAAAGAAAAGAAGAAAATCTTAACTGCATTTTTTATACTGTTGCCTTTATTATATAAAATTCTCACTTTATGTCCTATGTTGGACTTTTCAAATTGTTCCAGTGGTCTGTATATCTTTTACATATTAGTTACATACTGTTCTAAGTAGGCCAATTTTTTAAAAAATAATGACTAAGTATAGATATTATATTTTATGTACAATTGCAGTACTGTAAACAACTGTTCTGTATATTGTTAATTAGAAGGAGGGATTATTTTCATTATGTCTATGGGAAATTTGTCCCTTTCCTTTGCAGCAGTTATAAACTCTGCCCTCCCTGTCACTCTGATCCTCACTGTCCCTAGTGTCCCAATACACATTTTCTATTTTGATGAATTTCAGTAGCTTGCTCAGATTCAGATACTTTTAATGGTCAAGCTCTGGGCAAGGAGAATGACAAGCTCTGATGTAATACTAGATGTGTTTTGCTGAGGCTGTCACCTGGATTTGGGAGAAGCAGAGTACTACTTACAAGACAGGCATAATTTTGCAGGCTACCATCTATCCATCAGCGAAAGAAGTCAATAGAAATATCTTAAGAAATGTCAACTGGAATTTCTTTGCAATAGCTTAAAAATAAAAGAAATGCTATTTTGCTATACAAACAAATATTATAACAATTGGCTCATTTTTTTTCCATTTTATGTCTTATCTCACTTTGAAAATTAGAAGACTGTTTTCACATCAATTACATCCTTATTACTATTGATCCAATAGCAAATATGAAACCATTTGCAATATTACTGTGATTTAAGTTCAAGTTAAAAACTCCAGGGTTTTTTAATATAAAAAAAGCAAGGGAATAATCCCCTTATTTCACTTTTTGTTTCTTTCATCAAATAGCACACATTGGTGAAATTACAATGTTCAAGGTGATGTTATAGATAAATTAAAGAATAAAACTTATTGAAGTGTATCTCTGACTTCAAGGAACTTACATTTTGTCTAATTACAACGGAAATAGGCATATGTGAAATTAGCTATAAGTAAAAGACTTTTCAGAATAAGAGACAAATGCATAAAGAGAAAATAGGTGCAGTATGAATTCAAGTGAGAGAGATTACTTCCCATGGGAGAGGGCTAGCAATCAGCCAATGCTTTTTGAGAAGACAGGCTTTGAGACTGACTTTTTAGAGCAGATAATATTCAATAAATAAGGGAGCATGAGAAGTTGAAAAGGCTAAAGTGTTTGGGTCGGTGAGCGTAAAAATACCATAGTTAATCTTTCTGACTCAGATAAGAGTACTCCCCATTTTGTTATAAAAATAAATTGTTCTTGTAATTAACAGTGTAGCCTGATGAGGCATTTAAGCATTTCAGCCAAATTTTGAACCCTAACTATTTTTCATCTTTTTCTGAGGAATCCTGCATCACAGGGAGTATGATTTAGCACTTCCATTTCAGTGACACTGGGGTTTGTCTTTATTATGCTCAATTTGGCATCATTGCCATCACTCTCCTGTGATGAATGTGGATCCATCTATCTTAGGTCCTCTTTTAATGAAGCCTATTTTCCACAATTGTGGTTTATAATGTCCTATCTTCCTGTATGATTAGGAATGTCCCAATCATGTTACCTAAATGCTTTGAGATACTATATGTTTATTCACGTAATGACACATGAATAATGTTATTTTCAAAAGGCAGTCTTATCAGGAACTTGCCACTATTAATGTATTTTTTCACATAATGTATTTTTGAAAATTTAAAGAAAGATCAACCATGTATATTTCTCTTTAAAAGTTTATTTAATGTTATGTTTCATTGCCTTATAGCGTGTAGTATAGCAAATGCAAACCACAGCAGCAACACAACAAAACATACATAGTTTTCCTATTTGTCAGGTACTTTTAAAGTGCCTACTTGTATATACTTATGTAATCATTATAACCACCTTATTTTCTCTACTTCATAGGAGAAAACTGAGGCACAGAGAGTTTGACTTTACAAGGGCAGAGAGTTTAACTTGAAAATGGCTAAACTGGGATTTGAACTCAGACTCACTGTCTCTAGAACCTGTTCATAACCACATGGAAATTTCAATGTGATTTAGCTCTACAGCACATGTTAAAAGTACTTTTTTAATTGTTGGCAGCATTACAGATGTCCCCCAATTTTCCCTCCTTTACCCCCCACTCCCAGCCCCTACTCTACCACAGCACATTTTTACTTATCATGCAATCCTATGTTTATGAAATGACACTGTAACTTCCGTTCATTTGCATTATAAGTTTCTTTTGGTGAGCAGATACTTTAAATTTTACCTTTTCTCCCTTGGATTTTATATAAGTATTAGTTTGTTGATTTCTAACATCTTGTGCTTGTTTGTTTTCATTTGATTTTAGAATTTTTTTCCTTTTATTAAATTTGGAAAAAAATAAAATTTTATTGCATGCTTTAACTATATTCTTCAATTTATAGCTTTATAATTGTAAAATAATGAAATTATGTTCTTCAGTTTGTAGCTTTGTACTTGTAAAGGAATCAAATTATAATAAATCTTATGTAAATAGGACATGAGGGAGTAGATCTGAAAGTGTTTATTTTAGCTAATTACTTAATCAATAGTTATTAGTTAAGCAAAGAAGCTTGGAGAAACAATATTTTTAGATGTAATAATGATTTAAAACAGAGATAATATGTATGCAGAAAATATGTATGCAATAATTTTCCCTAAGACCCAGTTAACAGAAAATTTTGAGAAACTCATTAAATAATTACATTTAGACAGTCATTTTTCTTCATTGTTGCAAAAAAAATCACCATTATTTCTTCTCCATTAAATTTTTATTATCAGTACCGGTTTTTGCTGCTGTATGAGTGATTTTCAACTTACTGCTTTAAAAGAAAAAAAACTGTCAACATTTCCAGGAAAAACAACAAAGAGAAAACATCTCCAATTCTGACTAGTTCCAAAGGAACAGTGATTAAAGGTCCCATAAAATGTCCTTCATATTCTGGAAAGCTTAAAGAGGAAGAAAAATATAATTTAAATTTGACTCTACATAATAATGTGGCTTATAATCACAAATCACCAGAGAAATGAAAATTAAAACCACAATGAGATATTACCTTACAACTGTCAGAATGGCTACAATCAATAAATCAACAAACAATAAGTGTCCAGCATGGAAAAAAGGGAACCCTTGTGCACTGTTGGTGGGTATGCAGATTGGTGTAGCCACTGTGGAAAGTAGTATGGAGTTACCTCAAAAAATTAAAAATTGAACTGTCTTATGACCCAGCAATTCCATTTCTGGGAATTTATCCAAAGAAAACCAAAACACTAATTTGAAAGAATATATGTACCCTTATATTCATTGCAGCATTATTTACAACTAGAGGCCTGGTGTACAAAATTCATACATGGGGGTTGGGGTGGGGGAGTCCCTCAGTCAGGCCTGTACCCTCTTGCAATCTGGGACCCCTCAGGGGATGTCCAACTGCTGGTTTAGGCCTGATCCATATATGTACTCTTATATTCATTGCAGCATTATTTACAACTAGAGGCCCGGTGCACAAAATTCATACATGGGGGTTGGGTGGGGGAGTCCCTCAGTCAACCACTCTGCCTGCCTGCCTCATTGCCCCTAACCACTTGCCTGCCTTCCTGATCACCCCTAACCCCTCTGCCTGCTTGTCTGATCACCCCTAACCACTCGCCTGCCTGCCTGATCACTCCTAACCACCTCTGCCTCGGCCCCTGCCACCATGGCTTCATCCAAAGGACGTCAGGAATGACGTCCAGAAGGTTTTTCGGCTGCCCGGTCTAATTAGCATATTATGCTTTTATTATCATAGATAGCTAAGATCTGTAAGCAGCCTAAGTGCCCATTAGTAGATGAGTGGATAAAAAAGCTTTGGTACATTTTCACAATGGGATACTACTTGGCCATAAAAAAGAAGGAAATTTTACCCTTTGCAACAGCATGGATGACTTGGAGAGCATTATGCTAAGTGAAATAAGCTAGTCAGAGAAAGA
>NW_005363247.1:10784-22955 GCF_000412655.1 Myotis brandtii | reverse complement strand
GATTGAGTAAAAAAGAGAAAGAAAAAAATCATGGACATGGACAACAGTGTGATGATTGCCAGGGGGAAGGGTTGGGGAGAGGTGGAGAAGGGCATATAAATGGTAACGGAAGGAGATTTGACTTGGGGTGGCGAATACACAATACAGAATACAGATGATGTGTTATGGAATTGCGCACCTTAAACCTGTATAATTTCATTAACCAGTGTCACCCCAATACATTTATAAAAAGAAAAAATGGCTTTCCAGAGTAGAGGATTGTTTGAAAATAGCTTTCTCATCATAAATTACATTATTCTGTCCTAATAATTTATGTCTTTTCTTATAGCATGTGGAAATTATGAACCTAAGAGGAATATCAACTCTTCCTAAACTGGAGAAAAAGACTTTGACAGGAGATCCTCTCTAAAGGAACCATATTACTTAGCATCTGATCCTCTCCAAATATTTATCTTGGTCTTATAATGAAACTTTTTGGTGGGCTAATTATAATATAAACTAGAGGCCAGGTGCATGAAATTTGTGCATGGGGGGTGTGTGTCCCTCAACCCGTCCTTCACACTCTCCAATCTGGGACCCCTCGGGGGATGTCCGACTGCTGGTTTAGGTCCGATCTCTGCAGGATCAGGCTTAAATCGACAGTCAGACATTCCTCTCACAATCCGGGACTGCTGGCTCCTAACTGCTCACCTGCCTGCCTGCCTGATTGCCCCTAACTGCATCTGCCTGCCAGCCTGGTCACCCCCAACTACCCTCCCCTGCTGGTCTGGTCACCCACAACTGCCTTCCCCTGCCCGCCTGATTGCCCACAACTGCCCTCCCCTGTTGGCTATCCTGTGGTGGCCATCTTGTGATGATGTCGCGTAAGGGCGTGACACCACCTAGGCTTTTATTATATAGGATTACTCAAATAAGGGAATGAACTAAAGAAGGAAGGGGAAGAATCCAGGTAGAAAAACAATTTTCTGTTGGAGATATTACTAAACTGTTGAATAGCAAATTAAAAGAGACAGTTTTCAAAAATTGTTGCTTTTCAGAGTGCTGCAGAGCCTATAAAAGAAATCTAAGTGGTAGTGGGAATTTTCAATGGAGAAGAAAGAAATTTAAAGGGAACATATGTGAGAGGCTTGATTTCCTTAGTGACTGTCTTTGGATGAGAAAAGTTTTATTTTAAGAGCAGCTTTAATTTTCCCCTTTTATACTTTAATTAAAAAGACCTCTTCAGTAAAGCGATTTCTACATAACTGTATAGTCATGTGCCACATTAATGACATTTTGGTCAACAACAGAATGAACGCATGATGTAGGTCTCATAAATTTTAATAAAGCTGAAAAATGCCTATTGCTTAGCTGTTGTAACATTGTAGTACAATGTAAATACATATTTGTTGTGATGCTGGTATAAGCAAACCTACCAAGCTCTAGTTGTATAAAGTATAACACATACAATTATATACTGTACTAGAGGCCCAGTGCACAAAATGTGTGCACTCGGGGAGGGGGGGCGTCCCTCAGCCCGGCTGCACCCTATCGCAGTCCAGGAGCCCTTGGGGGATGTCTGATGGCTTAGTCCCGCTCCCCGCTGGCAGTTGGGACATCTTAGCACTGCCCCAGAGGTGGGAGAGGCTCCACCCTTTTTTTTAATGATGTTTACTTTGAATTTATATTAGTTCACACAAACACTCCATCCATGCTTTTGTTCCGGCCCTCCGGTCCAGTTTAAGAACCCATTGTGGCCCTCGAGTCAAAAAGTTTGCCCACCCCTGGGCTAGCTCCTGCATTGAGTGTGTCATAGAGACGGGTTGTTCTGCCATTTGATTGATTTGCATATTAGCCTTTTATTATATAAGATATAATACTTGATAATGATAATAAGTGACTATGTTACTGGTTTGTATATTTACTATACTATACTTTTTGTTGTTATTTTGAGTGTTCTCTTTTTACTTATATAATAAAAGTTTGTTGTAAAATAGTATGTCATGTTAGGCCAGCAGTAGCCTCATACATCTCATGTTTATTGCATCTCTTGATTGTGTCATTTTTGCTTGTATTTGCTTTTGTTCACCATGAGTCCTTAGTTTACAAAATCCACTGCTAATGTTGCCAGTAAGAGGCCATATTAAGTTATTGGCCTGGAAGCAAAATTATAAGTGGTTAAGGACTACAAAGGTAGAAAATCAGTGATGGCTGTTGTTAGCCTGTCAGGCATGTTTCATTCCACCATAGCTACAATCTTGAAGAACAAGAACAAAGTGAAAGAAGGTGTTATAGGATATGCTCCATTGAATGCAGCAAGACTAACAAAAATTGGAAAAGGACCTATATCAGTAATGGAGAAATGACCTGGTTTGAAGACCAGACATAAAAGTGTATCCCTTTCAGCACCATGGCAATCATGGCCAAAGCAAAAAGTTTGTTTGCAATGTTGAAGGAAAAAGCTGAATACAACTAAGATGTTGAATTTACTGCTACCTTTGGGTGACTTAAATGATTCCAGAATATGTATTCATTACATGTTTGAAAATAAGTGGTGTGTCTGTGATTGATGTTAGGACCAGATGTGGACATGGAAGACAGTAATATTGATAATCCTGAACCTGTTAGACCTAGGCTACTATGTGTGTTGTGTCATAGTTCTTAACAAACAGTATAACAGTAAAAAAATTAAATCTTTTAAAAACAAAAACACTTATAGAATAAGGATATAAAATATTTTTGTACAACTGTACAATGTGTTTGTGTTTTAGCTAATGGTTATTACAATAGATAAGTTAAAAAATTCTAAAGTAAAAAGGTGTAAGCTAAGGTTAATTTATTATTGAATAAATGAAAGTATTTTTTTTATTTTGCCTAAGTGTACAATGTTTACAAAGCCTACAGTAATGTCCTGCACCTTCACACTCACTCACCGTTCATGCACTGACTCATCCCGAGTACTTCCAGGACTTCAAGTTCCATTCGTGGTAAGTGCCCTATACAGGTATACTACTTATTTTATCTTTTATACTTTACTTTTACTGTGGCTTTTCTGTGTTTAGATATACAATTACTTACCATCATGTTACAATTGCCTACAGTATTCAGTATAGTAACATACTCTACAAGTTTGTAGCCTTGGAGCAACAGGCTATAGCATACAGCCTAGGTGTGTAGTAGGCTACACCATGTAGGTCTCTGTAAGTGCTCTCCATAATGTTCACACAACCACCAAATCGCCTAAAAACACATTTCTCAGAATGTATCTCATCTCCATAGTTAAATGCACATGACTCTTCTCCTCAAGACTATTGCCTTATAGAGAGTGAAGAAAGATGATTTAAATAAAAATGACAGTCTATCCAGTTCCTCTCTTTCTATCCCTAACTGAGGTCAGGAAACTTGATTTAACTGAATGGGATATTTCCTGTAGGTTAGGCATGAGGTAATGATTCACGCACAGATGATAGGAAATAGAGTCTATAACATAGTTAACTTTTGGTGAAGAGCCATTTTCATGTAAAGTTGAGGGCCATTTTCTGGGTGTGATGTAAGTTCCCTGCAGAGGGAGCCTCAAAATCTAAACATCTGGTAATGGAAGTGGATTACTTTACCAACAACGAAGGTAGCCATCCAAATCTAGGGAGTGTGTGTATGTATGTGTGTGCTACCCCAAAACACTGATGTCCTTTTTAATTGGAACCCAAAGAGTCTAAAATACAGAGACAGGGGTCATTATGTTATTTTATCTTATGAAAATTTTGTTTTGAAAATCATGGCACAAAATAATAGAGATTCACTGAATCCATATTGGATACTTTGGGATCTCATGAATGGATTGTGTCTGCACAATTGCCCCTGGAGTACTACCTCTTTTTCTTGAGCGCTATGCCTGACACTTGAGACATTTGATAGGAGAGAAAAATCATGACATTGACATGCACCTGTGTTTTTCTTGATCAACATAATGAAGACTGTTAAATCTAAATGCTGTATCCAATATATCCACCAAACATTCATCCCTGGGCAGCATTTGTTTGGATACAACCCAAAATGGTAAACTATTATAAGGCATATGGAGAGATTGTCATTACCTGGCTGTGATGTTGGTTATATTCTTGGAGGTGGTAAACTCCTTTGTTTTCACTCATCAACAGAGACCAATAGTCACCAGTCCTCTATAGTCATTCATTCTTTGGGCAAAATGCTTTTCAAAATTTTTATTTCCAGTCAAAAGTCTACTCTCACCATGAAATATATTTTGATAGTGTGTTATGTGACATGTCCTATGGTTGTTTCTCTGATTGAATTCTTCAGTCAGGGAATTTTATCAATACATAAAGATGACAGGAGAGTCATGGTATCTCAACTAAAGGGGCAATACATCCCACATGTGGAATTTCTAGTTTACATGGCAAAGAATGACTCTACTGGATTCACTCTCCAGTTTTGGATGTTAGATCTCTGCTTTGGGGTTGGAGATGAGAGTAGAAAAAGATTACATTTCCCAAAAGCAGATAAGCTAACAGATAAATTTTCAGAGGCTTATCACCTGATTATAGTGTTAGTTTATTATAATAATTAGTTTAGACAAAAAATATCTTTAACTTAAGCATCATGTTAGGAGCTTCAAGCTCCTGTTATAGAACTTAGGCATTCCTAATAAATGTGCAAACAAATGCTATTTGGGTTTCTGGAATTGAAGAGAAAAAATCTTTGTAGAATTCCATAGACATCCTCAAATTAGGAAGTGGGGGGCTGGAGGTGAGGACAAGCCATAGCCAAAGTGACGGAGCTTGGCATTGAGAGTTCTTCTCTTAATTATTGAGATATATTCATACATGTCTTTAACAGGTGGGCAATCACAGCTGTAACAAATAGCTGGTGAACATAGCCTCCCTAATGATGATTCTTTACAGTCTACTAGGGTTCTCTTTCTATCATTTGGTCATTAACATCAGTAATAATATTTGCATTATTACACATTCTTTGCAAATATTAGTTTCTTGGTGACTCTTATCATGCCAAAGGCCTCATCACCTTTAAAAGATACAGAGCTTGCTTGGCTGGCATGGCTCAGTGGTTGAGCACTGACCTGTGAACCATGAGGTTCGACTCTCAGTCATGACATATGGCTGGGTTGCAGGTTCGATCCCTGGTGTGGGGCATGCAGGAGGCAGCCGATCAATGATTCTCTCTCATCATTGATGTTTCTCTCTCCCTCTCCCTTCCTCTCTGTTAAAAAAATAAAAGTAAGTAAAAGATACAGAGCTAATTTATACAGGAGATTATTGCCTCTGTGTGGTGAACATTTCCAATCCATTTTAACCAATTAGTATGTGAACTCCTTCTTAGGATTTGAGAAATCTCTCACATTACAAGTCTTGATAGAAGGCCAGATATAAAATTGCCAAATACTTACTTTCCCAGCTTCCCTTCAGGTAGGTTGCAGGTATCTGTCCTTGGATTCTTCTGAGTTTGTCAGAAGCCGGTAACTATCAAGAGGAGCCTACAAAATTCCTCCTTATGATGGAGTCAGCAAAAACATGATTGAGTTTGGGGGCAAGAGTAGCAGCAGCACCAATTGTAACTGCAAACTGAAATAACATATTGCTTTCCAAAGCCCAACACCTTCAAAGAACATATAAGTAAGTAATCATTTCAGAGTGTTCAAAAATTTAAAGCAATGTTTTGAAAATGTGTTTTGCCAAATGCTAGTTATTCAAAAGAGAAGGCCTGAAAAAGGAAGGGTCTACAATTTAATACTTTTGAAAAACAGAGGAAATCATACCCTCTTCTTAGTACATTGTAATATTATGGGTTCTAAGAAGTTCTACCTAGAATAAACTATTTTTAATTTTAAGTAGAGGTTTTCAAACATTGGATGCTACAATAATTTTCATGCAATACTTACAAGGATACCTCAAACTAATGTTCTGAGGAACGTTCTTGGAAGAGACAGAAATAGTTACTTAGTTATTGAGTGCCCACTGAGGATAAAATGCTATGTTATGCTTGGTTAATAGGAAAATTTCAAAACAACTAGTTTTGATTTTTCCTTTTAAAAGTTTCAAAGAAAATGAAACTCCGGGCTTCAGTCTCTTCAGCTCTGAAATGGAAAGAAATAGCACCTATATCATAGGATTGTTTTAATATTAAAGAGATAAATATGGGTAAAGCCCATACAGAAGTGCACAATTAAGGATTGGTTTATATAATTATGTGACAATTCAAATGTGTACAAATACGACACCATTAATTTCAGAGAAGACAGTGGTAATTCATTTTATGATAAACATAATGAAGTTGCTCTAATCTCTCACTTATCTCATATACAATTCCCTTTGTGACCAATTAATATGCATTGTTTTAAGATGGTTATAGAATATTGTTTCTACAGTTTAGCATAGAGTGAAACTAAGTAAATATAATGATCAAATTGCCAAAAATATGAAGGCATTTCATGAGAGGTGTCACTATAATGCACAATCACAGGACCTAAAAATTATTTTCTTCTCAATATACACCTATTTATATAGCACTGGTAATATTTTCAGGTCCTATGTTTCCATCAGTAAAGCCATAATCTTTTTTGTCTGACATGAAAGAAAGTTAATGAAAGTACATTATAGCCTGAATGGAAGGTGTGGAAAAGCTGATTTAAAAAAAAAGAAGGGAAAATAAATTGATGTAAAAAAATGTTTTTTAAATTTCCTCAAATAATTATGATGCTAATGAGTATTTCAGTTTTCATAAAGATTAGACAGGAATTTATGAAGGGTAAAAAATCCATTTTTAATCAGCTACTTTGATATACTACTCCACAGAAACCTTCTTATATTCCGAATTTTAGATGTGCCAATTTTTTTTATTGAATAGTTGCAGAAGCAGAATCCCCTGGTAACATGTCAACTGTGCACCTGAAGACTTTTCAAATAATGTACAGAACTTGCATAAAACTGTTAAGCAAATAATGGATTTTGTGCAACCCATGTTCCCAGGGGTATTTTGCAAATATAGCTTTGTCTTATACTGTTATATCAGGTGAACCCAAGAACAGAGGGCAAAATTGCTATCAAGAGTAAATGATTGGAATCCAATTTTTCTGTTAACTGAACTGAACCCATATACACATTCTATTATTCCTCAGGTTTGATAGACATATTCTATTAGCAATGTTTTACTCACCACATACTGTAATTTGGTATTTAATTATTTGCATAACATAAATCATCACTTGAAACTTATTATATTAAAAGTTACAAATATAAGCCCTTTTTAACACACACCAATGCTTTGAAAAACTGGCTTGTCAAATTCAAAATGGTAAAATTAATAAAACGAGTAGCTAAGCATCTTATTTGCAATTGTACTCTTGAATGTTTTTTTTTAAACTATAATTGAAAAAAATATATTTATTGACTTTCCAATAAGGAAATGTTTACTTTCTTTTATCTAGTAATTATGGAAACAAATTGCCTGGTAACATTTGAAACAAAGAAATCATATTTGAGTCATTTTGTTATAGATATGTAATAAATTATATGATTGCACATTTTTGGTGTTTTTTTAAAATTAAAGTGATTGGAAAATATGTAGGCACTTAATCAAAATGTTGAATTACTCAGAAAACTCTTACTATAAAATATTGAAGGTTCAGGGGTGATTTGACAGTTGTCTATGAAAAACTTATCTCCACTGGAATATAAACAAGGTGAGGGTTGGTGAGCTTGTGAGACTTGTTCATAGGGAAGATTTTCTTCACTGTATACTTTCAAGTTATGGATTTTAAAAGATTAGGAGAACTATTCTATTGTAGACCTAGAAATATTTTTTCTCTAGGCCTGTTTAAAAAGTAAGGAAACTCCTGTTCTCAAAGGTTACAACATAGTCTTAATAGAAATTGGGAGGAGACATTTGATATTTTAAGTCCCAGGCATGGATACGATTTTAAGATATGATTTTTGTATTAGGTGATACAACACATTTCTTTGTTCAAAAGATTTTCCCCAGCAAAATAAACTGGGAGGTAACAGTCCAAATGCTCCATGGTGGTAAATGAATTATTTTGCATATCATCATTACTGATTTCAAAAATCACACCTCATATCTGACCCCTTTCTTCATTTATGGAGAGAGGGCCAATCCATGAAAAGGCAAAAGAAGTATGGTCTAATACCCAGTTCTTCACATTTATGCTCATGTTGAGCCCCTGTGAATGTCTGGCCTTGCCTTTGTAGCTCTCATTTTTTCTCTATGTTTTAGGCTCCACATAACTAAGTTGTTTTCATTGGGCAAGGTGACAATGGTGGGTTGGTCTGAGATGGTTGATGCTGGATTATTTTCCATAGGGTTAATCTATTCCATTCCCATCCATTCATCTTCTTCTTCCTGAGAGACTGAGTTTCCTATGTAACACAGAGGGTCATCTTCTTTCACGCGGCTAAAATCTGGATTTGATATTCTGTGCTTTCAGTTAGCTTTACCTGTCCACAACCACAGAATCCTTTTCGTATTCTCATAGATGTCTGTGAAGTCTTACCATATAACAAAATTACATATACTTTTATTAAATGAATAATTATATTATCTTTAAAATAAAGAATCAAGGCATTTATTAGTTTGAGTTCAATTTTAGTAAATGAATGTCAAGGTATTTTGTGCAGAGTTAAAAAAGTTATTCCAGGAAATAGCATCTTATGCTATAGAAAAGGCCATTACAGCCTAAATCACTTTATTTTTAGTCGAACATTTTTGTTTAAATGTGTGGTGAGCACTGAACAAAGGAAACAAAAGATATCTATTTAAATGACTCTTTTAAAGCCATAAATTTCATTAGAAAAAGAGGTAAAGTTTATAGAATTTCTATAAATCTGCACCTGTACCAATAATAATGTAAACCACTACTTAATATTTTCACAATTTTTGAAAACATTGCATTGTAAAGTTTCTAGCATATGGTTATATATGTCTATTTTTTCTTAGAGAGTAGATTAGTAGGCTAGTTGAAGACTAATTAATGATTTATGGTATCAGATTGATTCAAAATTGAACTGGACATAATTTTTTTATACTATCTAATAAAGACAGAATATGCAAATTGACTGTCACTTTGCAACAAAGATGGCGGTGCCCACAGCCAATAAGGAGGGAATATGCATATTGATGCAACAAAGATGGTGGCAGACGGACCAGGACACTTGCGTTGTCGCCATGGCCCGGCCGCTCCGGGCCTCTGGACAGTGCGTGAAGGCAGAAGGTGGCTCCGGGCCAGAGTAAAGGTGGAAAGGCGGCTCTGGGCTGGAGCGAAGGTGGAAAGGCGGCTTAGGGCCAGAGCGAAGGCGGTGCTGGCAGCCAGGGGAAGGAAGGCCTATTCTTGCATGAATCTTTGTGCATTGGGCCTCTAGTCTTTTATAATCTTGATTATTGTTTTGTATTCTACTGCATTGTAATTTGAAAATATAGTTTGTCTATCTCTCTTTCCTTATCATCTAAGTACTAAAATAAACTTGGTAATTACTATATTAAAATGCATTAAGTATAGATTACTTTCCTTTTATTTTAGAAATACCTTGGCTATGCTGCAGTTATGTCTTAAGGTACCTAAAACGTTTTCTTTTAGTAAAGTTGTTGGACCTTAAGGATAGGGTCTGCCTGCCTCTTGTCATTGGATTAAAGGACATATCTTTAGAGTGCTGTCCAACAGAATTTACTGCAATGATGAACACATTCTATATCTACACTGACTAGTACAGTAACCATTATCTGTATTGGGGTCATTAATCACTTGAAATGTGACTAGCAACATGAGGAACTATTTTTAATTTTATATCATTTTAGTTAATTTAAAATTAGATAGCCACACAGTATATATCATATTGAAAAAAATAGTCTCAAACTTCATGTCACCTAATACCTCGAGTTTGTTTTCTCTTTTGTAAAATAAATAATCACCCCTGTGTTTCTCACAAAATTGTTATAAAGATCAAAGGAAAAAAGAAAAATATCTAAAAATAGTGATAAGAGGCCTTGGGTGGTCTCTGAATCTGTACTTCTTAGGTT
This sequence comes from Myotis brandtii, assembly GCF_000412655.1. NCBI lineage: Eukaryota > Metazoa > Chordata > Mammalia > Chiroptera > Vespertilionidae > Myotis > Myotis brandtii. The sequence continues at coordinate 12,914 of NW_005363247.1, read as the reverse complement.
GGGTTCTGATCCCACTAATTGTGCATTGAGTAAGGTACTACAACTCTCTCCATTTCAGTTTCATCCGGTGTAAAACGGGAATAATAACAGTACCTAACTCATTGATTTTTTAGACAATTAAATGAGACAATGTGTGTAGCTTTTAGAATAGTGCCTGACAACCAGTTGATAATGATAAAGAATAGTTATTGTTCTTCTTATTAAATATACAAACATGTGGAAAAACACTCTAATGTTTAGAGAAAAATCAAGTCTTTCTCCATTCATTTCCCCCAAAAAGGGAAGAACCTGCTATGATTTAAAAAACAATTAGTTCGTAAGGATACATGGTGAATTAAACTTGGGTTAAAGAGCTAAAGATTCCCTTTAAAATTTCTTTGTTTAATTTATTTAGTTATTTATTTTGCTCTATTATGTGATGGTGTATATTGAGTCTGTGGTGAAATCTCCTAAGGTAAAACCTCCAAGAAAGGAAACTTGTTATGGCTTAAAGAGGGTGATGAAAAGAGATACTGAATTGTCTGTATTATATATTATTATTCATAAGGAAAGAAACCAGAAAAAGAATTTGAGTCTGATGCTCTAATTAGCAACCCAGAGTTTGCAGTTTGTATTAGCCTTAGGTTAGGTGTCAGGGCAGGTCTTGGGATATGAGATTTAGAATCCTGACATTATATATATATATATCCTGGCATTAAATACAGAAAAAAAGATAACTGGTTGCCAGAGTTTAGCTGGTAGAGAGTATGGGATGGGGTGAATAGACAGAGCACATAGGATTTTTAGGGCAGAGAAACTACTCAGTATGATACTAATGATAGATAAAAGTCATTATACATTTGTCCAAACCATAAGATATATGACCCCAAGTGAACCATATTGTAAACTATGGACTTTGGGTGACTATGATGTGTTCATCTAGGTTCGTAAATGTACTACTCTAGTGGGGATACTAATAATGGGGGAGGCTAAGCTATGCATATCTTAAAATAAAAGGATAAATAATAATAGTAATACAAACCTGGAAAAAAATATTGGTGTTTACCAGGGATTTGAGTGGAAAGAGGAATGAATAGGTCGAACACAAAAAATTATTCGAGCAGTGGAACTGTTTTGTACATAGGGCCGGGAATGAAATAAGTGATCCTCAGATCTGTGGTGAGTGAAATTAGAACTTACCTAGAGAAAAATTAAGGGGTATCTAGGTAAAACTGAAAACCTCCCTATATTCAGGGTTTATGAATATCTAGTGAAAACAATTAGCATACTTTCATGATTTTCTATAGCAGCACCTGCATGGACACAGTAGGGAATAAAACGTAATTCAGTTTGTCACAGGGTTGGAGTTGGCAGGACAAATGTGTTGGAAATGATCATGGGGACAGATAATTCCAGGATACAGATAAGAGTGTTAGTTAAAAGTAATTAATGGATCCTTCCAAGCTAGGTAGAAAGCTAAATGATCTGGCAACAATAAATGGGAAAATAGGAGTGTGTGACATAATGGAGGTCTTGATGATCTCTAAGTAGGCTGTGGAGAAAAAGGAAATAACATAAACTGAAAGTTGCTTTGTGGACTGTACTTAAGTAGAGTCTGGTGGTGGCATGAAGGTGTGTCAAGAAATAAAACATTCTTACTATCTATATATAGATCATAAACTAGTTAGGTAAAATATATGCATATTTACAAGTAGGCTGTACTGATTATAAATGTTCTTGTTATTCACAAACAAGGGAAGTCTTATCAAAGGAGTAGAGGGTAGAGCTTGGTCTGGAACTGAGGGATGAGTCCATTTTAGGTAAATAGAAAGTAAAAGGGATCGATTTATTCTATGTGTTTTAGGAACATAATATAAACAAAGGCACAAATGTCAGGAGACCAAAATCAATGATAAGGATTACATCAACAATGACAGTAATAACAAGTTGTTATGTACTGACTTTACACATATTATTTTATTTAATATATTGCAGCCCTGTAAAATAGCTGTTACCCCGTTTGTAGATGAAGAAAAAGAAGCCTATTTTTTTTTAAATTTTTGTGAGTTTATTTGAGCCAAACTGTCGACATATGCCGGGAAGCAGAACCTCAACAAATTGAGATCAGAAGCCTATTTTTGACTCACTTTT
>NW_005363247.1:3982-10769 GCF_000412655.1 Myotis brandtii | reverse complement strand
ACATATATATATAAAATTTACATAATATAGGTTTGGTCTATTGAGGCTACACATTTATACAGGGACATTTCCTAGGCTTCTAGGGAGATGCTCAAAGATTGTGCTTTAATATCAAAGTGACATTGCTCAGTGGGGAGGCTGCTCAAATCTACTTTGTTACTGGGTGTAAGTGGTCCAGAGAAGTTTTCAGTGTCCCAAGTGTTCTATCTACATCATGTCAAGATTCCAGAAATTTGGATAGTTAAATTGCCCCTATTTGTCTGAATGCTTTGTCGTCATTTAGACACTGCCTCAGAAATATGTCTTTAAGGATTCGATTTGCAGAGCTTTCCATAATGGAAAAGACCAAAGAGCACCATTTATCTTGAGCATTTAGAAATGTAAATGTATTCCTGTTTAATTGTTTGGTCTTTGAACCTCATAAAGAACAGCTGAAGCTAGACTTTTGCAATTTTTAGGGCCTATAATCTGATATTGCAGGATGGCTCTATGCTTATAGAGACATGTTATATTCTATGAAATTCGATAAGGCATTTGCATCTGTACATGGGCAGGATTAATCCTGAATGTAAATGCTAATACAACAAGGTGTTTAGATTTATAACTTGTCAAAGCACTCAGTGCTGTTAGTCATGGTACTTAATTTTATCATAAAAATCTGTCTAAACATATCAGTGTTCTTAAGATTCTAAAGGCTTATTCTAATTTTAGGAAACAAAGGATTTAAAATACTTTTTATCAGTGTCTACATAAATTGTGCTTACAACTTTTTTAACTTTTTAAATAATTGCTATAATTCTGGTAAAAAATTCAGAATGCTTCATAATGCACCAAAGCTTTTTTTTTTTTACCTTAATGAAACTTCATAAATGCAACTTCATTTCACGCCTGAAAACAAGTATTATGTGAATTCCTGAAACTCATTTTTCTATGACTCACCATGTGACTCTAATCTGGAAACTGAAAATACTATTACCCAATTAATTCTGAGTTACTAAATGCAGCAACAAGATGTAAATGACAAAATAGTGAAATGAGAACTACTTAATTTCTTAAGTGATAGAGAGAAGCATGAGTAAAATAAATGTGCATATGTTTCAGTCACTTAACAGTGTTTTATTCATTGAACAAATATTTACTAAGTGCATACTGTAACACCATTCTAAGCCCTGAGAGAATTATACATGTCTGATTAAAAGCCAGGCTCTCAGTGTAAGGAGCTCACAGATGAATAGAAGAGACATACACCTGCCTACAAATGTAGGGGAATGTTCCTTGAAGGAATTCTACCTAATACTTAATTTAACTGTACTACATAAACTGATGCTCCCCATTCCTACTACAACACATAATTGATGGGTGTCCATGATACACTGAAAGAAAGGGTAATTTGGGGATGCTTTTCTGCTTTCACTACCAAGAGTTTTGCATGCTTATCAAGAGAACTTGGTATTTTTTGCCCCGCTGGTGTGGCTAAGCAGTTGAGCGTCAACTTAGGAACCAGGAGGTCACCAGTTCAATTCCAGGTCAGGGCACATGCCTGGGTTGCAGGCTCGATCCTCAATAGGGGGTATGCAGGAGGCAGCCAATAGATGATGTTCCTTTCTCATCGATATTTATATCTCTCTATCCGTCTCCCTCTCTCTCTAAAAATCAAAGAAGACATATTTAAAAAAAGAGAGAATGAACTGGGTATTTTTTCAACCATGTTTATGCCAATCAAACTTAATATTAATTTAAAATTTTTAAATGCACATAAAATAGTGTATACAATAGAGTGATATAACTTAAACAATAATAATAACGAAACATATCCACATACCCACAACCAGCTTAATAGAGCAATACTAATATTTTACATCTCTGTTCCTGTGAATTGTGTGTGTTATAATTTCCTAACTTAATTCATGTTATATAAATGAACTAAATATGGACATAACATTTTTCATTTACATGAGTACTATAAAAATGTTTTGGAAATAATAGATAAAGATAAGTTATTAAAGTTATTATGGATTTAGAGTATGAGTAAAAAGCCTGCAAAGGTTGAGAAAAAAAAATCATGAAAATACAAAATGCATCTTTTTTCAGAATTTTATTTATTATTATTTTTTTTTATCCTTACCCAAGGATATATTTTTTTAGAGAGTGTGGGGGTGGGAGGAAAGAGAGAGAAACATCAATGTGAGAGAGACACATCAATTAGTTGCCTCCCGCATACACCCTGACTGGGCCAGGGATCAAATCTGAAACTGAGGTATGTGCTCTTGACCGGGAATTGAATCCACAACCCTTTTGGTCCAGGGGTTGACACTCTAACCACTAAGCCAAACCAGCCAGACTCTTCAGAATTTTTTTTATCTTCAATTTCTCATTCCACTTGAGGGAGACTAAAATATGACCTGTGGGAAGGGTTTTGTAAGAAAGATGATATAAAACTTTAATTATCATATTCAGCACGATTTTGGCATGTTACCAGATATCTGAAATAGAAATACAATTTCTCTAAAGTAACTAATGCCTGACATTTTTTAACCCATCAATTTCTGTTCATCATATAACTTTAGGACATTATTATTTCTTATCTAAATTGCTACAAAAGATTCTTAATTGGTATGCTTTTTCCTTTCTAATCCATTCTTCACCCTGCACAATGTACAAGAAGACAGATCTTTCTAAAAAAATAGATTTTACAATGTTCTTTATCTGCCAAACCACAGAGGAGGTATTATGTTGCTGTTAAGAATGGGACCTGTGACGCTAGCTACTAGGGTGTGAACTTTGGATCTGCCACGTACTAATGTATGATTTGGAGCAAGTTCTTTAACCTCTATGTCTATGAGTTTCCTCCACTGTAAGTGAGCGTGCAAACAATAGTCCCTAACCCCATAGTATTTTTATGATGAATAAATATTTAATACTTGTGAAGAGTGAATTACAGATGCCAGCATATGGTAAGCATTTTATAACTGTTAATAATAATTATTATTAGTGTTATCATTATTACTACTACCACAAATGTGCTTGGTCTTAAGAATTAAAATCTGAACTCAGTATGGCTTCAAAGGTTTTTCATGATTTGGTCTCTTGTTTTTCCAGTCTGATCTCCTACTTTCTTTCTTTTTTAATTCTCACCTGAGGCTATACTTATTGATTTTAGAGATAGGAGGAGAGAGAGAGAGAGAGAGAGAGAAAGAGAACATCAATTTGTTGCCTTCTTTAAGTGTCCTGAACCAGGGATTGAACCCACAACCTAGATATGTGCCCTCATCAGAATAGAACTTGCAACCTTTCTGTATATGAGGTGATGCTTCAACCAACTGAGCCACATCTGCCAGGGCTCCTAGTATCACTTCGCCTAATTTCTAATTATATTAAAAGTATATACAGTACATTGTCTATTATTTTGTTATTCAAGCTATCATTTAAAACTATTCAAATTTTAGAGTGATATAAAATTTCTAGTTACTGATTTAATTTGGTTTAAAACTTTAAAGTAAAGACCTTTATGCATCAGGCATATACAATCACTGACATGTATTTTTCAGCTTGTTTCTCCTTTCATCTTCTTAGTTTTTAGGGTTATTTTTATTTCTATTAATACATATTCCTAGATTATGTTGCAAATCTTTTTCTGTAAAGTTTTCCTTTTACATTACTACATAGCTAAATTGAACATTTCATTTAATTTGATTCATTATAATATCTGAACAGTTATCATTTCCTGATCTTGTTGCAAGATGTGATTTACTGACTACCTACTGGGTTTTGTGAAGTTGGAACATACACTTTATAATCTTCATTGAAAATTTTCAGGTACAAAGAGGTTTTCAATATTATATGGGGACAAAAGTGTAAAATGGTACTTTCATGGATGAACTTGGGGGAAGATCACTTTCTCTTTTCTTCACAGTAATGCCTTAAATTAGGTTTTATAATTTCCTTTTTGTAGGTAAATTTGTCTGAGCATTGTATCTAGAGCCATTCTTTGATGTCCATATTATTTGTACCACATAGGCTACCTTAATCTACAATTCTTTTGACTTTTGATGACTTTGTTCAATCAACTAACTTCCCTCTGAATAGACCCTGTGAAAGGAAGAGAATCCAAATGAATATTTGAAATACAAGAGGAATTGTACTTACTGATGGGAAATTTTCTACTGATGCAAAAACTTGAAAAAATGTGACAACCTACTAGATTGGATTACCCAGTCCTCTCCAAAAATTAAAAAATAATTGCAGTAACTGTTTGAGTCAAAGCAATGTTCTGTAGCATGTCCTTGGTTAGTTAACAATTTATAAGAAAAAAAAACAGAGTTGAACTTCTATCTCATTTTTATGCAAATAAATTTGTTAATATATTTTACCATGCTCAATATTAACATACTAGAGGCCCGGTGCACAAGACTTGTGCACTCAGGGGGGTCCCTCAGCCTGGCCTGCACCCTCCCACAGTCCAGGAGCCCTCGGGGGTTGTCCGACTAACAGCTTATCTTGCGGGAGAGGCTCCCGCAACAGCCACTGTGCTCGCTAGCCATGAGCCTGTCTCAGGGCTTCTGGCTGAGCGGCGCTCCCCTTGTGGGAGTGCACTGACCACCAGGGGGCAGCTCCTGTGTTGAGTGTCTTCCCCCTGGTGGTCAGTGCGCATCATAGTGACCGGTCGTTCTGTTCGGTCAATTTGCATATTAGCCTTTTATTATATAGGATATGTACTGTATATATTTGATACATCCAAAGCAATCAGATTGTTCCCTTTATTACTTGTGAAATTACTATTTTTTGTTCTCAGTCCTTTATAAAATAAATTACGTTTCCATTTCAGAACAAAATATAGTTTCAGTGTATATTAATCTAGGTAAGAGGCACTATGGCATCCTATAAATATTGACAGTTTATTCTGAATTTGTAAGTTTGAGTTTATTGTGATTTTAAAACTGCTTGTGACTTTTAAATTATACATCTATCCAATCTCGTGCTGGGTAATATTTTTAAAGTTTCAAAAATGAAATATGCTTCCTTGGGGGCATCTGTTTTGAGAAAATGAATACAACAGAGTTATTATCCTTTGCATTTTTAAAACATATTGGTTTATCATTATGATTATTCATCATGACTCCAAAGGAGAAAAATGAAATTTAAATCACTTTCTGTTTCTGTAGGATAAGAGCAAAAAGTAAGCAGGCAACAGCTAGGAAAAGGGTGGGGGGAGGTGGCAAGGTCACACTATAGAGAACTAATTCTTTCACCTTCTGAAAATGAGAAGAAGATGCTTTATGCAACCAGCCATTAAACTCATTAGGGGAGAGAATAGGTAACTGGAACTTTTATGTATCAGAATAAGTGGAAACAAAAGTAAACCAGCACAAAACTATTTTTAGGATTGAAGCATTAAATTTGTCTTTGTACTGACTTGATTAAAGTCATAAGATCCTGGATATGTGTATTATCTGAATATACACATTTGTGTTTTCAAATCAAACATTATTGCTGTACTTCATGATTCAGTGTAGTTTAGGATAAATTTAAACAAGTTCTAAATAATATAATAATTTGAATTTAGATTTAAAAAAATCTACCATATTATTAAGCAACCCAAAAATCTAGCTCCAGAACATAAACTCGCTTTGGCTAATCTAGTGTAATTATAGTGTTGGCACAACTTGACACCAAAATGGAGGTTTCATTTTTAAGACATGAATGTTTGTCTGACAATAAAAAGCCAGAAGTATTTGGTGTGTTCTATAAATACCTATGTGGATTGCAACCTCAGAGAAATTGGAGAAATTTTATTTTGGATATATTGACATTAGAAATAACAAAGTGGCTAATCAGCTATTTAACTGTGTTTTAAAGAATATAAACTATCAGAAAGACCCAGAGAAGGCTGACTGAAGCATGATATAGGCTGAGAGAGGGGGAAAAAAGAAAAATTCTGGGAGGAAATGTAATTGATAAAATAAATTTTTCATATGAAAACTTAAAATCATAAAACTAATGAATTAGAAGACTGGTGATTAATTTCAATGGAAAGTAGTTCTCAACTGTTGAAAGCATTATCCCAAATGAGCTTTTAATAATGTCTTAAGTGTCTTACAAATTATTATCTACTTAGAGCATTGGGACAAAGAAATCTATAACTGAAGAATTAGAAGCCAGAACTAATGGAAGGTTAATTTTTTAAAAATTAACTCTGAAACTAAAAGGAAGATAGTGAGTAAAGATCTTCAATCTTAAATTTAAGTGCAACCTTAGGCTTTTCCCAGTAACTTGCAGGATCATTGACCAAGTCGTCTTTGAGTTTTAAGTAGTTATGCAGCATTCTGCCTACTAATCTCAGTGGCAAAGATTGCCCAGAAATTAATATAAGGTCAGGACATTAAAAATTCAGAACTTTGTAGGAGAAAATAGAAATCTATTAAGGAGACTCAGGACATTTAAAATGTTTTGGAAATGGAGCAATACACACGACATCATTGAGTGTTAGAGTAAGAAATTTTACAAAGAATTAGCTTGAAGCAGTATATCCCCCCCCCCAAATGTACTGTAATGATTATGAAACTTATGGAAGGTATATGCTCATTAATACATTTGGATAGTTAAGGCCAGTTCTGAGACAGAACTTTATCTGAAATTATATTTATGAGGAAGGCTCGATCTCAAAGTTGTTAAAATTGCTTTAAAACTAAATTTTTCCTTTTCATCTTCACTCCTCATGGAGATACAATCCTTTCTTTCTTTCTTTTCTTCCTTCCTTCCTTCCTTCCTTCCTTCCTTCCTTCCTTCC
>NW_005363247.1:0-338 GCF_000412655.1 Myotis brandtii | reverse complement strand
GGGGGCAGCTCCTGCATTGAGTATCTGCCCCTTGGTGGTCAGTGCACGTCATAGCGACTGGTCATTCTGCCATTTGGTCGATTTGCATATGAGGCTTTTATTATATAGGACTAGGGGCCCAGTGCACAAAATTCGTGCACTGGGGGGGGGTTTCCCTCAGCCCAGCCTGCTCCCTCTCACAGACTGGGAGCCCTCATGGGATGTCCCACTGATGGCTTAGGCCCGCTCCCGCCTCTGCGGGAGGCGACCGGGCTGATCAGGGGAAGGCGCCAGCCCCATTACCCCGCTGCTGCAGCCACTACCAGCCACTGCAGCCGCCAAGGTGTTTTCATCAACAT
>NW_005363246.1:0-795 GCF_000412655.1 Myotis brandtii | reverse complement strand
AAAATTGTCAAAGCTCTGTAGCTGAAATGTTAATAAAAAAATCTTTCTGGTTTTCATTGGAATATACTGTAGGTCACAGAAAAAAGGCAACTTCAGGTGAAAATCTGATCAGGTTCTCATTTTTCCATGTAGTTATCAATGTTATCATCACCAACAATATTGCTTCTGCAAAGGCCTACTTTATCCCCAACAACATCATTGTCTGAATGGTTTATTTTCTATCTTGAATGCCAAACAGAATATTTGGAAAACCACAATAAATAATTACTAAAAGATTATTTTTAGAAAAAGGTAAAATCATGATCTCATGCAGATATAAAATCAATGTGTTAAGTGTTTTTAGTTTATTCATATGGGAGACAATTAGATGTTTAAAAGATAATCTGTTCAAAGGAAATCTCTTTCAAAGGAATGTCAAAATACCACTCCTTTATATGGAATAAAGGAATGTTGGAAGAAATTGGAAATAGAGACCTAATATATTTTTCCCCACAGCCTCTTTATTTTTTTAATTTTCTGTTTTTAATTAAGTAATTCATTACCGTTTATATTCAATATTATTTTGTAGTAGTTTCAGGTGTACAGCCTACTGGTTAGATAAGTATGTATTTTACAAAGTGTTCCCCCTGATATTTCCAGTACCCAACTGACGCCATACATAGTTATGACAGTATTATTGATTATATTTCATATGCTGTACTTAAAGAAAACAATGTGAAACTCTGCAGGGCAAGACAAATTTTGAATTTCTTTGAATCACTCACAAATTACAAAGAGTTCTAAAGTAACAAGGAT
>NW_005363245.1:0-994 GCF_000412655.1 Myotis brandtii | reverse complement strand
AGATCCTTTGCCCGTTTTTTAATTGGATTGTTTATCTAGCTTTTATTACGTTGTATGAGTTTCTTATATATTTTTGATATTAATCCTTTATCAGATGTATCATTGCCAAATATGTTCTCCTATATAGTGGGTTCTCTTTTCGTTTTGTTGATGGTTTCTTTTGCTGTGCAGAAGCTTTTTATTGGATATAGCCCCATTTGTTTATTTCCTCCTTAGTTTCCTTTGCATGAGGAGATGTATCTGTAAAAAATTGTATGAGTTTCTTATATATTTTTGATATTAATCCTTTATCAGATGTATCATTGCCAAATATGTTCTCCTATATAGTGGGTTCTCTTTTCGTTTTGTTGATGGTTTCTTTTGCTGTGCAGAAGCTTTTTATTGGATATAGCCCCATTTGTTTATTTCCTCCTTAGTTTCCTTTGCATGAGGAGATGTATCTGTAAAAAAATTGCTACAAGAGATGTCTGAGATTTTGCTGCCTATGGTTTCTTCTAGGATTTTTACAGTTTCATGACTTACATTTAGTTTTTTATTCCACCTTGAGTTTATTCTTGTGTATGGTATAAGTTGGTGGTCTAGTTTCATTTTTTTTGCATGTATCTGTCCAATTTTCCCAACACCATTTATTGAAGAGACTGTCTTGACTCCATTGTATGCTCTTGCCTCCTTTGTCAAATATTAATTGAGCATAATGGCTTGAGTCAATTTCTAGGTTCACTGTTCGGTTCCACTGATCTAAAAAAATTAAATATGGAATTGCCATTTGACCCAGTGATTCCACTTCTAGGAATATATCCTAAGCACCAATCTGAAAGAATGTATGCACCCCTATGTTCATAGCAGCACAATTTACAACAGCTAAGATCTGGAAACAGCCCAAGTGCCCATCATAAATGTAAAAGCTGTGGTACATTTACACCATGGGATACTATGCAGCAGTTAAAAAAGAAAGAGCTCTTACCCTTTGAGACAACATGGAGGGACTTGGAGA
>NW_005363244.1:0-2863 GCF_000412655.1 Myotis brandtii | reverse complement strand
ATCAACAAAAATATTTTAAACAAAGTATATACATATAATATATATATATAGGCCATGGGCATAGACAATAATGTGTTGAGGGACTAGAAGCGGTGGGGGCAGGGTAGAGGGAGAAAAGCTGGGAGGAGTATGGCAGAAATTGGGAACATCTGTAACAGAGTCAGCAATCCTATATAATAAAGTGCTAATATGCAAATGGTCATCGCACCCTCGAGCCCGTGTGCCCTTGCACCAGGGCCAGGGGAACGGAGGCCAGGCCGGGGGACCTGAGGCCGCGCTGCCTGCCTTGGCAGCAGTACCGGGGGAACTGAGGCTGGGCCAGGGTACCTAAGGCCATGCCCATTGCCCCGGCACTGGGGCCGGGGCTGGGGGACCTGAGGACACGCTGGGGCCGGGGAACCTGAGGCCACAATCCCTGCCCTACTGGGCTTGATGGGGGTGGGGCCAGCTGGGTCTGGGTCTTGCATAATTACGAGGTGTGCATGGGTGAATGCGGACTTGACTCTGAGTCCCACGGCCCACCCCAGACTCTGACAAAAGGGAGATTTTCATAAACATTTTACTGTTTCTCTTTCATCTCTGACACTTCTATGATAGAGAAAGGGTAAATAGCAATATTAAAATATTTCCTCCAATTAATTCCCTTTTAATGTGCACGAATTTTGTGCACCTGGGCCACTAGTCTATTCATATAAAAAGGCAGCTACCGTAAGGGCCATAACGATCTAACAACTGGTCATTATGATGCCCACTGTGGCCAGCAAACCCGCCTGATCAGGGGGTAGGGCTGGTGGCCAAACTTGTGGCCCCTCCCCCTGCCGGCCTGCCCCTTATCATGAGCAGGACTTGCCAGCCAAATGACCCCTCCTTTCCCACCCCCTGCCGGCCAGCTGCACCCCTGATCAGCTCGCCCCACCATGATAAGCCCACAGCCTCTCCCCCCAACTAGCCCGCCCCTGAGAGCACCCCCCCAACCCAATAGGGGATGGGGCTTGGCAGGCAATCTCCTGCAGCTCCTCTTCCTATTCAGCCCCACCCTTGATTGTCCCTCCACCTCAATACGGGGTGGGGCTGCCTGGCCAATGTCCTGTAGCCCCGCCCCCCAGCCAGCCATGCCCCTGATGGGCCCCCACCACCCTCATCGCCCGCAGCCCCTCTCCCTGGCCAGCCCCATCCTGTAACTCCTTTTTGTCACATTGAGCTCTGCCCAGCCACCCTCACGCCTCAGCACATGCCCTTATCCCCCATAGCGTCTGTGTCCATTGGTTATGCTTATATGAATGCATATAAATCCTTTGGTTGATTCCTTAACCCCCTCCATCCCTTGAATTCCCTCTGAACTTTGACAGTCTGTTTGATGCTTCTATGTCTCTGAATCTATTTTTGTTCATCAATTTATGCTGTTCATTATATTCCACAAATGATGAGGTCACGTGATACTGGTTATTTTCCTATTCAGGGTGCATACATGGGTTGCAGGCTCAATTCCCAGTGTGGGGGTGGAGTCATGCACGAGGCAACTAATCAGCAATTCTCTCTCATCATTGATGTTTTTATCTCTCCCTCTCCCTTCCACTCTCTAAAATCAACAAAAATATTTTAAACAAAGTATATACATATAATATATATATATAGGCCATGGGCATAGACAATAATGTGTTGAGGGACTAGAAGCGGTGGGGGCAGGGTAGAGGGAGAAAAGCTGGGAGGAGTATGGCAGAAATTGGGAACATCTGTAACAGAGTCAGCAATCCTATATAATAAAGTGCTAATATGCAAATGGTCATCGCACCCTCGAGCCCGTGTGCCCTTGCACCAGGGCCAGGGGAACGGAGGCCAGGCCGGGGGACCTGAGGCCGCGCTGCCTGCCTTGGCAGCAGTACCGGGGGAACTGAGGCTGGGCCAGGGTACCTAAGGCCATGCCCATTGCCCCGGCACTGGGGCCGGGGCTGGGGGACCTGAGGACACGCTGGGGCCGGGGAACCTGAGGCCACAATCCCTGCCCTACTGGGCTTGATGGGGGTGGGGCCAGCTGGGTCTGGGTCTTGCATAATTACGAGGTGTGCATGGGTGAATGCGGACTTGACTCTGAGTCCCACGGCCCACCCCAGACTCTGACAAAAGGGAGATTTTCATAAACATTTTACTGTTTCTCTTTCATCTCTGACACTTCTATGATAGAGAAAGGGTAAATAGCAATATTAAAATATTTCCTCCAATTAATTCCCTTTTAATGTGCACGAATTTTGTGCACCTGGGCCACTAGTCTATTCATATAAAAAGGCAGCTACCGTAAGGGCCATAACGATCTAACAACTGGTCATTATGATGCCCACTGTGGCCAGCAAACCCGCCTGATCAGGGGGTAGGGCTGGTGGCCAAACTTGTGGCCCCTCCCCCTGCCGGCCTGCCCCTTATCATGAGCAGGACTTGCCAGCCAAATGACCCCTCCTTTCCCACCCCCTGCCGGCCAGCTGCACCCCTGATCAGCTCGCCCCACCATGATAAGCCCACAGCCTCTCCCCCCAACTAGCCCGCCCCTGAGAGCACCCCCCCAACCCAATAGGGGATGGGGCTTGGCAGGCAATCTCCTGCAGCTCCTCTTCCTATTCAGCCCCACCCTTGATTGTCCCTCCACCTCAATACGGGGTGGGGCTGCCTGGCCAATGTCCTGTAGCCCCGCCCCCCAGCCAGCCATGCCGCTGATGGGCCCCCACCACCCTCATCGCCCGCAGCCCCTCTCCCTGGCCAGCCCCAATCCTGATCACCACCACACCTCAATAGGGGGGAGGGATGTATGGCCAACCTCCTAAAGCCCCTACCCCCGGCCAGCCCCACTTCTGATCCACCCCCAACCCAAATA
>NW_005363242.1:0-582 GCF_000412655.1 Myotis brandtii | reverse complement strand
GAGGCCTGGTGCACGAATTCGTGCATGGATGGGGTCCTCTGGGTGGCCTGCAGGGATCAGGCTGAAACCCATAGTCCGATGCCGCCTGCAGCTCCTACCTGCTGCTCCCACCCATCACAGCCCCAGTACACCTGCAACAGGCTCACACCCAATCAGTCTTTATTGGGAGAGGCTCACACCACTGCAGCAGTGCTCGCCAGCTGTGAGCCCTGTGTCTGGCACCCTCCTGAGGGAGTGGCCTGTGGGATTGGGCCAAATCCAGCTCTCCAACATTCCCTGAGGGGTCCTGGATTGCAAGAGGGCACAGGCCAGGCCGAGGGACCCCACTGGTGCATGATTTGGGCCGGGGAGGGACTGGAGGAGGGCTCCAGGGCATGTCTGTCCCCGTCTTGCCCAGTCTCAGTAGGGGCTGATGGGGGCCGGCTGGCCAGTGAGGGACTTTGGAGGTTGGCCAGCCGGGGAGGGACCATGGGAGGGTTCTAGGGAGTGTCCAGCCAATCTTGCTCAGTCCAGATCGCCTGGACTGCAGCAGCAAGCTAACCTATCTGTTGGAGCGTCTGCCCCCTAGTGGTCAGTGCATGT
>NW_005363241.1:0-776 GCF_000412655.1 Myotis brandtii | reverse complement strand
GCAACTGCCCCACCCTGTTGAAAAAAACTCTCACCACGTGAGGACGATTGCCTTGGGGGCAAATCAAGTCAGAATCCTATCACTCTGTACACAGAGGCGGTCTCTGGAGGCTTTGAGTCTTTGCCTGATCTAATTAGTCTGAAACAGCCTTTAACACTGTTCTGCACTAGAGATTGAGAGGTGTAGAGTATCTACCTCAGCGGTTCTCAACCTCAGTGGGTTGAAACCCCTTTGGTGGTTGAACAACCCTTTCACAGGGGTCGCCTAAGACCATCCTGCATATCAGATATTTACATTACGATTCATAACAGTAGCAACATTACAGTTATGAAGTAGCAACGAAAATAATTTTATGGTTGGGTCACAACATGAGAAACTGTATTTAAAGGGCCAGAAGGTTGAGAACCACTGATCTACCTAATACACAGTCACAAACCCAATCAGAAAGTCAAAATGAGAAGACAAAGAAACAACCCCCAAATGAAACTAGAGAATTCTCTAGAAGAAGAGATAAATGAAGCAGAGATAAGAAATTTATCTGAAACAGAGTTCACAGTAATGATGATAAAGATGCTCAACAGCATGAAAAAAGATATAGTAACTATGAAAAAAGAACAGTCTATGATAAAGAATGACATAACACAAATAAAGAACACAAAACTGCCTGGTACTGGCACAAGAACAGACATTTAGACCAATGGAATAGAACAGAGAACCCAGAAGTCGACCCAAGCCATTAACTCAATTAATATTAGACAAAGGAGGCAAGAGCATAC
>NW_005363240.1:0-1718 GCF_000412655.1 Myotis brandtii | reverse complement strand
ATTAAACAATGAATGGGTTACCAATGAAATCAAGAAATAACAAAACTTCCTGGAAACAAATGAAAATGAACAGACAAAAACCGAAATCTCTGGGACACAGGAAAAGTAGTCCTGAGAAGGAAGTTCCACTACATGGCTACGTAAAAAAAAACCAAACAAGAAAAATGCCTAATAAACTATTTCACCCTACAACTTAAAGATTTAGAAAGAGAACAAGAGAAGCCCAGAATAAGTAGAAGGAAATAATAAATATTAGAGCAGAAATAAATGACATAGAGACTAAAAAATCAATATAAAAGATCACTGAAACCAAGAGCTGGTTCTCTAAAAAGATAAACAAGATTGATGAACCTTTAGGTAGACTCATCAAGAAACAGAGAGAGAGGACTCAAATAAATAAAATCAGAAATGAAAGTGGTAAAGTAACAACTGACACCACAGAAATACAAAAGATTATAAGAAAATACTATGAACAACTATATGCCTATAAGCTGGACAATGTGGATAAAATGGAAATATTCCTAGAAAAATACAATCTTCTAAAATTATAAGAAAGAATCAGAAAACCTGAATAGGCCAATAACAACTGATGAAATTAAAGCAGTAATAAAAAAATAAAAACTTCCAGCAAACAAAACCCCTGGTCTGGATTGCTTCACAGGGAATGAAGAAGAACTAATAATAATCCTCCTCAAACTATTTTAAAAAATCAAAGAGGAAGGAACACTTCCAAGCTCTTTTTATGAGGTCAGCTTTATCCTAATTTCAAAACTAGGTAAAGACACTACAAAGAAAGAGAAATATAGGCCAATAAATCTGATGAACATAGATGCTAAAATCCTCAACAAAATATTAGCAAATAGGATCCTACAATATATTAAAAAGACCATACACCATGACCAAGTGGGAATTATTTCAGGGATGCAAGGTTGGTACAATATTTGCAAATCAATAAACATGATACATCACATAAAGAAACTGAAAGACAAAAACCACATGATCATATCAATAGCCATAGAAAAAGCATTCAACAAAATCCAACACCCATTTACAATAAAAACTCTCAGCAAAGTGGCATAGAGGGATCATTCTTCAACGTAATAAAGGCCACATATGACAAACCTACAGCTAACATCATACACAATGGGCAAAAACTAAAACCATTTTCCCTAGGAACGGGAACAACACAAGGATGCCTACTTTCACCACTTTTATTCAACATAGTACTGAAAATCCTAGCCACAGTGATCAGACAAGAAGAAAACAAACAGCATCCAAATTGGAAAGGAGGGAGCAAAATTCTCATCATTTGCAGATGACATGACATTGTACATAGAAAACCCTAAAGACTCCACCAAAAAACTACTGGATTTACTAAATGAATTCAGCAATGTAGCAGGATACAAAATTAACACCTCAAAATCAATGGCATTTTTATATATCAACTAGAGGCCCAGTGTACGAATTTGTACACGGGTGGGGTCTGGTCAGCCCAGCCCCAATAGGGGCAGATCAGGGCTGGGCCTGTTGGGAGTAGAAGATGGTGGGAGGTTGGTTGGCCATCCCACCCCAATCAGGGCCTGATCAGGGCTGGGCTGGCTGGGGGGAGGGGCCATGTGCCAATTGGGGTGGTGAGGGCTGATCGGAAGTGGGGCCGGCCATGGGGAGGGGCTGTGGGCGATGGACCAGCAGTCCTCGCCCCTGCATAAGGTTGGGGG
>NW_005363239.1:0-819 GCF_000412655.1 Myotis brandtii | reverse complement strand
GACTACTTATTAAAATCGTTTTCTTATGAACATTTTCAATTATATGCACAAGTAGAGAGAACAGTACAATGTATTCTGAATAGGCCCACCACTTAGATTCAGCTATTACCAAGACTTTGCTTCATCTATTCTCAACTTTTTTTGAGCTCCTGTTTTAATTTTCCAAGAGAGGGATTGTTGCATTATCTACACTGGCACTGTGATCACCCTTGGAACTGTATACCTCCTCGAGGTGTTTTTATTCAAAAGAACTTGATATGTTACCACTTACTGTAAACAAGCATCTTTCCCTCCATTGCTATGAAAAGTTATTACAAGATCCTCTAGGTCTTATGATTGCATTGTTTTTCTTGTTGGCTTCCTCCTGTGCCATGTTCAATGTTTCCTGATCAGACTCACTCCAGGAAGGATGTTCATAGAGAAATGGAAGGGAACATGTTCTCCAGCAGCCCCATTCCCCATGACTCAAGTCATTTGATGGTCACCAGGTATTAGCTTTCCTAAGGATGCAGTGAATCTCTCTGACCCTCTTCCTCAAGCTAATAATGATGAGAATAGTTGATAATAACCATGATCTTCTACAGCTTTCCATTTTCCCCAAGGACCTCTTTCTTAATGCTCATGTGAGTGGTCCTGCTTTTTTTTTCTTCAATTATTGGCTTTTATATGTAGACTTCACCCATGAAGAGTCCTGTCTATGATTATGGTATCATGGACTGGTGCTTGGCTGGAAGCAGCAGAAGGGAGCTCTTCCATCTTAGAGGACTTCCAGGTGTGTTCTGCTTCCCCACAACCTATGGACCTTTGGTCACAGGTCTG
>NW_005363238.1:0-2132 GCF_000412655.1 Myotis brandtii | reverse complement strand
GCCTCCTGCATGCTCCCCCACTGGGGCTTGCCCTAGCCAGTGTTGCTCAGTAGATAGAGCATCAGTCCTGGGACAGAAGTGTCTCAAGTTTGATTCCGGTCAAGGACACGTAGGTTGCAGGCTGGATCCCTGGCCCTGGTTGGGTGCTAGCGAGAGGCAACCAATCGATGTGTCTCTCTCATATTGATGCTTCTCTCTCTCTCTGTCTCTCTTCCTCCTTTCCACTGTCTCTAAAACTCAATGGAAAATATCCTCGGGGGAGAATTAACAAAGAAAAACAACAACAAAAGAAAATACTGAAAACTGTTAGAAATCAAGTGGTGCAGAATAAACACCTGCCTCCCTTTTCAAGGGTAGACAGTCTCTACCTACAATGTAGATGATTCTACATGAGGGAAAAATAACCAAACATTCTGATCAAATAAGTCAGAGAGCCAATCAAGTAAGTTCAAAAAACAAAATCAGATAGTCTGAGGGGTTGAGCACGTCTATATTTACTGGGCTTCTTGCACAGTGCATGGAGTCAGCATATGGTACAAAGAGTTATAAGTATTTGCAATTTTATGGACTTAGATAATTGTCCAGGGATCGTGTTCAACATGCATGAATCCATTTCTCGATACACTGAGTCTTTGACCTTTTTGGCTATCTATATATATAAAAGGCTAATATGCAAAGTGTCCCCTCGGGAGTTCAAACGGAGACCTGGAGTGCAATCGCTCGCTATGACGTGTGCTGACCACCAGGGGGCAGCGTGGAATGAAGGAAGGCCCCAGCCGGCAGCCGGAAGGCCCCGATCGGCCCTTACTGCTAGCCCGGCCTAGGGACCCTAAGTGCACGGGGCCTCTAGTTGTAAATATGTATTAAGCTTTTTTTTCTTTATCAAAGCAAACTTGTTTGCTGTGTTTGCTCTTTAAGGCTTGCAGGCTCTCCTCCCAGACTATCTTCAAGAGCGTTTTGTGCAGGCAGCTCTGAGCTACATCGCCTGCAACTCCGAGGGAGAATTCATCTGCAAGGACAATGACTGCTGGTGTCAGTGTGGCCCCAGATTCCCAGAATGCAACTGCCCCTCCATGGACATCCAAGCCATGGAAGAGAATCTGCTTCGGATAACCGAGACCTGGAAAGCCTACAACAGCGACTTTGAGGAGTCAGGTAAGACCTGGGTTTTAACGCCACACTGCGACTTGGCCCAAGGAATTGCCGTGTTGAAAAGATCATTCTTGGGAGGGATTTTACTAGCTTTGTCTTCTTCTTCTTTCAAATGGACATGGGGATTGCTTTTATGGATGGTTATTCAGTATTTCACCAAAAACACACATGGCGCTTTGTGTATTTCTGCGTGCTTTTGGCATTGGAACCTAGCCTGCTTTTAAGCTCACATGTCAGTCATTCTGTTGCTTCCGTCAATACAAGAATGGATTGTGTGACATCTCTGATACCTCGCTGGGTTTTTCCAGTGTCCCTGAGCTTCCTGACATCTCCCCTGGTTCTGTGAATTCGCTGGGCACCTGATCTTCATTCCCCAGTGACCACAGACAACAGTTTGACCAGCCGTTTCCACACAAGGAGGATTGCCCTCATCCCAGCCTCTTATAGAGTGTCCTGGACACACCCACCATCCACCACATCAAAGTCATAGCTTTCCTTAGCACAGTCCGCCTCCATTTCCAGCCCCATTGCTGTCTAAGTCATGATCAGTGTGGTGGTACTGTAATAGCAAACTCCCCTAGCATCTCAGATAGAAACTCCGTTCATTTCTTGCTCAGACCACAAGTCCAAACAGGTGAACAGGAGTCTTTGCATTGCCCTGTTCTCACCTCGAGTCCGGCTGAAGAAATGTCCTATCTGGGATGATTTCGGAATGGAGGCAGTAGAAAGAGAGCAGTAAATCATTGAGGCTCTTAGGTGACTTGCCAGGAATTGATTACGATCACTTTTTATGGCCAAGTCTAATTTCAAAGGAGACAGATGCCATTATGCCATGTGCCTGGAAGAGAAGACGACCCAGAATGTTGGTGGACAGCCAATGTGTCAGCCAGGGTTGGTTTTTCAGAAACCAGCAACTAAAAACATATTCTATGTCATCTCACCTCGTAATCTTAGGTGGGACTATATGGTTTACTCTTGGT
>NW_005363237.1:0-778 GCF_000412655.1 Myotis brandtii | reverse complement strand
ATACAGAAAAACTTCCTGAACAATCAATGGAAGACTCACTGGAGAGAACCCTGATACCTGAGGAGGAGACCGTAAGACCGTATAAAGACTGGTAGGAGGGGCGTAGGCACGAAAGTGTTGGCCGAGTGCCCACAGACAGCAACTGAAGTTTCAGAGAGATATCTCAGCTATGGGGGTCACCACTGAAAACACTGGGGTCTAATCCCCAAGCTGGGCCTCCCACCAGAGAGCACCAGAACTGAGAAGGGTATCCATCTAACATTGGGCTGTGAAAAGAAGCAGGGTTGTTGTCTGCCAGTGAATGAAGGCTGGAAATTCAGGCATCTTCTTAAAGGACCAACACACAAAATTCCCTGTGGAGCCACCCACCTTGTGTTCTGGCAGAGGGAGGGCAGAGTGGACTGGAGCTGTGTGAGCAGAAGCCAGGACTAGGGACTCAGGCAGGCACCGCCAGTTTCCTGTGTTAAGTCATTCCCTCATGAGACAAAAGACAAAAAAAATTCAACAAGAGAACCAAGATGGTGGCATAAGGTATATACCTGTACGTGCTGCTCCCCACAACCACATAAAAACTACAACTAAAAGACAAAACGGCCATCATCCAGAACCAGGGGAACGCTGACTGAGTGGAAGTTCTACAACTAGAAGGAAAGAAAAAAACACATTGAGATTGGGTAGGAGGTGCGGAGGCGCCAAGAACAGAGGTACGGAGGCACGCAAAACAGTGGCACCTGGGTGCACGTTTTTTTTTCAATTGGAAGGGAGATACAAGCTCCCG
>NW_005363236.1:0-815 GCF_000412655.1 Myotis brandtii | reverse complement strand
ATAATACAAAATAAACTGTATTTTGTATATTCACAATTGTAAACCTACTTTTGCTTCCAACCTGTACAATATAAAAAGAATACTCTCTTTAATAAATGGTGCTGAGGAAACGAAATTGTCACATTAAAAAAATAAAACCAGACCCCTATCTTACACCAAACACAAAAACAACTCATAAAGGATTAAGGCCTATTAAATTTAAGACCTGAAGCTATAAAACTCCTGAAAGAATATATAAGGGTAAGCTCCTTGACTTTGGTCTTAGCAATGGTTATTTAGATTTGACACTAAATGTAAAGGCACCAAAAGCAACAATAAGCAAATGAGGAACCACACCAAATTTCAAAGCTCCAATACAGCAAAGGAAACCACGAACAAAACGAAAAAGCAATGTAAGGGGTGGTAGAAAATATTTGGAAACCATTTATCTGATAAGGGGTGAATATTCAAAATATATTTAAAAACTCATAAGAACTTGTATGCATGCATATTAGCATAACCAATGGACACAGACACCAGGGGGGTGAGGGCATGTGGGGGAGTGGGGGGCAATGGGGGGATAAGGACACATATGTAATACCTTAATCTATAAAAAAAAAAACAAAACAAAAATACAAAACTACCAATTGTTAAAAGACAAAACAAACAACAAAACTCATAAAACTCAAAAGCAAAAATAATCCATTCAATAATATTTAAAAAGTGGACAGAGGCACTGAATGGACATTTTTCCAAAGAAGACACACAAACGGGCAACTGGTACGTGACAAGGTGCTTGGCATCACTAATCATCAGGGAGATGCAAATCAAAACCA
>NW_005363235.1:0-788 GCF_000412655.1 Myotis brandtii | reverse complement strand
GTGGTCCAGATAAAACAGGGTCAGAAGTTCATCAAAGTGGCATCTTTCTGAATACTTATCCCTTACAACCACAGCTCCAGTCTCTCCCTGCCTCAAGGCTTCCTCTCCATCCCAGGTTTTCACTCTCTCCGTTTTTAGAACCTGGTGATAGCACTAGGTTCCTTGAGGTCAAATTTGGAATAACTGGACAACTAGAGAGAAATGCCATTTCTTCTTTCTAGGGATGGGGGTTGGCAAGATATAAGGCTGGTTAAGTAGACAGGGCTGTTTCAGGAAAGGCTTTTTGCTATCTCATCCTTTTCAGGATGAGAACTACTGGCTAGGGAGAATGCACAGCTTTGGGCTATCCCAAATGGTTCTTAACTCTGACTATCCCAATGGTTCTTACAGTCCTTGGACAAAAAGGGACTTTGACTGAAAGTCTGAGAATGTTACTGCATTAAAAAATACCTTTCTATTGAAAACAAGGCATACAATCAAAAATACTAATGCAAATTATTGGTTAGAGGGAATTATATGATTTTCTTTTTGATTTGACATAGGAGTAATTTGAGTTATGAGCTCCATCACGGAATGAATTAAACTCGTAAGTCAAGGCCCCACTGTACTTGCTAGGGAGAATGCACAGCTTTGGGCTATCCCAAATGGTTCTTAACTCTGACTATCCCAATGGTTCTTACAGTCCTTTGACAAAAAGGGACTTTGACTGAAAGTCTGAGAATGTTACTGCATTAAAAATACCTTTCTATTAAAAACAAGGCATACAATCAAAAATACTAATGCAAATT
>NW_005363234.1:0-961 GCF_000412655.1 Myotis brandtii | reverse complement strand
ATCTGCCTCCTGCATGCCCCACACTGGAGATCTAGTCCACAAAGGGGGCATGTGCCTTGATCACTAATGGAACCTTGACCTCCTGCTTCATAGGTCAAGCCTCAATCAATGAGCCACACAGGCTGTGACCAATGAGGTTGGTTTTTTTTTTGTTTGTTTGTATTTTTTTTAAGATACCTTCCAATAGCACAAAAGTCAGAAGGGCAATACCTGTTGAGAATCATAGGATACTTTACATATTATGCCAAAAAGGCCTCACTATCATCAACTTCATTCCTCAGAAGTCAGAACAGAATGAGATATGGTGATGCATTAGAACAAGATGTTTCCTCCTGTTTGTTGGAAAATTGTCAGGACACTGCAATTTCCTTAGAACAAGAAGCTCTCTTGGCATTGATCAAAAGATTATCATAATAAATACTGTATATAAATACCCCAACTCGGGACTCAATATATTATAATAAAGTGCAAAAGTGTTTCACAGTGACAAAGATGCCAATGTGCTACCCAGATGTGGCACCTACTGCATTTTGCAATCTGAACCGTAACTATATGAGGACAGCTTAGTAGACTTCAACCAGAGGATTTGTGTATGTTGATTTTGTAACTTATAGGAAATACAAAGATGAAATGTCATTTTGACCTTGATCTCATAATATGTGAGCTGTCACTGTTTTATTTTTTGTTTATCTCATCAGAATTTTCAAAGAAAATGTCAAAATTCAGTTATTAATTTGTCTGCTTACTGGTGTACTATTTAACTCTCAGGTGCCATTTAAGTACTGAATGCTATTCTGATGTTGCAGAATTGAAATGTTTTAAAAACACAGTCTCTGCTCTCCAAGAGCTTGTTACTGCCATTTTTATTAGTTACTATACCTTATTCAGTGCTTGCTAGGTGGTAGAACACACAAGGAGCTTATTATTATCATTATTTATTCTTTTTTATTCGTGTGTAGCA
>NW_005363233.1:0-815 GCF_000412655.1 Myotis brandtii | reverse complement strand
GGGGGCCCTATGAGAAGTGGAGTGGCATAGTCCTGCCGTGCAGGACTAGCCCTGGGGGGGGGGGTGGACAGGCCAGTTCAGTGTTGCCTCATAGTGGGCACTCTGGTGCCCCAGCATCTGACTCAGTGGGTGGGATAGAATGCAGTTGAAGTCCCTTACAGAGAGGGCAATTCGGGCTGGGTTTTGAAGGCTGAGTAGGAGTTGGTTGTAAGGATGACCAGGCAGGCTTTGCTATGGGATCTCAGGGCCTGGGATTATGGTGATACTCGTGAGTATCACCAGTGGTGGGTAGACCGGCTGGAACACTAGATCAGAATGCTGGGGGCAGTGGCCAAAGAGAAAGAACTGGGCCTTCTTCTGGTGTGATGCCCCTCCATGTGCTCCAGCTCACATCGTTGATATTAGTCGGGGCTGCGTAACCACACGGGCTCCATAAGGATGGGGTGCAGGCTGCTGAGGGCAGTGAAGAGACAGGTCTGGAGCTCTGCAGCCTGAGTTCAAGCCCAGCTTCACCCCTGGCTGGCTTTGTGACTTGGGGCTCATTCCTTAATTGACCCAAGTCAGCCTCTTCGTGTGTAGGAAGGGACTGTCCCTGCCTCCCTCTGGGGGCTGTTGTGAAAGTGAATGTGGCAGAGACAGAGAGCACCTAGTGCAGGGCCAGGGACCGGCAGGGAGGGGCCGTCTGGTGAAGCCAGAGTCAGTGACCAAACCCTTACGGATGCCAGGCTTGGACCAGAACCGTGTCCACTGGCGATAGGTGCAAGGTTTCCCCTCTACGGAGAATCCAGGGTTCTGGCCCGTGCGGGGAAATGAAC
>NW_005363232.1:0-1949 GCF_000412655.1 Myotis brandtii | reverse complement strand
GTATTGTGCCCTAAGTTTTAACAATTCCTTATTATAGCTACACTAATTTTAAATCATAAACATAACATGTTCATATTATAGAATATGCCACACAAAAACATCTAATTAAGACATGAATATATCAAATTCTTCTGCCTATGATTGAGGGCTAATGTGGAGTGAGTGTTAATTCCCAAGCGCTACATGTCTGCCTTGCACATAGCTTTGGAGAAAAGCTTCAGGAAGCAAGATGCAGACACTGACCGAAGTCTTGCTAGAGAACACTAATGTCATAATTCTCAAGGAGGAACTCCTTAGGGTCGTGTCAACATCTGCTTAAGCATAGATCCTAGGGAGCAGCCCCCTGTCACACAGGATGCTATCCCTAAGCTGACCTCTACTGAGCACTTAGCAGACCATTCTACCAAGTTATCTGTTGGCTGTATAAGGTCCAAGGTAAGTCGATTGGATTCCATTATCATGCACACATTGTTATCACTTCCATTGGCTGGAGACAATGTGTGGGATATTTGGGGATCAGACATTCTAGAGCCATTGTGTGACAATCACTATGGGCAGTAAAGGTAATTCCATATCTGCAAAAAGTATGGCTTATGATTAGGATAAATCACTGCACAATAGGGGAAAGAAATCTAATGTAATACACCTGCCAGCAGCTCACTTAATGTGTCACCTTGAAGGATGGTGCAATCTAAAGGACTCAGTGTCAGTCTCTGCACTTGGCAGGTTGTATATTTTGCAATGAAGGTAGATAGATGGGTCTTGGTGAACGAGAACCCACGCTTCCAGGGGCAGGTGCACATCCTCTGTTTCTGCCACCAAGGTCATTCCATCCATGAGCTCATTGTGCCAACACCGAAGTGACAAAGGACAGAGGTGATGCCCTGTAAACCTGGTGATGGAGAGCCATCTTTGCACATCTGGTTACACAAACTCCACCCTTTCTGTGCACATGCCCATCAGTCTATCCACATGTCTCTCCTCCAGATATCCCACTCCTGGCTCTGCCATTCCTTTTCCATCTGGGGACCGACTGGGAACTCATGGCATTTGCCACTGCCCAGGAATCTATGTGACTCAGGCCATTCTTTACAGCATGAATGACCAAACGTGCTGCTCAAACTCTGAGACTCAGAGTTCT
Organism: Myotis brandtii; assembly: GCF_000412655.1. Lineage (NCBI taxonomy): Eukaryota > Metazoa > Chordata > Mammalia > Chiroptera > Vespertilionidae > Myotis > Myotis brandtii. Next base: position 808 of record NW_005363232.1, on the reverse strand, counting down.
TCGTGCCTGTTCTTTAGGACTTCATTTAAGTGAAACTGATGTGGTAACAATCCATTTTCAGCTTGTGGCATATAAGGAGCTGAGCTCTCTGTGACTCATGCTCAACTTTTTTCGTTCTCTTCCAGTTGGTTATAGTGGACCTTTCATTAGGCCACAGAGGTGAGTTGAAAAAAATAAGGAGTCATGTGTGTAACAGCAAGAAGTGGCATGATGGTCAAGGACATCAGGGCATGTCATTTTTACTGCTTTATTAATCTACTCAGGACTGATCCAAATTGCATAATTTCCAGGTTTCTATAGATCGCTATTATATACATCTGTTTGACACCATGCATCTCATTATATTTGACTCATGTTCTAGCCACAAAGTCACTCTATGACTCATGATGAGTCATTCAGATGCTACTGGGGTCCAGAAACCTGAAAGTATTTTAATGTAATCAAAGTACATTAATAACTCATTTAAAAAAACACACACAAAAATGCAATGATCATAGAGAAAATTTAGGAGATAAATACACAAAATTATAAAATAAGGTATTTAATCACTAATTCTGCCACCAAAGTATAACCTCTATTAGAATACTAATCTTGCTACAAAAATATAATTTCTATTAATGAACTATAATGACTTTATACTTCACTATATAATGTTCAATTGTCATTAAGTTTTAAACACAATAGAGAATTCTTTAATTTATGGTTTTCCCAGATGACATATTCCTTAAACACTATATTTTAATATGTAGCAAATATAATGCATGGTTTTAAATTCAAAATTAAAATTGATTTTACCCTTTTAGAATTT
>NW_005363231.1:0-777 GCF_000412655.1 Myotis brandtii | reverse complement strand
GTAGTATAAAAATGTATCCCTGGAGAATAGCCTAGAACTAAGATTCATTCATTCATTCAGTTATTCATTCAGTCATTCACATTTTTAATTCAACAAGTAGTTATTTAGGGTATTCTATGTGCATGGTACAGTACCAGAGGATGCAGAGGATACAAAGACATAGGAAACAAGACACCTCATAGAGTTTACAGTCTAGTTAGGGAAATAAAAACATGTGCATAAAGCATGAAGGTAGTATAAGACTCAAGGAAATATACTTCAGTTCAGTCCAACCAACTTCACTGAGCACTTGTGTGTCTCTGTTTTACTAGTCATCGAGGATACAAATATGAATGAAACACTTTAAGCTAGAAAAGGCCTTAAAGTTGGTCCTTATGAGGAATACCAAGTCGCATTTAGAGGTTAAGGGAGAAGTAAGTTTCTTGTCATTAGAGGTGTGATTCATAGGCTAGTGGTGACATCCTGGGAATATGAAGAGAGTTAAAACATTGACTGATTGATTATAGTATTTGACCATTACATTTCTTCAAATCTTGAGACTCTGTGACTTTAAGCTTCTATGTGCTTCTTTCAGGGGTAGATAGGTATTTTAGAAATCTCAATTATGTGTCTGCAGCTGCCAATTCTAGGGTTAAATGGAGTCTTCCTACTATGGAGAAGTTAAAATGCTTCTTTAAAAGTCCTAGCCAGTGTTTTTAAACATATAATTTCTCATTAGCCCAGAAAACAATGTTTGCTGGTGGTTATTCTTTTATTTTCTTTTTTAAAGCCTCATTC
>NW_005363230.1:0-872 GCF_000412655.1 Myotis brandtii | reverse complement strand
TTTTTTAATAAATAAATGGGAAATGGCGATGTAACCATGAAACGATGTACATCGAGTCCGACGTAATCCTGAGGACTGTCTGTACAGAAAAAAGAGGGAAAAAAGAGAGATAACAAAATAATAATAAAATAAGATAAAAATAAACATGAAAAAGTGAAGTGTCTGCCAAGTTTTAATGCCCCATTGGGGCTGGTTTAAGATCCCATTCTTCTGTACTATCTGCCACTTCTCTGTTTCCTGTTATATTGTTGAAGTTACAAGCAGTCCACCACTCCTCTGTTTGTGACTATCTCCACAGCCTTGACTGCCAGCAGGCAGGATCAATCTTCCCACTTAGCCTGTCTGCCCACTTTCAATCTTAATCTCTCAAGTGGCTGTTTCTGACAGCACTATACTTGAGGAGGTTGTCATATGGCTTTCTGGGACTGATTGGCCTCTCTTCAGGCCAGTCCCTGAGGGCTCTGTATCCTTTTTTTTTGTATCCTTTGTAACACTCGGTGTAGTCTGGGTGTGGCTGTATTGGTTGCCTGGAGACTGCAGGGAGGGGCTATCTCTTTAGGGGAAAATGGCTGCTTAGGTCCAGAGTGTCAGATATGCCTCAGTGCCAGGCTCCTGGCCACCTCTCCCCAAGCTGCTCTTCTCCCCACCCTCTCCCCAGACTCCACACGTCTGCACTTCAGCCACAGGTGTGAGTTTGTATTTGAAAGGTCCTATGAACTGGGTTTAGTGAATAAAAGCAAAGACCAAAGAGGGGAGAGAGCTGTGCCACTGTGAACCCCTCTCCCCCTGGCACAGCGTGGCTTGGGCAGTTGTTCAGGCTGCCCGCTCCGGACTTAGCCTCTTGTGGCTGTGGGCTTAGATCTAGAATCCCC
>NW_005363229.1:1915-2894 GCF_000412655.1 Myotis brandtii | reverse complement strand
TTAAAGCAAAACCACTTTGGTTCAAGATGATGACTTAGGAGACACCTGACCTCACCTTTGTCCACAAACTTACTGAAACTGCAGCTACTAACGCGACAATTCCCTGAAAAAGAAACCCAGAAACTAGTTGAGCAACTCCCAGACCTTGGACACACACACCAAAATCACATCTTAATCAAATAAAAAAGATGAGACAACCTCAGGCTGTTACCTGACACAATCTCTCCATAAACCCCACACCTGGCACAGTGACATATAATCGGGGGTGACGCACAACTCCCAGCTTCTCCTTGAGGAGTGGGATTCAGACCCAACATTGAGCACCCCAAATTTTAAACTTCCCCGTGAGGGATGAGTCTCCAAATAAAGTATGTCTGAGAGCCAACAGGACTTGAGTCCACAAGGTCCAAGGACGACAGCAAAGAAGCAGTTCTCAGTGGCCTGTGAGGACTCCCTGTCGCGAACCCCCCAGGTCTCACCAGGAGGCCGCAGAGAGAAATGGCCAGTGGCCAGTCTTTCCCTGAAAGAGGTCCATTTGCTTCTCATGAAGGCTGCAGCTGAGGGTCAGCTTCTCATGTAACACACGTCAGGGGCCAACCATCCTCTCCAGAGCCAGGGAGCTGAGAGGGCGTCAGGTCCACATGCTCCCTCTGTGGCCCCAGGTGGCTGGTGCCTCCCTGAGAGCAGCTTGTGCACAGGGTTAGAGCCCTGACTTGCAGCTGCTGCTCAGGGGACACTCGCCTTGATCGCCTGGCTCTGGCGGCCAGTGGGGCTTGTGTTAGTGGGGCCCACGGGATTGTAGAAAACAAAAAGCCAGTTCTTCCCTGGCTATTCCCAAGAGCCTTAGCTCCCACCTCCCAGCCTTTCCTGATGGAGGTCTACATTCATACTTAACCGCTGCTGCCTGAGGATCCAGCTTCCCATCAGCCTGCAACGAGGTGCAGACTGAATTCCTCCCCTCCGGACACTGAAATGGCGC
>NW_005363229.1:0-874 GCF_000412655.1 Myotis brandtii | reverse complement strand
GGAGGGGGGTAAAGGAGAGGAAATTGGAGATATCTCTAATACTATCAATAATAAAATATATGTGTGTGTTTTTAATTATGAGAAGTACCAAACACAAATCACAAAGGTGGAGAATACAATCACTGAACTGAAGAATTCAATAGAAGGGTTCAACAGCAGACTAAATGAAGCAGTAAAGAGGGTCCAGAAACTAAAAAAAAAAAAGGACATCAAACTCATCCAATCAGAAGTTTGGTGCAGCCACCATGGAAAACAGTATAAAGGGGCCTCAAAAAATTAATAGAAAGTTCTAATGACCCAGCCATTCCACCCCCAGGTCTACATCCAAAAAAAATGAAATCACTACCATGAAAAGGTATGTGCAACCCCATGTTCATTGCACCATTATTTACAATATACAAGTCAAGCAAGTAATGTAAGTGCCCCTCAGTGGGTGAATGCATAAGAAAATGTATATATGTAATGGAATATTATTCATCCAGAAAAACAAGGAAATGCGGCCATTTGCAACAACATAAATGGAATTTCAGGGCATTATGCAATGTGATGTCAGGCAGAGAAAGAAATACTGTATTATTTCAGTTATTTGTGGAACCTGGGGGTGAGGGGAAACTCACAGACACAGAGAAAAGATTGGTGGGTGTGAGAGGCTGCGCATTCAGGGGGGGAATAGGTCAAGGTGGTCAAATTTACAAGCTTCTAGTTATAAGATAAATACGTTTTGAGGATATAATATCCAACATGGTGACTACAGTTAGCAATACTGGGTTGTATATTTGAAAGTTGCTAAAAGAGAAAATCCTTAAAGTGGATTTATTTTGCTCACACCGTTTGGTATGGACATAAGTTGCATTTCTCTGAGATAAACCCCTGG
>NW_005363228.1:0-778 GCF_000412655.1 Myotis brandtii | reverse complement strand
CTCTCTCTCCCTCTCCCTTCCTCTCTGAAGTCAAATATATTTAAAAAAATAAAAAAGAAATAAACACATCAGTTCTCTGAGCCTAAGTTTCACCTTACATAAAATGGAGAAATAAAACCTACCTCAAAGTATGCTACACCAGCCAAATTACAATGTTGATGTGATGTGCTTAACATGGAATCCAGGACATAATATGCATTAATACTTTTACTTACTGTCCACATAGACTAAAGAGCATTCAACTTAGTTTTCATTGTTAATGGATGAGTAATACTGCTTGTGTTACTGTGGCTTTAAAAAGCATTGATATAATATCTATGTCTTCATTAATACAAATACGAGAGTATTCCACTGATTTTTCAGTTGTCCCTGAGGCTCAAGGACAAGTTTTCATTTTTTTAAAACCCCCGCTCCTGCCTCCTCTGCCTAGCCCCCCACCCCAAATCAGTCAATTAATCAATCCCCCCTCCTTTCCAGAAAGATGTAACAGGCCCAGGGTGCCTTTCACAGATGCATCCCAGCAAACTTTACATACCTTCGAACCAGTGCTTTAGCTTTAGAGGCAAGACTGACGCTGGCTGGGTGCTATCCATGAGGAAGAGCACTGAGGTGTCCCTTTGAGAGAGAAGCTGTGGCTGCGCATGCTGATTGCATCAGCCTGTGTTGCAACATAGAGTGAGTGGTCAATCAGTATTCAGGGAATTCAGCTAACTAGACTAAGCAGCAAATATTCTTTTTGCGCTGGGCAAGTGAACTGTAATATGAACTCTGACCACAG
>NW_005363227.1:0-432 GCF_000412655.1 Myotis brandtii | reverse complement strand
AAATATATTTAGAAAAATGAAAAAATAAAAACCTTGTCTGTTGAAAACAAAAAGACAAGAACAACAACCCTGGAAGATAGGATCTTTTCTTATCCCCAAAGGAGGACGTGAAGGCTCAGGGAGGTAGATAACTTGCCCAAGGTCATCCAGGAAAGAGCAAGCACGGAGCTAGGCTTTGAATCCATGCCTGTCTGGCCCGAGAGGCTCTGTCCATAACCTCTAGGGAATACTCCTTGTCATCATCTGCTCCATTTCTTGCCTCTAGTGGCAAGACCCAAACTTTCACAAACATGTGGACCTAATAGCTACAGGACCCAAATGAGGCCATAGAGTGGCTTGAGTGGGGCCGGGCGGGGCAGGATTCCAGACCAGTGCCACAGGAATACAACACTCACAGTTTAGCCCAGCCGTGGGCAAACTACGGCCCGCGGG
>NW_005363226.1:0-601 GCF_000412655.1 Myotis brandtii | reverse complement strand
CAATAAACAGTGCTGAAGTAATTAGATATCTATAAGGAAAAAAATGAACAAGCCCCCTACCTCACATCATACAGAAATATTAATGTGAAATGGATGTTTCACCTGAATATGAAAAGTTAAATGATAAAACTTGTAGAAGAAAACGCAAGAACATCATAGCTTCATGCACTTGGATCCAGTGAAGATCTCTTACACAGTTCACAAAAAGCACAATCATATAATAGAAAGTGTAAATAAATCGGGCTTATTAAAATAAAAAGTCTGCTTATCAGAAGATACCGATAATAGAATACAAGAACAAACCACAGACCGGGAGAAGATATTTGCAATACATATTTGACAAAGGACTCACCAAGAACATAAATATTCCTAAAAATGAATTTTAAAAAGGGAGACAACCCAATTAATTTTTAGCTAAACTTAACTCAAAGTGGATAAGAAATAAAACTATAAAACTCTTAGAAGAAAACATAGAAGAAAAGCTTCATGATATTGGATTCAGCAGTGATTTCTTAGATACGACACTAAAGCACAGGCAACCACAGTAAAAACAGACAAACTGAATTCATAAAAATTTAAAACTATTGTGCATCAAATGATA
>NW_005363225.1:0-765 GCF_000412655.1 Myotis brandtii | reverse complement strand
TACACCTGCTAGTTGATGTTATTGTCTTCACTATATATAAAAAAAGAGAGAGAGAGAGAGAGACTAGGAGAGGTCCATTAACATCGCCAAAGTGACTTAGGGAGTGACTATTATAGTAAGAACTTTAGTCTAAGTCAGCTTAACTCTGAAACATGTGCTTGAAACCACAACATATACATATGTGTGTATCCATACACATATATTATATGCATTGTATGTATATATAGCAATTCCAGTTAGAGAATCTAATCTAATAATAGACAAAGATGCAAATTGACTGTACCTTCGCTACACCCACCATTGGCTAATCAGAGTGATATGCAAATTAACTGCCAACAAAGATGGCCATTAATTTGCATACATAGGCGTGAAGTGGCAGAGCGAAGACTGAAGGCAGCTCCGGCCAGAGCAGCGAAAGGCTTGCAGGCGGCTCTGGCCAGAGCAGCGAAAGGCTTGCAGGCGGCTCCGGCCGGAGCGAAGGCCTGGGTCCTGGGTGCTGGAGGAAAACCGGTGCCGGCAGCCAGGAGAACGGAAGGCCTACTGCACGAATCTTTTCATGCAACAGGCCTCTAGTATGTTAATAACAATTATTATGCTACATTCAATCAACATTTATTGGCTACCTAATTTGTTCTGCAGTTTGCCAAGCTCTAGATTTAGAGATTAGTTACAGAGAATTGTCAAACCTCAAACACCTACAACCTAGATGATTTTAAGAGATAAAATGCTAAGACATATGTGGCTGCAAATCCAGACACATCAACG
>NW_005363224.1:0-250 GCF_000412655.1 Myotis brandtii | reverse complement strand
AGCTGCCCCCTGGTGGTCAGTGTGCTCCCACAAGGGGAGTACTGCTCAGCCAGAAGCCAGGCTCTTGGCTGGCGAGCACAGCAGTGGTGGCGGGAGCCTCTCCCGCTTCTGCTGCAGGCAGGTGGTAAGGAGCAAGGGGTCCCAGAGTGTGAGAGGGTTCAGGTTGGGCTGAGGGACCCCTCTGCCCCCCAGTGCATCAATTTTCATGCGCTGGGCCTATAGTCTTACATAATGAAGAGTTTTCCCAGGA
>NW_005363223.1:0-815 GCF_000412655.1 Myotis brandtii | reverse complement strand
CATATAGAAGCTCAACAGCCAGAAACTTGCTGCTATCCTTTTATTCTTTGAAACAAGTTGATAGGGTGGCTACTGGAATAATTAAGCAATAATGTTTTGTACACTCTTTGTAGTTACCAAAGCGGCTTTTGTATGCATTTCTTTATGTTATTTTTACCCCCATTATACAGTTGAAGATATGAGACAGAAATTTATCCTAAATCATACAGTTAATTAAAGGCCATGCGTTTCACTCAAGACTCTAAAGTTCCATTAAGTCACACTGACACACAAAACAAATATCCTCAGAATTAGTGAGAGTGCTTAAGAGGTCAGTATTTACGTTTTATGAAGTGACAGAGGAAGGGCTTTGCCTTGCTGTCTTTCTGTTTAGACAGTGATCACTTATTATGGAAATTTGGCTGGATGAGAAATCAGAGAAGTTCCAGAGAGATTATTTGGGGACAGTGTAAATTAAGTCTGAGTCATTATTTGATGCCTCTACTCATATTTATTTTCCCAGCATTTAGAATGCTCTTGTAGTTTTTGCTGTAAAAGAATATGCTCTTCTCCCTTATTTAAAAATAAATAAAAGCTATAATTCTGAAAGGCCATGAAACTTGCACAGGAATTTGAAAACATATTTTCACCAACAATAAAAGAAGGGCAGAAAAAAACATATATTATTGTGGCCCTTCTGTATGGAACACAGTACCACGTACCCTGGGAGTAACATATATGAAAAAAGCAAAGTTCTGCCCTCAAGGAACTTAATTTTAGGCAAGATAAAAGACAGCTTTATAGTTACAATAGAACAATGAGAGTGACAGTTACCT
>NW_005363222.1:0-485 GCF_000412655.1 Myotis brandtii | reverse complement strand
GGGACCCCTGGACCTGCTGGGGTTGAACCCCAGCACCTACTGTATATATAAATACAAGACCAGGGAGAAAGAGAGATAACTGAGTTTCTCTATAATCCAGGAAGGAAAAGTCTTTGCAACTGTGACTAAAAAGCAGCATGCAATTGAACAAGCATATTAAATTTACCTAAATTAAAATTTGTACGAGGTCTAAAATAAAGTCACCTAAGAAAGTACAAACTAAGATAAAATACAGTCGGATTTCCCCTCTGTAGATTCAATCAACTATGGATGGAAAACAGTTTTTTCTCTCTGAGCTTTGGAATTTTATACAGTGGACCCTTAAAAGACATGAGTTTGAACTGCGTGGGTCCACTTATACATGGATTTTTTTCAATAAACATATTGGGGGAAATTTTGGAGATTTGTGACAATTTGAAAAAACAAAGTTCATGTTTTCTTAATAATGTTTTCTTTTCTCTAGCTTACTTTGTTGTAAGAATACA
>NW_005363221.1:0-812 GCF_000412655.1 Myotis brandtii | reverse complement strand
GTATTTTGATCTCTCCAACTTTTTTCTTTTTTCTAAGGATTGCTGCAGGGACTTTTTGGGTTCTATATAAATTTTTGGAGTTCTAGATCTGTGAAACATACCTTTGGTATTGTGATAAGGATCTCAATGATTCTATAGATTGCTTTCAGTAGTATGGACATTTTAATTATATTGATTCTACCAATCCATGAACACAGTATAGTCTTTAAGATTCTTTTTTTGTCTTTAACATTTGCCATTTTAATTATGATGTGCCTAAGTTGAGGGTCTTTTTGGGGTCATCTTGATTGGGATTCTCTGTGTTTCCTGAACTTGAGTGACCTTTTCCTTCACCAGGTTAGGGAAATTTCCTGTCATTATTTCTTCAAACAGGTTCTCTAGTCCTTGCTCAGATTTTTCTTCTTTTGGTACCCCTATGATGCAGATGTTGTTATGTTTCATGTTTTCCCAAAGCTCCCTTAAACTCTCTTCCTACTTTAAATTTTTTTTTCTAATTGCTTCTCTAAATGTTTTTTATTTTCTACCTTGTCTTTTAATTTGCTGATTTGGTGTTCTGCTTCTTCCAGTCTACTGTTGATTCCTTCCATGGCATTTTAAAAATTTCAGCTATGTCATTCTTCATTTCTGTTTGATTCTCATTCATTTTTTTTTATACTGCTGTAGTTTTCATTTAGTTCCATAATGTTCTCATTAAGTTGCTTGTAGTTCTCATTAAGCTGTTTGAGCACACTTATAACCATTACTTTGAATTCTTTATCTGACAATTGCATGCCTGCATATCATTTAGTTCCTTTTCTGGCAATTCCTCCTTT
>NW_005363220.1:0-782 GCF_000412655.1 Myotis brandtii | reverse complement strand
TTATTTTCAAAGTGTTACTATATTTTTGGTGATTTTTTCTTTTTTGGGGGTGGGGGGGAAGTAGAGAAGTTTCACAAATAAATAATATATAAGGAAAGAAAAAGAATATTTTGCAGTGGAATAAAAAGCCTATGCTTGGAAAAGAGTTACTAATCTGAACAACAAATAAGATCAGACACTTTAATAAAATTGAGGGGAACACCGCAAATATAGGGCATCAGTTTTGATTTCACAAGGTTCTAAGTCAGTGGTTCCCAACGTGGGGCACTCACCCCACGGGGCAGGCAGGGAATTTGATTTTTAAGGGGGGCAATTTGAGAATGAGTTATTAACAGTGAATTTTTTGCATTTCTTATGGATCTAGGGGCCTCATATACAGTATGTAAATATATATTGTGACATATTTATGCAATTCAGTTCTCTATTATACTAGAGGCCCAATGCACGAAGATTCATGCAAGAATAGGCTTTCCTTCCCCTGGCTGCTGGCACCGGCTTCCCTCCGGCACCCAGGACCCGGGCCTTTGCTCTGGCCGCTGCCTTCCGCCTTTGCTCTGGGCTGGAGCCGCCTCCCACCCGCCCCAACTGGCTCTGTGGCCACTGCCCAGAGACAGGCCTTCGGCAGCTGGCTGGGGCCTGTGGGAGGCTTGGCTTCCTTTGTTGATGGGCATCTTTGTGGCTATGGGTGCCACCATCTTTGTTGCAGAGTGACGGTTAATTTGCATTTACCCTTTTATTAGTATAGATGTTCTGAAACTTTATTTGCTATTTTTTCATATCAC
>NW_005363219.1:0-787 GCF_000412655.1 Myotis brandtii | reverse complement strand
AACGTCTATGTCATCCCCTCAGGAAACTTTCCGATTTCCAGGCCCACATCTGGCTGGAAGCACAGAGGTAAACGATTGGTGCCCTGAAGCTCCTCAGGCAGCATCGGGAGCCCTGGACATGAGCTCAGCAGGCGATCAAGTGATGAGAGGGAGCATGTTCGTGTGTGCTGCTGGGGCCACTCAGAGCTGTTTCAGATTGCGTGTCATCACCAGAGACACGGGAACTGGATGCAGGAACCCGCTGGTTCCCACCGCAGTCCTCACGCCTCCGTCCAGGGACGCTGTAGCCCAGTGTCTAGCTCTTGCCTTGCTTGGCAGGGCCCAGGAATCAAAACCGGGTTTGGTAACACTTAACCATTGACTTCCTTTCCTTTTCAAGACTCCGTTGCTCACTAACTGTCTGAGGGTTAATGCTCTCAGACAATTGCTACTGCCCAGCCGCAACAGATTATTCGCCTGGTTTTTATTGAACAAATGATAGGTAAACAAATACATGTTCTTATTATTCAAACACAGAAAAGCATCTCTTCATTTCTTGAACATTAAATACTTAAGTATTTCATGATTACTGTTTTGGGGGTAATGAGTTAATCACATTAAAAACCTTAACTTGTACAAGTTCACGGTACAACATAGCACACTCAGCTGTGTGCTCGCCACCAATGTCTGTCTCCTCTGCCCTCTTGTCTTTGCGCCCCATTACTCACCTGGCCCGCCCTCCTGCTTCCCCTGCGGTAAACACATGATTCTGTGTGTGTATAGGAGACTTCGTTTGTTTGTTTCTTTT
>NW_005363218.1:0-346 GCF_000412655.1 Myotis brandtii | reverse complement strand
ACTCCAGTTCCACGTCCAGTCCTCACCCTCCTGAGACTCTGCTCTGTACCTATGGTTGCACACTGGGCTTTGACAGCTGGAGGTACGATCACCTTCTTAAGTAGGTGTGTAAAAATGAACTCTTCATTTTTCTCCAAAGCCTAGCACCTTCACTTCAATGGAGGAAAACAGAAGCAGGGAAAACATGGGAACCTATAATCGCACTTCATTCTCCTAGTGCAGTGGTCGGCAAACTGATTAGTCGACAGAACCAAATATCAAGAGTACAACCATTGAAATTTCTTTTGAGAGCCAACTTTTTTAAACTTAAACTATATAGGTAGGTACATTGTTATTAACTTAATTA
>NW_005363217.1:0-561 GCF_000412655.1 Myotis brandtii | reverse complement strand
AAGCCACTAAAACTTTGGGACTGTTTATTACCCATAACACCAAGCTTGTCCTAATGGGAGGAAAGCATCTCATATTCTACTCTCTAGAAGGCAGAAGAGCCAAACATTAGAAGCCAGAGCTGTGCTATTAGAGACACATGGGTTTGATTCCAGCACTGCCTTTATTAAATCTACAATCAGGCAACTTACTTCGAGTCTCTGAGTCTGGATTTCATTTTGGTAAAATAGATGCTGAAATGATATCAAGTCATGGAGAGGATTGAGTGAAATAATAATAATGCAGGTAGCCTTGAATTCAGGGCCTGGCACCTGTAGTGAACATTCAGTAACTGTTAGCTCCATAGCTGCACAATGTGTACTGACTACAGACATTCAAACAATGTAGGAAATGCCGACTTGTTGGACTCTGTGTCCATTCAAATATTGCTTTTAAGCGAATAGGATAGAATTATGTATATATACTCACAGCCTTATTTTTCTCTTAATAATGTGCTATTTCTGTTTTAAAAACAAAAACTTTGGCCCTAACCAGTTTGGCTCAGTGGATAGCGCATCGGCCTG
>NW_005363216.1:404-735 GCF_000412655.1 Myotis brandtii | reverse complement strand
GGTCCCAGGGCAGGAGGAGGGGTGGACAGCCCCAGGAAACCACGACCTCAGAGGCCAGGAGAGTCTGAGGCCCTGAAATCAGCTCCACAACCCAGAACCCTAAGTGCCTCTGCAACTGCAGGAACCTGTTTGAACTAAAGGTCTGTTGAGGGTTGGGCACCCACCCCAGGACCCAGGGGCTCAGGCTGCTCAGGGCCCTGGCCCAGCCCTGGTGCTGGGTGATGCCTGCATTCCTCCAGGGCTCGGTCCTCAGTGCACACTCTTGTCAAGTTCCTTATCTTTCAAAGGACTCCTCCTTCCCACCCCTAACTGCTCTCCTCTCCCTTTTAAG
>NW_005363216.1:0-339 GCF_000412655.1 Myotis brandtii | reverse complement strand
TGGCCCCAGCGTCCTGAGGATGAAAGTAAAACTCCTCACACAAAACTTTGCCTCATCTTCTTTGTTGCCTTTAAACACAAAACAGACCTGGGTTTCCCGAGTCCTCACAGCTCAGCCACAGCCCCACGGCCTGACTGAGTGGCATTGCATTCCGTCACCCTCTTTCACCCCATCACATGCTGTGTCACCTACAAGCTACTCACTGTTCTGGGTGCTGGGACGTGAGCTGCAGGGCCTGCGGGACGCCAGCACCGTAGGATGGAGGGTAAGTTGGGTGAGGTTAAGTTGACCTCAGTAAGCAAAGAGGAGTCTGGGAAGCATGGAGACCTCAATCCCGCC
>NW_005363215.1:0-508 GCF_000412655.1 Myotis brandtii | reverse complement strand
TTTCTGGGGTTTTGTTTAGCTTCTGTATTTGCAACAAAGTTGCTTAGAATTGCAGCTGAGGGGCCGGCAAGTCAGGCGGGGAACGTTGGAGTCCGCTTTCACTGGAGCAAGCAAGCCTCCCTGTTCACTTCGGCTGCCGGCCGCCATCTTGGCTGGCAGTTAATTTGCATATCGCCCTGATTAGCCAACGGGAAGGGTAGCGGATGTACAGCTAATTACCATGTTTCTCTTTTATTAGATAGGATTGAATAAGTACTTATAAGAGAAGTGGACATGGTTATGGAGGAATATTGGATGATAATTTTATGGAACAACATGACATATTTTGCAATGATATTATAGCAGGGAAAACCTTGATACAGGAATAGTGTTCCAACTGTATTCATGTAAGTAGCTACCATCCTTTAAGGAAAATTGCTGGTGTTTTCTCCCAAAGCCCATGCCCAAGACATCCCTAATGGGGATATTTCTTTGTTTCTTCAAAGTTGCAGTAAACCAATCTCTTCAA
>NW_005363214.1:0-851 GCF_000412655.1 Myotis brandtii | reverse complement strand
GCTGCTCTAGATTGTTTCGTTTTTTGGAGTAGCATTGTCCATAGTATTTTATTTTATTTTTTTACAATCCTTTGTATTTCTGTAGAGTCGTTTGTTATTTCACCTCTTTTTCTGATTTTGTTGTTTATTTGGGTCCTCTCTCTTTTCTTCTTGGTGAGTTTGGCTAGAGATTCATCAATCTTGTTTATCCTTTCAAAGAACTAGCTCTTAGTCTCATTGATCGTTTGTATTTTTCTTTATTTTTATTGTCTCTATGTAATTTATTTCTGCTCTGATCTTTATTATCTCCTTCCTTCAGCTCACTCTGGACTTTTCTTGTTGCTCTCTTTCTAATTCTTTAAGTTCTAGAGTTAGATAATATATTACCATTTTTTCTTTTCTTCCTTTTTTTTTTTTTTTTAGGTATTCCTGTAATACTATGAACTTCCCTCTCAGGATTGCTTTCACTGTGCCCCATAAGTTGTGGATTGTTGTGTTTTCATTGCCATTTATTTTTAGGATGTTTTTAATTTCTTCTTAGATTTCTTTGGTAACCCAATCATTGTTTAATAGCATGCTATTCAGCCTCCAAGTATTTGAATTTTTCTGATTGTTTAAATGTACCTGATTTCTAACATTATGCCATTGTGGTCTGAGAAGATGCTTGATATGATTTTAATCTTCTTGAATTTGGAGAGACTTTTCCTGTGACCCAATATGTGATCTATCTTTGAAAATGTCCCATGTGCACTTGAGAGGAATGTATATTCTCTAACTTTGAGGTGAAATGTTCTGAAGAGGTCAGTTAGGTCCATCTCATCTATGAGTCATTTATGATTGCTGTTTTCTTTGCTGATTTTTTGTCTAGAGGA
>NW_005363213.1:0-950 GCF_000412655.1 Myotis brandtii | reverse complement strand
GAGAGTGCCCTTTTGTTAACCCTTAGTGCCCTGCTTTTTTGCCTTTTTATCAGTTCCCTTTGTGGCAGAGCAGCAACCAGGCCTCTTTCAAGGGAGTGCACTAGAAGGGGATATCAGCCCCTCCTCTTCCAGCAGCAACAGGTACTAAACCCTTTTAGTATATTTGCAAACCGGGAGCTTTTGCTTGCGCTATCCGAAGCTTTCCCTACTTTGCTTGCTGCTGCTTCTTCTTTCAGGGCCTTAGCAGCTCAGCTCAGGCATCCAGCCCCGCTTCTTTGACCTGGATCTCAGGGGCTGAGTCTGCTTGGCAAACAGTTCTAGATCACCAGGGCAGCTGCAGACTTCAGCTTTGTTCCTCCTCCGCTTTTCTCCTGGGAGTTTAGTTGTTTTTTTTAACGTATTAGAATTTTTTATTCTTAGAAACCTTAATCCTTTAATGATTACCAAAAGTGAACAGTCAGCAATTTTAGATGAAAATTTATGAACACATTTTAAATGTACTTTTACTCTTAAGATATATCTAGACCTTTTGTGATAAAACTAAGAACAGGTATCGGTCTAATTTAGCATTGGAAGGGTTAAGAAGAATAACCCAGGGCAGAGAAAGACTACTGTGTTTACAGTTACTTTTTGTGACCTTGAAGTTCATTGATTATGCACCTGCTAGCAGTCTGCAGCCAGCAACATAACTGCCAATACCCCCCCTCTTTGTCCCAGCCCAAGCCCGTTTCTTTCCCTCACAGACTTCCCCCCCCTACTTTTGATCTCTCTGATGAATTCCTCTGTCCCCCAGTCCAGCTGTCCGTCTCCCTTTAAACAGTGAGAGTTTTGACGAAAACTATAGACTGCTCCTATAGAGTACTCCCTCCTGGAGGCTGGGGTCCAACCCGTGGGGGAGCATGACTCCTAGTCAGCCTGGAAAGATAACGGGTGCATAGGGAGATTTCTTG
>NW_005363212.1:0-1788 GCF_000412655.1 Myotis brandtii | reverse complement strand
GACTCATGCTCCCTCCCTGGGTCCTCGGAGCGGGGTGGGGTTGCTGGTTTACCTACCTCTTGGTCCACGAGGTGGACAGAGGCCATAGAAAAGGAATGAACGTTTGCTCTGGAAATTGCAGCAAACGAACATGTGAAGTGCGGAGAGGGTGCCGGGCTTTGTGAGGAAAGAGCACTGTTATTTTCCCTAAGCGAGCTGACACCCTGCTGGGGGAGATGGACAATGTAATACCGACGCTAGTCATACTGAACTCGTCATAGGAATACAGAACGGAGGGTGGTCATGCGGGTGAGGAGGGCCGAGGAAGGCAGGTCCGAGGGATGTAAGGGAGGTAAAGGAAAGGTTTGCCAGAGAGGAGGTAGTGATTGAGGCGGACACGCTCAGAGGAACTGGACGTGTGGAAGGCAGAGAGGAGAGAAGGGGACCCCAAGCTCGGGAGAAACAGCATCGACGGAGACGAGAAGGCGAGCGAGCCTTGCAGTGGGCTGTGTGGGGGAGCACCGTGGAGGCAAAGGGGGTGGTTCTGGGGGTCAGACAGTGGGAGACTTTTAACCACCTTGGCAGTGGGGTGGCCACTAAAGCAAATTTTAAGCCCGTGAGGGATGTGACCCAGGGCACACTTTAGGAATAATACAAGAGGGAGCTGACCGTGGGTGAGACACATGAGGCTCCGCCTGAGATGGCCTGGGCCTTTGTCTTCCTGCCCCCGGGGCCTGAGTGTGAGGACAGAGAACGCCTCCGGCCGGCTTGGGGGGGAAAGGATACGCTCCCGTCCTTTCCGCGGGGGTTTCGGTCCTTCTGAGCGGTAGGTAACGCAGGTGCCTGAGGCTCTGCTGTCCCGTCAGGGGCCACCCCTTCGCCCTCTCTCTGGCACCGTGTGCTCAGTGCGGCGGAGAAGACACAGCCCCGAGCATGTTGTTCCCTCGCGTGAAGACGTGACTGCTGGTTTCCCTCGTGGTCCCTCTCCAGGTTCTTCTAACCACGGGCGGGGAGGGAATGTTCTCGGTGGAGAACCTGTCCTGACACTCCTGGTGTGTGAGGAGGATGGTTCAGGCTTCAGGGCTTCAGGGCACGAGTCAAGAGCCATCTGTTTGAATCAGCATTTGGTGTGATTTATGGAGAAGAGGGGGCCGAGGAGGAGGGAGCTGGAATATATTATATTCTCCTCATTAGATCAGGACTCTTGTGTAAGTGCCAGGGGCCCAGGCAGAGATGTGTTTGCATTATTTGATGTCATTGTTGTTTTTCTGTTCATTGCTCTTTAGCTGAAAGTTTCAAAGCCCCTCGTTAGTGTTTCTAAAACAGCAGCTATCTGTGTTTTGGGAACGCTCAGACTTTTTTGTTTTGCATGAAATTACTGAGTTTTCCTTGCAGTATTTATTTTATGCAAGTAGCACCTCCCTACGCGATAAAAACATAGTTAACTGTTTTATAGCGCCGGACCACGGTCAAGGACATACCCAAACTCACCTACTTCTCCTAGTAACCCACTGACATAGACGCCGGTGTTATCATCACTGTCGACAGGTCCATGGTCAGGGACCTGGGAGCGAGGGAGGTCCAGGACGTAGGAGCGGAGCCGCTGGGATCTGGACCCAGGCGCCCGGTCCGTGGTCTGGGCTCCACAGGCCGTGCACACGAACTCCGCATCATGTCCCTTTCGTCGGGTAAGTGTCATACTTGCTGCTGTGTAGAAAGATGCCGCTAGCGCCGTTTTTCTAAAAGAAATCCATGTATGTTCACTGATGTTCCAGATAGGAGTGATGCCTTTCCCACTAAGCTGACCCG
>NW_005363211.1:0-503 GCF_000412655.1 Myotis brandtii | reverse complement strand
AAATGACTCACTAGATCAGATGAAACTAATTGACATCGTCAGAACATTTCACCTGAAAGCAATGAAATATGCATTCTTCTCAAGTGCACATGGGATATTTTTAAAGACAGACCACATATTAGGACACAGGAAAAGTCTCTTCAAATTCAAGAATATAGAAATCATATCAAGTATCTTCTCAGATCTCAATGGCATAAAATTAGAAATCAATTACACTACAATAAAAAAAATAAAAAATTCAAACACTTGGAGGCTGAATAGCATATTACTAAACAATGACTTGGTTACCAAAGAGATCAAAGAAGAAATAAAAAGCATCCTGGAAACAAATGACAATGAAAACACAACAATCCAAAATCTATGGGACACAGTGAAAGCAGTCCTGAGAGGAAGTTCATAGCTATACAGGCCTACTTCAAAAAAAAAAACAAGAAAAACTGTTAATAAATTATCTAACCCTACAACATAAAGAATTTGAAAGAGAGCAATAAGAAAAGCCCAGA
>NW_005363210.1:0-229 GCF_000412655.1 Myotis brandtii | reverse complement strand
GAGAGAGAGAAACATCGATCTGAGAGAGAGAGACATCAGTTGGTTGCCTTCCACATGCGCCTGAGCAAGCCTGCCACCGAGGTACGTGCCCTTGACCAGAATTGAACCTGGAACCCTTCAGTCCACAGGCCAGTGCTCTATCCACTGAGCAAAACTGGCCAGGGCATTGCCTTCATTTTGGGGAGAAATTTCTCCAGGTATAGAATTTTAGGTTGATAGTTTTTTTCTG
>NW_005363209.1:4218849-4219510 GCF_000412655.1 Myotis brandtii | reverse complement strand
CACAGCCCCTTCAGTGTGGGGGTCACCACTGGGGTGCTTGGACAGCCTGGGTTTGGGGCTGATGGCATTTTGCAGGCTGGCCAATCCCCCCAGCGGGGACCCTCACCCCATGAGGGTGTGGAAAGCCTGCGTGAGTATCTGATGGCTGTTTTCAGGCTGGCCACAGCCCCTTTAGGGTAGGGTTCCCCCCTGTGGTGCCTGGCCAGCGTGGGTGAGGGGCTGATGGCTGTTTTCAGGCTGGCCACAGCACCTTCAGTGTGGGGGACCCCACTGGGTTGCCTGGCCAGCCTCGGTGAGGGGCTGAGGGCCATTTTCAGGCTGGCCACACCCCCTTCAGGGCGGGGGGTCCTGCTGGAGTGCCTGGCCAGTCTGGGTGAGTGGCTGATGGCAGTTTGCTGGTTGGCCAAGGCCCGCAGTGGGGATCCTCACCCCATGAGGGTGTGGCCAGCCTGGGTGAGAGGCTGATGGCTGTTTGAAGGCTGGCCAAGCTCCCAAGCAGAGACAGAAATATAACAAACTCCGCCAACCATTTTTTCAGAAGAGGTCAGAATTGATCGCCAAAATCCCAAATTTTGGGGTAACAACATTTGTCAACCATCCACAAGTGTCTGCACTGCTTGGGGAAGAGGATGAAGAGGCGCTGCATTATTTGACAAGAGTT
>NW_005363209.1:4214011-4217059 GCF_000412655.1 Myotis brandtii | reverse complement strand
TTCCCTATTCTGGACTAAAACTCACTGTAGTGGATTACCCTAGGCCTCTCCTAGCCATAGCGGGGCTAATAAATGCTGACACAGTGTAAGCACTACTATATCTACAAGTTACTTCCAACCTCTTGGGTAGATGGTACCGACTTCTAACGATATGTCTATCTCTAACCATCCAATGGTGTTGAGAGGATCTAACTCACTTAATCTAAAGTCCAGGGCAATTTTGTAGTGAATCTCAGTACATCAAAGAATCCTGGCGTTGAAAAATATATTTGAATCATCCAGTCCAACTCCTGATCTTCTGACTCAAAATAACTGAGATCAATTCTCTTGTTTTCTTTTTCTCCCTGGGCATGAATTTCAAATCTTGATAATTAAATGCTGCCACTCATTCCAGTCTTTCTCCTTTGGTAACCTTAAAAAATATTTTATTCTAACTTTGGACTCCCTCAAATTATTTTTGATCACCTCATTTCTAGTAAGAAGAGTTTATTTTCCAATAAAACTTGTAGAATACAGCTGCAACATATGTGAAGCAATGATAGAACTGAAAGGAGAATTAGATGAATCCCCAGTTATAGTTGGAGATGTCAACACCTCTCTCCCAATAGTTGATAGAACTGGCCAAAAATGAGAAAGGATATGGAAGAATGGATGGGTTTTTATATTCATAAAGAATTGACTTACATTTTAGAAATAACCATTGTACTTTTAGAAACATTTATCAATCTACTATTGCCTGAATGTCATTTTGACTTCCAAAAACCTCACAAATTTGCTTTAGTCTTGTTCTTTGAGATATTACTATCAATGTTCCCAGTACCTTATATTTATTCATTCAACCATTCACCACAAATTTATTAAAATCCACTAGTGTCAAGATATTGCATTGAGTCCTACAATGGATTTCATTGTTTTTAAATGTTTAATAATTAAATTTTAATTATAAAATTACTAGAGGCCTGGTGCATGAAATTTGTGCATGGGGGGGGGTCCCCTCAGCCCAGCCTGCACCCTCTCCAATCCAGGACCCCTTGGGGGATGTCCGACAGCCAGTTTAGGCCTGATCCTGGGGATTGGGCCTAAATCGGCAGTTGGATATCCCTCTCACAATCCTGGACCGCTGGCTCTTAATCACTCACCTGTCTGCCTGCCTGGTCACCCCTAATTGTCCCCCCCTGCTGGCCTGATCACCCCTCACTACCTCTGTGTGCCGGCCTGGTAGCCCCAAACTGCCCCACACTGCCAGCCTGCTTGTTCAGTCATTTGGTCGTCCCTCACTAAACCCCCTGCTGGCCTGGTTGTAGGCAGCCATATTGTGCAGGTGTGAGGGTTAATTTGCATATTACCTCTTTATTATGTAGGATTTTTATCTATGGCTCTAAGTTGTACCCAGTGAGTATTTCTGAAAAAAATGGGTTTTCCAATATATTGCTAAAAGGTAGTTTTTTAATGTTAAGAAATAATAGACACTTGGTGTGACATTCAAAGCTATTTCAAAAAAAGCATTTGCTTAAAAAACGTTCAAAATGGAGGTCATTATACAAAATGGAGGTCATTGACTCCAAATGGCTTCCTAGCCAAAGGAGATAATTACAATGTTTCTCAGAGAGCAGCTGAGAGGCCAGCAAGGCAGGCGGGGAACCTGGCTTCCTCTGTCACTGGAGCAAGCAAGCCTCCCTGTTCATGTCAGCTGCCTGGCTGCTGGCCGCCATCTTGGTTGGCAGTTAGTTTGCATATCTCAGTGATTAGCCAATGGGAAGGGTAGCGGCCGTATGGCTAATTACCATGTTTCTCTTTTATTAGATAGGATTACACAATCTGGAAACCTCCAACTATATCAGCAAACCCACAGGTCCTACTGACAGCTGCTTGAACAGACAAGCAGAGGAAGGAAAAATAAGGATAAAAAAAAATCACAAAACACCTCAAACTTGATTTTACTATCAGGATTTCAAGGCATTTTTGAAAACTTGCGAATGTTCACAATTCAGCAGTACAAGTCAAAAACTATAATTAAAAGGGGGTGACCTGGAGTAGGAGCAGGTAGGGATGAAGAGGGAAATGTGAGGACAGTTGGTGCATTAATGTCACATATGAAATGTTAGCTCAGAAAAGAAAGGGCTCAAATAGTTTAAAAGTTTTGAAACAATTTTGACATCATTTTAAAGACAAAAGGAAACTCATCCTGTAGAAATGCAGTGCATCACTGTGAGGAGATGAGCAATAACAATGACTTCCATCACCTTTGTAGGTAACATTCCTTCTTCTTCATACAGGACCATCCATTATTAATGAGCACTATTTCTGAGTGTGAAGGAACTGTTTGAAAAACATTAACATAGTCTACTGGATGTGATTGACACTGTCATTCCTTTCATTTTGCTGTTGGCAAGAGGCATCCCTGTAGACGTATGCGCACCTGGACATTACTAATATTCTCCTTGTTATGCACTCTGGGCAGCTGTGATATGGAAATTCTCAGCCTTGTATATTATGGTTTATTTTTCAGCTTTTACACAGTGTTACGTTGCAAAATGCACAAGTCAAGCTTTTTTGTATGCAATGATCAATCAGAAAAATTGTCTTTTCTAATCTCTTTTCCAAATTTTTAGAATTTATCTGAATTTTGGAGATGTGCAATGAGTGTCTCCTAATAATGCAATTATTTAAATCTATGTCTATTCATGGTATCTATTTTTTATCCTCCAGTTTTCAAAGCTGATGACGTTTTTAATTGTCCTGCTGCAAAAAAGAACTGTAGCCACTATCTACTGTTCAGTAACAGGACATCACTGACTAACCACCCACACAACAGTAAAATTTAAGGTAACAATGTCAAGGATTAGAGTAATAATGAATCAAAAAAGAAAGAAAGAAAGAAAGAAAGAAAGAAAGAAAGAAAGAAAGAAAGAAAGGAAGAATAGCAGCACTATATCCTCTTGACTTTTAAATATACTAGAGGGCCGGTGCATGAAATTCGTACACTGGGGGATGGGGGTCCCTCAGCCCAGCCTGCCCCCTCTCACAGTCTGGGAGCCCTCAGTGGAT
>NW_005363209.1:4205075-4213558 GCF_000412655.1 Myotis brandtii | reverse complement strand
TCGGAGGCTCGGAGCAGGCACCCCGTGTGTGTGTGTGTGTGTCCACTTGGGGCCTGCCCCCAGCCACACCGTGGAGGCTTGGAGCAGGCACCCCTGTATGTTTATCTCTCAGGCTCCTGGCCGCGCCTGCGTGTTGTTCTCTCCCTTGAGCGGCAGCCAGGGCGGTAGGTGTAGCGGAGTGACACCAATTTGCATGTTTCTCTTTTATTAGTGTAGATATGTAACTTAAGCTCCTATTTGTCTCTCAGCTGTCCTGCTTCTCCCTCTTACAGCCCATAGGGGCACCCACACAGAGATCTGTGTTCCTAAGTTGCTGACTTACTTTAGGTGAGCATACCACATGTTGATCTATTTCTCTGTAAACTAACAGCCTATCAGTGAGTGGGTACTAAAACATTTCACTCAGCTAATTCTGACAGTCATTAATAGATGTAGGTGCAACACACTGCTCCCCATTCTCTTTTTTTATATATATTCTAGTGTCAGTTATCCCAAATATTTTGAGTGTCCTAAGAATTCATCTTAAAAAGGTCTTCTGAACCTGGCCAGTGTGGATCAGTGGTTGAGCGTTGGAGGTCCCAGTTCAATTCATTGTCAGGGCACATGCCTGGGTTGTGGGCTCAATCCCCAATGGGGGGCATGCAGAAGGCAGCGGACTGATGATTCTCTCTTATCATTGCTGTTTCCATATCTCTCTCCCTCTCCCTTCCTCACTCTGAAATCAATAAAAACAATTAATAAAAAAGAACTTCCAAGAGTATGTTTTGTGTCCTGGGATATCAATAAGTGTAACACACACACACACACACACACACACACACACACACACACACACACACAAAAGGAGGTGGGAGGAGTTCCTCTGCAAAAGTATCGGGGTACTGTTCTATTGCAGTATTTTGTGGTGCCTCAGAGGCAGATGAGCTCTTCTAGGGCTAACATGAAACAATATTTCCTAAGACAGGCACTATAATTATATAATATTCTTAAAATAATATTACTTTAGGATATTTTCACATCACAGACTATCTAGAGTTATTAGTGTTTTATGGAACACATTTTGGGAAATTCTGATTTAATTGCATCTCCCTATTAAACATACTATTATACTAATGAGACTTACTCTGGGGAAAAAGAAAAAAAAACACCTTTTACTGCTTATTATTTCCATGCACAGTGTACTTATAGTGGGCTGGCTCTGGAGTTTCACTTCTTGGGTGCAAATACCAGCTCTGAAAATTACTAGTTGTATAAACTTGTCTTTGACTCAATTTTCTCTACAAAAAGTAATGAAAACTAATAGTATCTTAACATGAAATAATGTGCATAAAGTTGTAGGCTATAACAATTATTACTTTCTGAAAACTTGGCATCTAAAGTACATAATATCTCTCTATCAGGATGACATGGTATAGTTATGTTATATGGTATTATTTACTTTATCCAGGGTGACCTAGATATTAGAGAACTTCTAGGCAATATTGTTAAAATAAGTCCTAAAACTGACCTTCAAATTTCATATACTCTTGATTTTAGTAATTAAGTAGGTAGTTTTATGGATTAGCACAGCAAGGCTGCCTGCTATAACACTTAATACATTTTTACTGCTGTCTCCAGGAGATAGTGCTCTTCCTCCACTATTAGATAAGGCATGAGTTAGTCTAATGTTAGAAAGTTCAAGCCTATCTGCTAACCCACCCACATAAGACCTTTCAATCAGTAAAATTAAAGGTAACAAAGTCAAGGATTAAAGGAATAATTAATTTTTTTAAAAAATCAATTCAAACCCTATCATGGTGGTATCAATTTATTCAATACTTTTTAATTGCATACCTATCATGTATCAGTCATGGTTGTAACTAAAAATCATAACACCAATACATAAACACATACATGACCAAAAGAATTATTGAGAGCAGTGGTTGAAAAAATGGAAACTAAATAGGTGATCTATAGAGGTATGAAGAACTTCAGCTTAGGAAGTCAGGAGAAGAAACTCTATAAAAGTAATACTATCAGTGAAAAAAGAACAAAGCATGCAAAGCAGTACCATCAAGAATGAAGGTGCTACAACAGGAATGTACCTGGTGTCTGAGGGAAAGAGTGAAAGTCATGGTGGCTGGACCATATGAAGGCTGGGAGATGAGATTTGAGAGAAATGACTGCATCCCCATTTAAGAAGACAAACAAACAAATATCCTCTGTAGAGAACAGACTGAAGAAGATGGAGGAGTAGAACATGGAAGCAGTGAAACCAGTCTGGCAGCTATACCAGTGATGTATGCCGGAGATTAAAATGAGTTAGACTAAGAAGAAAGCAAGAGAAAAACAATGATGTATCAGATTTGGCATATATTTTAGAAGTAAAGTTGACAGTATTTATGGATGTATTGATATTAGATGAAATGGAAGGGAGGGACCAGCAATGAGGCCCATGTTTTAGCATGAAAAGCAGTTGAATGGTAACACAATTCTGTGGCTTTGATAAGACTTGAGGAGTAATGGACATAAGTTCAGCATTTCACTTTGGTAATAATACATGATTAGTGGGCATCCAAATGGAGAAGTGAGGTTGGCAGATGGGAATACCATACAATTTGGAGCTCAGTAAAGACATCTGAGTAAAATATCTGTACTAAGAACCTATTATGCCAAGCACTGTGCTGGTTGCTGAAAATAAAATGGTGAGGAACATTATATAGTAGTAAGCAGAATTCTAAAGTGGCCACCAAGATCCCTACTACTGGTGTGCAGATCCTGTATGATCTCCCCTGAGTATGGGTTGTACCTGTGAATATGACAAATGCTGCCTCATGGTTAGATTATGATATATGGCATAGTGTACTTTTAAAAAGGGAGATTATCCTAGGTGAACATGACATAATCAGAGGGGCTCTAAAAGGGAGTTGGCCTTTCCTGAAAAGAGTGAACATGCGAGTTCAATCAACACGAGACTGGGTTTGTGAAAGGGCCAATAGAGAGAAACACATCTCAAAAGACTTGAAAGTAGCCTCCAAGATCTGAGGGCTGTGCCTTGCTAAAGCCAGAAAAAAACAGGGACCTCAGTCATGCAATCATAAAGAAATAAATTAGACCAACAATCTGAGAGAGTTTGGAAATGGCCTTGGTTGAGTCTCCAGATGAGTACATATCCAGCTGACACCTTGATTTCAACCTGGTGAGAACCCAACCATGTTGTGCCGGACTTCTGACCCATGAAATCTGTGAGATAATACATTTGTGTGTGTTTTTTAAGCCACTAAATGTGTAGTGATTTCTCACACATCTGTAGAAAACTAATACAATGTATTTTATCTGTTTCATGGAACCTACAGTTCTCTAGAAGAGAAGATGAATAGGTAAAGCAGATAAATACCATATTTTTATTTTAAACGAAGGCTCTATATTATTATGAAGGTGGGAGTGATGGCATGGGACTGGGAATCATTTATTCCAGAATATATAGATGTAATGTGTAGTTGGCTATTAAAATCCAAATAAGAGGTCTCAGATTACTGTGATGGTAGTGGAGATTGAACAAAAGAGACATATTTAAGAGGCAATATTGAGGAATTGGAACTATAGACATGAAAGGAGTAGATGAGCATATATATTGGGCCAGCCCTTTTCCACATTGCTGGATAATCCCTAAATTCAAGTCACTCTGGGCATAAACTTCTAGCTATAATAATAGGGAAATTGGGAAGAAGACCACTTGTAAATTGCCCACTTTTGTTCATTTATTTGCATTATTTATGCCACACATGAATTACATATTGTCACCATTATTTTATATTAGAGGCCTGGTGCATGGATTTGTGCACTGGTTGGGGGGCTTGGCCTGCTGTGGGAGCTCCGCTCATCTCAGTCAGCCAAGCCGCGCTCCCACTGTAGGAGCACACTGACCTCCAGGAAGCAGCTCCTGTGTTGAGCGTCTGCCCCCTGGTGGTCAGTGCATGTCATAGCGACTGGTCAACCGGTTGTTCTGGTCATTCCGCCATTCAGTAGCTGAGCTTTTATATATATAGACTTTTGTTTAATATTATATGGCACATATTAAGCCATTAATATAATAGTACCAAGCCCCAAGCACTTCTGTGAGTAATCCAAATATATTTCTATGTTATTGACAGACTCTAATTAAGCCCAGCTAGATAAATGACCCAAATTGTAATACAATGGATAATTTTTGGAATTGATTTTCTCAATAATCACATTGTAGATGACCAATTTTGAATATGTGACTTGTTTAATCTGTTGATGCACTAAGATTATGCATCAGGCAATTAAACAAAGATTATATAATTGTTTGTGATTTTATTTGTTTTATGAAATTTCTTTCTTGACCCTCAAATATGAAAGTAAATTTAGCTGTCTACAAATGTGGCATAAATAGTTACAGGGATGTAAAGTATAGCATGGGGAATATAGTCAATAATAATTTAATAACTATGTATGGTATGTGTCAAATGGGTATCAAGGTGATGACTTAAGTTATAGAAATGTCTCCTTACTCTGTTATGCACTTGAATCTAATGTAATATTGTATGTCAACTGTAATAAAAAATTTAAAAAAAACACACAAAAATGCTGCATATTTTTCTTTTTTAAGATGTATATGCTACTACTATCTATTGTCTTCTGGCAGTTAGTATTGCAGAGACACCTAAGGCCAGGCTCATTTTAGTTTCACTGCAAATAATATGATTTTGTTTTGTTTTGCCTTAGAGTTTTATTTGACTTTTTTGTTCTAAATGGAAGAAATTTTTTTTTAATTTAGATTCATTTCCTTGTTTCTAAAATTTGGTTGATGCTTTTAGTTTACTATTTGGGCTGATTTTTACCATATTATGAAAATCTTTTAATCTGTATATTCAAGACTTTCTCAGCTCTGGAAAGCTGTTTTCCTTTCTGTCCTTCTTGTTCTCATTAAAATCATTATACCAGATAACTTTTCAATCTTTCCTCTATTTTCATTCTTCAAGAGATTTATTTTAGGATTTTTTTAAATCAAAATTACCGAGTTAATTTTCCTTAGTTCCAATTCCGCTCTTTATTGTTATCCAAAAATGTTTATAATTTTTTTTAGCTTACTTAACTTTATTTTGTTTCTTTTACACATCAAGTTTTCTATTTCTTCTATTTCCATAGAAACTTGTTATAAGTTTCGATTTCATCTAAGAAATCCTTTTGACACCAAGGAAGCGTTATAATTTTCTTTGATTCTTGAAACAAATTTTTCATGTGTTCATTCTTTAAATATCAAAACAATACTGCCTTCCAGTTGGTGTATTTTTTTAGTGCTCATCAATGAGAAAAGTGGTTGTAACAAAAAGGAAGAAGATGTGCAGAGGAAGTGACATTAACAAAAAGACATTAAAGAAACTCAGAAATATTTTATGACTTTGAAAGTACAAACTATAAATGTTGGGAACTAAGCCAAACTTAGAGAATATTATGGCAATTTTTCAAAGCATAGAAAATATTTTTACTCCATACTGTAAGTTATTTGTTGAAATAAAGAAGGCAAGAATTGTTAAAAAAATATTTGACTTTTCTAAAAAAGAAATAAATCACTTTAATGTTCAATATTTGTTTTAATTACAATGTACTAAATATCAGTTTTACTATTTTTTCATTTCCCTATACAATTTTAGCTGTCGACAAAATAATTTTTAATATTTTGACAAAATAATTTAAAAGTCACAAAACAGTTATAATTTTCCTATTGATTATTAAGATTTCTTTGTATAGTTTCAGCTTGTATGGTCGTTATTGCTGCCCTATATTATCCCACAAAGTGAAGACTCTCTGTATTCTGCATAATAATATTTATACAAGCCCTATTTAACCTCATCCATATTCACTCAGTATGTTAACTTTTGTATATGGAGAAAAGATTAACAAGAAGATAATAATTATCAAATAAGGAAGGGAGAGGAATAGAGAGTTAGAAACATCGATGAGAGAGAAACATCGATCAGCTGCCTCCTGCACACCCGCCACTGGGGATATGCCCACAACCAAGGTACATGCCCTTGACCGGAATCGAACCTGGGACCCTTCAGTCCACAGGCCAACGCTCAATCCACTGAGCCAAACCGGTCAGGGCAACTTTTTAAGTTATATAATATATCAACCATTTAATTTTTTAGGCTTAAAAAAGCTAAAATACAACAAACCCAGCCAGCTTAGTGACCTGTAGTTATGTATCCACTGACCCATGTCTTAAAAAGCTATTACACTTTCACTCTTTATATTGGTCAGTGGTGGACATACAAAAAAATGTCCCACTTTTTCCGGGGGGAGGGGGGGAGGGGGAACAAAAACAAAAAACACACAAAGCAAAACACTGACTTATTTTCTTTTAACTGATAAAAAAGAAATAAGTACTAACCAAATCAAGGTTTAATCTCTCCTTTTCATTCACAGAAATATGGCTGTTGCATTCAATGTGGGTATACCTGAAGGAGGGAATTGAACCTTCCCCCTTGCTCACTTTCTGTTCTGAGCTTAACACTCACCTTTTTACCTTCACTCATTAGATACCTAGCTCCTACTTTAGGATATAAGGTGAAGTATATTACTTAACTGTCAGAGAAATGACAGTTTAAAAAGAAATGTTTATGTTGATTTATCAGTATCATGTTAAAAATATATGAAATAAATATGCATGCTACCTACCATCTTAAAAGGGATGCAATTATATGTATATATACAAGTGAGGCTCATAACCATGGAAGTTTTCCTCAGAGCCTTCACGTGACAGTAACACATTTTTCTTTTCAGACTCTGCCACCAATAATTCAATATGCATTCTTCTTTTAGGAACAACTGTCATCTAGGAAATTTCCTTAAATAACACTAACAACAAAGACTGTCATTTATTTTATTATTCCATACCTGGCTTAGCTAGATAAGAGCAGAGGGGTAATTAAGTCAGTGATAAGTTGCAGGTGCAATGACATTTCAGCTATTAAGAAATATACAGAGGATTATAGTAGGGAGACATGGTGGCAGACCTGTGATCACTTTGACTTCTTTTCATGCTCTATATGTCCTCAATGATAAATATACATTCTTCAGTACTGCAGTCTAGGCAATTAAATGTTAGACAGATAGTGTTAAAAACAAGACCACAGGTCCGAAATGGAGTCACTTATGCTAAGCCTCACACTAGCAACCCCAGACTTAGTACTTAATTATAGTTTTGGCTCTCCCATTAATGAAATCTTAAGCCAGTCAATTAAGAATTACCTGGTCAGCACTAGTGAAGTAATCTATCTGATAGATTCCTGCAATCCCCTTTTTCGAAACTGACCTTGTTATAACAAATCCATTTTTTTGCTAATGTAACTAAAGTTTTTGCTCCCACTCCTTTATGTCTACTATAGACTTTCATTTTGTACAGCTCCTTGGAGCTTCATTATATCTGCTAAAAGGCCCGCTACCCGCTGCCATGACCACCTGAGGAGCAGCTGCTTCCCGAGGAGCCACTGCCACACCAGGAACAGCCCCTGCATGAGTAGACATCTAGACCCTTCAGTGAGAGCAAAAATGGGGAGACAAAGGAACCCCCAAAGGAAAGACAAGGAGGAAGCACCAGAAAAGCAGCTAAGTGAAATGGAGGCATGCAATATGTCAGAAAAATAATTCAGAATAAGGGTCATACAGTTCATAAACCAGATGGATGGAAAAATCAACAACTCATGAAAGAATCAAGAAGAAACAAAGAGTGATATACCTGCAATAAAAAACACCATGGAAAGTTTCAACAGTAGACTAGGAGAAGTGGAGGACCAAATTAGTGAATTAGAAGACAGGGAAGCAAAACACACCCAAACTGAACTGCAATTGGAGAAAAAAATTGAGACAGGAGGAATGCCTAAGGGAGCTTTGGGACAACATTAAATGAAGCAACATACTAATAATTGGGGTGCCAGAATAAGAGGAACAAGGTATAGAAAACCTATTTGAAGAAATAATGTCAGAAAACTTCCCTGAAGAAAAAAGTCACACAAGCACAGAGAGTCCGAAACAAGATAAACCCCAAAAGACCCACACCAAGGCACATCGTAATTATGATGCCAAAAGTTCAGGACAAAGAATCTTAAAGTCTGCAAGAGACAGAAAGTTACATACAAGGGTTCTCCCATTAGATTATCAAATAATTTCTCAACAGAAACACATCAGGCCAGAAAGGAATAGAAGGAAATTTACAAAGTAAAGCAAAGCAAGGGATTAAATCCAAGAATACTCTAACCCAGCCGTGGGCAAACTACGGCCCGCAGGCCGGATCCAGCCCGTTTGAAATGAATAAAACTAAAAAAAAAAAAAGACCGTACCCTTTTATGTAATGATGTTTACTTTGAATTTATATTAGTTCACACAAACACTCCATCCATGCTTTTGTTCCGGCCCTCCGGGCCAGTTTAAGAACCCATCGTGGCCCTCGAGTCAAAAAGTTTGCCCACCCCTGTAAC
>NW_005363209.1:4202534-4204357 GCF_000412655.1 Myotis brandtii | reverse complement strand
GTGTGTTGTGCTATTCAGATGTTGTTCCACATGAATTAAAGGGCCCAAATCATGCCAGGAAACATGCCCCAAACCATAACACTGCCCCCACCAGATTGAAGGGTTGTACTCATGCATGTGGGGTGCATGCTTTCATGATGTTTCCACCAAATTCTCACTCTTCCATCTGAATGATGCAACTGGAAACGTGATTCATCGGACCACATGACTTTTTTTACAATGCTCAACTGTCCAATCCTTGTGTTCCTGTGCAAATTCGAGATGTTTTATCTTGGTAACTGCAGACAGCAAAGGTGTTCGAACAGGTCTTTGGCTTCCATATCCCATATGATGCAGTGTACGGCTAATTTGCCTACAAATGTCAGGTGGTCATAATCTGGCCACTCACGTTTAAATATATCCCACATTCAAAGGCTGTTAAATCGCATTGTTTACCCATATCTTCAGAAAAAAAATCACTTCTACTGTCATGGTAAACAACCTGCTTCCCTATAGAGGGCCAGTCTGGCCCTCTAGTAAACTTCAGCGTGAAATTATAGCTACTTTGGCTACAAACGTCAGGTGGTCATAATAATCTGGCCACTCAGTATATGTGATGTCTACAAGAGACCCACACTCAGAACAAGGGACTCACATGGACTGAAAATGAAGGGATGGAAAAATATCTTTCAGGCAAATGGAAATGAAAAAAAAGTTGGGGTAGCAATACTTATATCTGACAAAATAGATCTCAAAGTGACGGCCATAACAAGAGATAAGGAAGGCCACTTTATAATACTAAAGGGATTGATACAACAAGAGGATATAACCCTGGTAAACATATATGCACACAATGCAGGAGCACTCAAATACATAAAATAACTCCTGTAAGATGTCAAGGGAGAGATCGACAACAATACAATCATAGTAGGGGACTTTAATACCCCACTGTCATCACTAGAGCAGCGGTTCTCAACTTGTGTGTCACGACCCCTTAGGGGGTCTGACTAAGACCATCGGAAAACACATATATAATTACATATTGTTTTTGTGATTAATCACTATGCTTTAATTATGTTCAATTTGTAACAATGAAATTGAGGTTTGCATATCAGATATTTACATTACGATTCATAACAGTAGCAAAATTACAGTTATGAAGTAGCAACGAAAATAATTTTATGGTTGGGGGTCACCACAAAATGAGGAACTGTATTAAAGGGTCGAGGCATTAGGAAGGTTGGGAACCACTGCACTAAACCATCACAGGAGATGGCTGTCTAGGCACCGAGAGGAATCAGGTGTCCCTGCCGTGGGCATCTTGCTTGAGCTCCTCTTCCAGGGGCCTGGTCTGAAGGCGGGCTGTGTTGAAACCTCGTGTCTCCTCCATTCCCATTCCAGCCGAAACCTCTGGTTCTCAGTCCAAGCCTCAGGGTGGATGAAACACCCTTTTGCATCCTTGGTGACAACCCAGTATGATTAGCCTTTAATGCATTCGTTATGGGATAGTTTCACCAGAGAATAAACCCACTTATCCTTTTCCTTCCATCCTTTTCTCAACCCCAGCTTGTTTGCCTTGTTGACACTCCATTCCAGAGACGTTGAGAGCCCTCAGCCCACTTCAATGGGGCAGGACTGGGAGGACCAGCCTTTAACCTCCCAGGAAGAAATCACATTCTCTATAGCAGTGGTTCTCAACCTGCGGGTCGCCAACCTGTGGGTCGCGACGCCTTTGGGGGTCGAACAACCCTTTCACAGGGGTCGCCTAAGACCATCAGAAAACACATATATAATTACACTAGAGGCCTGTTGCACGAAGAGATTCGTGCAATAGGCCTTCCTTT
>NW_005363209.1:4199854-4200796 GCF_000412655.1 Myotis brandtii | reverse complement strand
CAGAGTGAGGGAGGAGGGTGGGGTGGGAACTGGGTGGAGGGGAGTTATGGGGGGAAAAAGAGGAACAAATGTAATTATCTGAACAATAAAGATTTAATTTTAAAAAAAAGAAAACAGATGCTAAAATCCTCAACAAAATTGTAGCTTATTGGATCCAGCATTACATCAGAAAGTTCATACACCATAACCAAGTAGGATTTACCCCAGGGATGCAAGGATGGTACAATATCTGCAAATCAATAAATGTGATATATCACATAAACAAATTGGGAGATCAAAATCACAGTCCTATCAATTGATGCATTAAAAGCATTTGACAAAATCCAACACTCTTTCTTGATAAAATCCCTCAGCAAAATGGGAATAGAGGGATCATACTTCAACATAATAAAAGCCTTGTATGAAAAACCTACAGCCAACATTATACTCAATGGGCAAAAATGAAACTCATTTCCCCTAAGAACAGGAACAAGACAGGGATGCCCACTTTCACCACTCCTGTTCGATATAGTATTGGAAGTGCTAACCATAGCGATCAGACAGAAGAAGAAATAAAAGGCATCCAAATTGGAAAAGGAGAAGTAAAACTGTCCTTATTCACAAATGACATGATATTGTACATAGAAAACCCCAAAGACTCCATCAAAAAATAATTAGAACTAATAAATGAATTCAGCAAGGTAGCAGGATACAAAATTAATACCCAGAAATCTATGGCCTTTTAATACACCAATAATGAACTCACAGAAAGAGAAACTAAAAAAAACAATCCCATTTACCACTGCACCAAAAAGGTTAAGATACCTAGGAATAAACTTAACTAAGGAGGTAAAAGACCTGTACTCAGAAAACTACAGGACATTGAAAAAAGAGATAGAGGAAGACATAAACAAATGGAAGAACATACCATGTTCATGAATTGGTAGAATCAACATCATTAAA
>NW_005363209.1:4198561-4199325 GCF_000412655.1 Myotis brandtii | reverse complement strand
TGAAAAAAGAGATAGAGGAAGACATAAACAGATGGAAGAACATACCATGTTCATGAATTGGTAGAATCAACATCATTAAAATGTCCATACTACCCAAAGCAATCTATAGATTCAATGCACTCCCCATTAAAATACCAATGGCATATTTCACAGTCCTAGAACAAACTCTCCAAAAATTCATCTGGAATAAAAAAAGACCCCGAATAGGTGCAGCAATCGTGATAAAGAAGAACAAAGTAGGAGGGATCTCAATAGCAGATATCAAGCTGTTGTATAAAACCACTGTTCTCAAAAGTGTCTGGTACTGGCACAAGAACAGACATATAGATCAATGGAATAGAATAGAGTACCCAGAAATTGACCCAAACTACTATGCTCAATTAATATTTGACAAAGGAGGCAAGAACATACAATGGAGTTAAGACAGTTTCTGCAATAAATGGTGTTGGGAAAATTGGACAGATACATGCAAAAAAATGAAACTAGACCACTAACTTAAACCATACACAAAGATAAACTCAAAATGGGTAAAGGACTTAAACATAGGATGGGAAACCATAAAAATATTAGAGGAATCCACAGGCAGCAAAATCTCAGACAGATGCTGAAGCAATATATTCACCTATACAGATCCTAGGGCAATGGAAACTAAAGAAAAAATAAACAAATGGGTCTACATCAAAATAAAAAGCTTCTGTACAGCAAAAGAATCCATCCACAAAACAAAAAGAAAGCCCACTGCATGGGAGAACATATTTGCCAAT
>NW_005363209.1:4192154-4197762 GCF_000412655.1 Myotis brandtii | reverse complement strand
ATAAATAAATAAATAAATAAAAATAAAAGGCATCCTGCCTGATTTATGAATTGTTGAATAAAGTCAAAGGTTTATAGCAACCAATTTATTTTATATTACTTTAAATATGTTTTTATTTATTAGAGAGAGAGAGAAACATCAAAGAGAGTGATACATGGATTTTCTGCCTCCTGTATGCCCCCACTGGGGATGGAGCCTGAAATAAGGGCATGTGCCCTGACTGGGAATCTAACCAGAGACTCTCAGTGCATGGGACATGCTCAACGAACTGAACAACACTGGCCAGTGAAGCAACCAAATTATTTCCAAACATGAACAACTCTAGAAAATAAACCTGAATAGTTATCATCATGAAAATTTCTGGGTATTTTCTGCAAATAATTGCCTACCAGTGATGGCGAACCTATGACACTCGTGTCAGAGGTGACACATGAACTCATTTTTTTGGTTGATTTTTCTTTCTTAAATGGCATTTAAATATATAAAATAAATATCAAAAATATAAATCTTTGTTTTACTATGGTTGCAAATATCAAAAAATTTCTATATGTGACACGGCACCAGAGTTAAGTTAGGGTTTTTCAGAATGCTGACACGCCCAGCTCAAAATGTTCGCCATCACTGGCCTAGACTATTCCTACATTAAAAGGCAGAAACATTTTAAGAATATATATTTTTGACTTTCAGTGAAGACAGAATAATTTGTGTCTAACTATTAAAGTAAACAAAATATATAAAGCAACTGTTCCCAGGCATTAAATAACAGAAGAAATATGCAAAATCATGGAGAGAAGGGCAACACATTGGGTGTGAACCCTGATTCTCACAGATTTTCACTTGCAAGCATTTTCCTGATTATGCATCTGGGAACTGGTGCCTAAATGGAAAGCAGCATTCTGTGGACTAAGAGGAAGTGCTAAGTAAATGTAATGGCTGGAACTTTTAGAGAAGGGCACTGGGTATGGGAAGACTCATCGTAGTTGGGTGGAATTCCCCAGAAACCTCTATAGAGAATCTCGTGAGACCTTGGCCAAAGATGGGACCCTGAATGTGTACAGCTGGACTCTGTAAAGGCTTACAAGCAAGGAATACTTAAAAACAAACAAATTAACAGAAATTCCCGAAGTTGACCAAGGGCAGGAGTGGAGAGCACTCAAGCATTTCCAACATTTGGTTGAACCTCCAGAGAGGCAACATCTTAGGAATGACCATGCTTTTCAACTTTCTTCATCTCATGGCACACATAAACTAATTATACAATTCTTTGGCACAACAAAAACTGTTATAATTTTTGCCGGTCTGACCAAAAAAAAATGTAAATTTGATTCTTTCACACTGTATGGCTATTGTTGTGTTGGCTGCTGTTATTTATTTATTTTTTTTAATTTGACAGTTTAAGGCAGTGATTTTCAACTGGTGTGGCACTGCACACTAGTGTACCACAAGAATTTTTAAAACATGCAATACCTGACTATTAAGTCAAGGGTACTGACATTATTTCCCATAGATTGTCAAGTAAAAAATAACAATAGCCAACAATGCAATGATGGCTATTTGAGTGAATCAAAATTACACATATATTTTTTGTCAGAATGGTAAAAATATTTTTATGGTGTGCTGTAGAAGATAATTACTTTACGTGTGCCATGAGATGAAAAAGGTTGAAAATTGCTGATCTAAGAGAAAATGGATCAGTGCCCCTGACTAAATAGTCAGGAATTACATTTTTAAAATCCTTAAGCAAACAGGTTGAAAATTGCTGCTTTAGGGTATCTATATATATAAAAGCCAAGCGACTGGAATGACTGGTCACTATGACATATGCTGCGGCGGCCAACTGGCCCGATCGGGGCCCCAATCACACCCCCCCCAACCTCCCACGGTCCCTCTCCCACACCCAGCCCAGTCCTGATGGCCCCCATTGGGGTGGGCCAGTTGGACCCCACCTGTGCACGAATCCATGCACTGGGCCTCTAGTATTACCTAAAACTAGACAAAATCACAATAAACTCATCACAAAATGTAAAACTAAAGCAAACAAAAGCTGAAAAGAAAATCAAGAGAGTTTTCCACTAATACAGGGTTGGGGTAAGTGAAAATTTACAGTTTTTCCCATGGAAAATAACACAATATTTAATAAATAACAATACAAGAATAAACTCTGTTTTGCATATTCACAAATGTAAACCCACTTTTGCTTCACCCTGTATAACCTCCTGCCAGAACAAATCACAATGTAATGGCTCAACCATGTTTAATATACAATTTAATATGTACTGGAAATACAAAGAAGTAGAATGTGGTGTGAAAATGGTGGAGTAGGCAGCTCCAAGCCGCTTATTATTCTTCCACAGAAACTTTAAAGAAATACTAGTAAAGCAAAAACTGACAGAATCAACATTGTTGGAACTCTGAAAAACAGTCAAAGGTTTACAACAACCGAGCAAATGTTGATTCAAGGAAAAGCAACTTAAAGAGGGGAAGAACTTTTTAGAATGCTTTTATTTGCTCTTGCCCCACCCCCTCCCAAATGCTGCAGCAATTTTAAAGGGAGCAGGGCAGAACGTATTTGCAAAGAAGTATGTTTGTCATTTCTGGGAGTTACTGAAGGACTGGTGCAAAGTGCTTGTCTTTGTTTTACCTAACTGGGAACATACTCAGGGTGAGTCAACTTCATTCCTGAAAACACTGCAAGGTGAATGAACAGTCCATTGTAGCCTGAGTCAAAGATTACATTCTTCAGGCCTACCAAAGCATACTAAAAGACTGGGAGGAAAAACTGGGAGAGACTTTCTTGGAAAATTAGAGCACTGATAAGTGCCCAGGTATACTGGGGAGTTAAGAAAGACACAGGCATGCCCCTGGCACTTATTCAGAAAAAAACAAAAAATCTGAGACCCTAAGCATTCAACCTGCTGGGTGATCTCTAGGCACAGTGAGTGCAAGCAAGAAGTGAAGGCCAGGGCTGAAGGAGAGCCTCAGCAAGGAGCCAGTGTGCAAGAAAGGGGAGAGGGTGTTTTTTTGTTTGTTTGTTTGTTTGTTTTTATCTTCTCTTAAATATTTGACAATTCAGTAAGAATAGATATAACATCTCTTGTTCAAAAGTGACTGTTTTTGTTTCGAATGCAGTTGAATATCTTTTTTACATTTTTCAATTTAAGTTGACATTATTATTTTGTATTAGTTTCAGATGTACAGCATAGACTACACCAGCCGTGGGCAAACTACGGCCCGTTTGAAATGAATAAAACTAAAAAAAAAAAAAAGACCGTACCCTTTTATGTAATGATGTTTACTTTGAATTTATATTAGTTCACACAAACACTCCATCCATGCTTTTGTTCCGGCCCTCCGGTCCAGTTTAAGAACCCATTGTGGCCCTCGAGTCAAAAAGTTTGCCCACCCCTGGTCTACACTAATAAAAGAGAAAGTGCAAATTGACCGTACCTCCATGATGCCCACCAGCAAATCAGGAGTGAGTATGCAAATTAACCCAACAAAGATGGTGGGTTAATTTGCATGCACAGGCTCTGAGTGCAGGGCGGGGCAGGACGCTTGTGTCGTCGCCATACGACACAGGCATTCCTCACCACCCCAGCCGCTCCGGGCTTCTGTGTAGCGTGGCAAGGTGGAAAGGCGGCTCTGGGCTGGAGCAAAGGCGGTACCGGCAGCCAGTGGAAGGAAGGCCCATTCTTGCACGAATCTTTGTGCATCCGGCCTCTAGTGGTTAGATAATCATATTCTTTACAAAGTGCTCACCCAGATATTTCCAGTACCCACCTGGCACCTATCTTCCCTAAGCTGTAAGTGAAGTCCCTATGACTATTTTGTAACTGTCAATTTGTACTTCTTAATTCCTTCACTTTTTTCACCCAGCCCCCAACTCTCCATCCCCTCTGGCAACCAGCAGTCTGTTCTCTGTATCCATGAGTCTGTATCTGTTTTGCTTGTTCCTTTATTTTGTTCTTTTGAGTCCACATATAAGTGCAATTGAATATCTTCTGTGAATTTTCACTCATATATTTTTCTCTGGGAACTACTCTTTGTACCATAAAGAGAAATTATTTAGTATATTTGGAGGATATAGGTAAAATACTAATGAATTTAATGAAAATGTAGCTGTCTTGAATAATTGTAGTTTTGAAAAGTATAGATATAAAAACAACTGCATAAATTAAATACAATTTAGAAATAACAACATGAAAGACAGAATATTTAAAATGTTATAGAAAAACAGAAACCAATAAATTCTGCATGTTTAAAAAATGGCCTTAATTATACCTACTAGAGGCCAGTGCACAAAATTCTGCACTCGGGGGTGGGGAGACATCCCTCAGCCCGGCCTGCGGCCTCTCACAGTCCAGGAGCCCTCAGAGGATGTCTGCCTGACGGCTTAGGGAAGCGGGCCTAAACCGGCAGTTGGACATACTTAGCGCTGCTGTGGAGGCGGGAGAGGCTCCCGCCACCACTGCTGCACTCGCCAGCCATGGGCCCAGCTCAGGGCTTTTGGCTGAGTAGTGCTCCTCCTATGGGAGCACACTGACCACCAGGGGGCAGCTCCTACATTGAACGTGCACCTTGGAAGGAATTGTGGGCCGTGAGGCTGCACTAGGCACAGGGATGGGTCTCGGCCCATCCTCCATGCCCCCACCCAGCCCCTTCTGCCGCAGCCCCCAGTCCTCTGTCTGCCAGAAGCCCTGCTCCCACCGCTGTTGCTCCCACACACTGACAATGCCGGTCCCGCTTGCACCTGCTGACAGCAAGGAGCAATTGGGGCTGGCACCAGCAGCAGGTGGGAGTGGGGCCAGCGCTGTCAGCAGGTGTGAGTGGCAGCTGCTGTCCTAATCGCCCCTCAGGAGCAGGGGGAGGTAGAGAAGCCCTCATGGGCGATCACGGCCAGCAGCCGCTGCTTGCACTCGCTGCTGGTGCACGACGCCAGTCCCGATCACTCGGCGCCATCAGCGGGTGCGAGCGCTGGCAGTGAGTATGAGCGGCAGCTCCAGCACCATCAGCGGGTGAGAGTGGGGTTGGTGCCGGCAGCAGGTGCGAGCGCTGGGTGGGACCACGGCATGGGGGAGCAAAGAATTTTCAATAACCACCAGAGGCTCGCCCCGATGATAGCAACAGGTGCCCCACCTTGGTCTGGCGCCCCCGCTCACCTGCTCCACCATCCCGCGGCAGCCAACGCCCGACATGTTCTGCACACGCCTCTGGTGGTCAGCGCACATCATAGTGACTGATTGTTTGGTTGTTCAGTTTTTCTGGTTGTTCCACCGTTAGGTCTATTTGCATATTAGCCTTTTATTATATAAGACTAGGGGCCCGGTGCACAAAAATTTGTGCACTCGGGGGGGGGGGAAGGGGGGTCCCCCAGCCCGGCCTGGGCCCTCTCGCAGTCTGGGACCCCTCGGCAGATAACGACCTGCTGGCTTAGGCCTGCTCCAGGGTGGCAGAGGGCAGGCCCAATCCCTAGGTGCAGCCCCTGGTTGGGCTCAGAGCAGGGCTGATTGGGGAGTTGGGGCGCCGCCCCCTGTCATGCACAGAGCAGGGCGGATTGGGAGGTTGCGATGCCACCCTCAGTCACGCTCAGGGTAGGGCCGATTGGGGG
>NW_005363209.1:4155195-4191125 GCF_000412655.1 Myotis brandtii | reverse complement strand
CTCATGTTCGCTTCAAGCTGCCTGGCTGCCGGCCGCCATCTTGGCTGACAGTTAATTTGCATATCTCCCTGATTAGCCAATGGGAAGGGTAGTGGTCGTACGCCAATTACCATGTTTCTCTTTTATTAGTGTAGATACTTTTTGCTTTTACAGAAATATTTTGTTTATAGGAGAACTTCAATGGCATCTGTTCTAGGCAGAAGTTAAATGCCTCAACTTAGTCTGGAAAAGAGAGGGGAAAAAGAAATACATGTGAGGGGAAAGTGTTGAGCCTTATGAGGTCAAAGGGCTGTTACAAACAGTGCAGTCTAAGGAAAAAATGAGAATGGTTGCAAGCTCTTGTAACTGCATCCCTATTGCTACCATATTAACGTATTTCTAAAGAAGGTTCCATCCTTTTAAGTAGAATATGCTAACATTTTATAGATTATTCAGTAAAAATGAAATACAAGATAAAGCACTGGCTTAAGAAATTAGGTCAAACTAAGAAACGGATGATTAAAATTTCCTTTTAATCGTCTCTAGATGTGATTAAACTATGCTGAATCTAAATTGTTGCATTTAATTTGACAGCCTTCTGAGGTAAATGCAAATGTATGAGATCCAATTGGAAGCAACAGGAAAAGGAGGCATGTTGTTTAGTATATTAAATTTCCATAGCAGGTGTATGCAGTGAGGACAATGGCAGAATCAGACATGATTGGCTTACTAAGAGAAAGCTGCTGCTGCTGCTGGAATTCACTTCCTGGTAATGACAGGAGAAGACTCACATTGCAGCTAAGAAGCTATAGATCCCTCTGTCCACTGGATCT
This sequence comes from Myotis brandtii, assembly GCF_000412655.1. Lineage (NCBI taxonomy): Eukaryota > Metazoa > Chordata > Mammalia > Chiroptera > Vespertilionidae > Myotis > Myotis brandtii. The sequence goes on along the minus strand of NW_005363209.1, from coordinate 4,190,313 downwards.
GAAATAATTAGGAGATGAACTAATCTCATTTCCTGGCTTATTCAAATTTACTATATTTAATTTCATTTTTAATTACTGATAATGTGCTAATTCCAAATTGCTTTGAACACTGCATTCTCTTTCGCCATAACAGAGAATTTCCTATTTAATACTCATATGAATTGCCATAAAAGACCATTAATAAATAAACTACAGATAAATCTGAACAATCTTTTAACTATTCATCTATAAAAAACCCTTCTGTTGGGTCATTTAGAAACACATAGGCACACAAACAATTTTTACTGTTTCTATACTATTCTTTGTCCACTACTCAATTTCTCCCATTCAGCTAAAAGTGATATTGCAGCTCCTGGGACAGAGTTTTGAGAAAAATCTGTGTATTCAATAACAAAAGGAGGGAAAAAACCCTAAGTTTTGTAGAGTTATAGAAGTCATTCCTAAATTAGGAATTTTATGCTGTGCTGGTTTAGCTACAGGGGGAGCCTCTCCCACAAATGTTATTTCCTTTCATTGTCTAGAAAATTGTCTTTCATTTTATATCCCTCCTTGTATTTTTACAAAGAAAGCAAATTTTGAATTAGAAAGTCACTTTTGAATAAACTAATCAATCCCCTAATAATCCTCATGGTCAAGGGGCCATAATTGCATGTTTGCATACATTAGCACGATGAAATTGCTATACTCCTAATGCCTAAATAGCTCAGTTGAAATTACAGTTGACTGGAAATAAAACAATTAAATAAATAAGAAAAAACTAGAACAGAAATGAATTTAATGAAATTTCTGAATGCGTGTGTACTTTTAAAACTTAATAGTAATTTTAGAAATATACAGATTGCCAATAGACATATGAAAAAATGTTGAATGTCACTAATCATCAGAAAGATTCAAATGTGCAAATTAAAACTACAATGAGAGCCCTAGCTAGTTTGGCTCAGTGGATAGAGTGTAGGCCTGTGGACTGAAAGGTCCCGGGTTCTATTCTGGTCAAGAGCACATGCTAGGATTGGGGGCTCAATTCTCAGTTGGGGGCATGCAGGAGGCAGCCAATCATGATTGTCTCTCATCATTGATGTTTCTCTCTCTTTCTCCCTCTCCCTTCCTCTCTGAAATCAATAAAAATATATTTAAAAAGAAAAAAATAAAACTACAATGAGATATCACCTCACACCTTCCCAAATGGCTACCATCAATACATCAACAAACAAGTGCTGGAGAGGATGTGGAGAACAGGAAACCCTCATGCACTGCTGGTGAGCATGCAGACTCGTTCAGCCATTATGGAAAACAGTATGGAGTTTTCTCCAAAAATTAAAGATGGAACTGCTTTTTGACCCAGTGATACAACTTCTGGGAATGTATCCTAAGAATCCCAAAACAGAAATCAGAAAGAATATATGCACCCCTATGCTCATAGCAATGGAAATAGCATAAAACACAAGAAGTAAGCAAACAAAGAAAAAAACAAAGGAAAGTTAGCTATGAAAGAACACATTGTATATGGTTACCTAGTTTTTCAGTAGAGCTGAGTGGTTCACATAAGACAAAAATTAAAATTAGACCTAGTAACCAAAGATATTTTGTGAAAATGTAAGAAACGACTGGCTGAAATTAATGAAAAAAAATGAAGCCATGTTTGTACTTTAGAGAGACATCTCTGGAGGAACTATAGAAGATGGACTGGAATAAAAGAAAGCTAGAGGTGGAGATAAGGCAGAAATGAGGCAGCAATGACTATTGTAATTGTCCCATAGGACACTATGAACACCTGAACTAAAGTCCTGGCAGTTGATGTGAAGAAGAGAAGAAAGAAGGTAAGGCATCCTCCCCATGGAGAACCAATAGGATTTGATAAGCAATTGCACATGATGGTTAAGGAGGAGAGATATCAAGAATGTCCATTTGTCTCAGGCAAAAGAGTGGGTAGTGACACCATTCACTGATATACACAAAAAAGTTATAAAGAATTTTGCTTCTTAAGTCTTTTGTAAGAATACTGGAATTTTTAGGAGTGGTACCACCGTAAGCCCTTATCATTTTGTACCTTGCATATAATTGGTTCCACAGATATTAAGCATAAAACCCTGCCCTGGACCCAAAACAAGAGCCAATTTCAGAATTTTGCCTGGGGATAGCCCTGGGTACTAATAACTTGTGTAATTTCCATAATTGGATTTTAATGGGTAAAACTCTTGGATTTTTTTTTTCCTTTCAGAGGAGTGCCAATATCTCATGTAATTCCAAAATACCAGCGTTAACCGGATGTATTAGGAGAACAGCCTAAGGCTGTTTTTACACATGCAGTATCAGGGTTGATTACAATATCATTTCTCACATAACTTAGCTGGATATAGCTCTTCTCCGTAGGGCTATATAGATGTCATGTAGCAAGTTACAGCTGACCTATTTGAGCAAATTAGTGAGTAAACATCCTGTGACTATTTCTAACAGAGTGAATATTAGTGTCAGTCTAAATTTTTGTGTGTGTGTGTGTGTACCAAGGAAGATTTTTAAAGTAACCCATACTAGTCCTGTTTCTGTTTGCTTATGGGCATGACTGCATAATTACTAATGATGACTGCCTTATACATGCATGAAAAAAAAAACATTTGCTTTTAAGAAATAATGTTGATAGTTTAATGTTTAGTCACAGTGAGACAGAAATACTCTTGAAAACATAGTGTGATACAACTGTAGGTCAACTCAGAGGGGAAAAAAATCATGCTTAGCTATAATACAGACTGCAAACAAGCAGCAATGCAAAGTTATGATTTAAAATTTTACTTTGAAACTTTTCAATCAGCAACAATACATGAATGTTTACATATTACTAGAGGCCTGGTGCACGAAATTTGTGCACAGGTGAGGTCCCTCCACCTGGGGCCATCTTGCTCAGTCCCGATCGGGGCCGATTGGGGCCAATGGCCCAGGAGGGACCACGGGAGGAACCGTGGGAGGGCTCCAGGGCATGTCTGGCTCATCTCACCCAGTCCTGACCAGCCGGACACCAGCAGCAAGCTAATCTACCGGTTGGAACATCTGTCCCCTGGTGGTCAGTGCATGTCATAGCGACCAGTCGGTCCACTATCTGGTCAGACACTTAGCATATTAGGCTTATATATATAGACTGCTGTAAATACCAATTGACACAAGGATCTGTATATAATAGCTATATCTTTAGATCTTATAGTAAACAAACAGAAAACAAAGGAAAACAAACTGAACATTAAATTCAATAGAAAAGAAAATATAAGTAAATACTGAACTTGTAGAATAAATAAATTTTATACAGGTTTAGGGTTCCATTTACATTTTATAAACATATTTTATAGCTGATATTCCTAATTGAAGCCTCAACTTTTAGGTAAATTCTTGCTCATGAACCTAAATGTTACCAAACACTAAGAAATAGATACTAAATTATAACTAGAAATAGCACCTACTAGAGTATATTTTTGAAGTTTCTAACACCAAATGTGTTTAAAAGGTTTTATTATTTCCTTTGATATTCAACCTTGATCAATTTTCATTTGAAGAGGTAACTGTAAAATCCCCAGAGTCCCTAAAACAACATAATTAGATACTCAACCACAAATTCAAACAAAATGAATTCCCATTTACCAAAGAATGTGATGTGAACATCTTGCCTTTTGTCTAAAAACATTGATCATTTTAATTACAAATTAAGGGAAAAGTGAAGAGAATGATAGTATTCTGTATATAGCATATATTGTATGTGCATATGTATTTTTATGCCTTAAAATGATGTTGGCAACAAGCAACAATGTCATAATAAAATATGAATGGAAAATGCTGAGTATACATTGGCAATGCATTATTTTTATAGATACTTAACAACTGTTTTCAGTATTTAGAGGGGAAGTTTATTGTAGGAAAAGAACTATGACACTCTTCCTATTATGAGAGTGAGATCTAAATTAGTTGACTATGGGATTGCCTTGTGGAAATCATAAAAAGTCCTTATAAACTTAGGTAAAATTTGTACTTGGAAATGTGTCCTTTGTCCCAGTTCTGGGATGACAGGTGGTTATGTGTGGGTGGGGGAGGTGGTGTCACATAGATGTAATGCAAGGACAACTCTCAGAGGCTCTATCAGTGAGTCACTCCAATGCAGGCACTTTAATCTAAAAATTAAATATTTGTCTATATTGGAGATATAGTTCAATCTTTATAAAGACTAATGAAAGTAACTTTTTAGTCTCCTCTGGTACAACAGTGGACCTTGAATAAAGATAAATTGGGCCTTAGAATAAGCCCCTGTCTATTCTAAGAACTGGAGATCTTGAGCAGCAAGATCTTTCAAAGTCCTAATAGGTCAAGGAGTCAGAAATAAGGCCTATATGGCCATACTGGAAAACTCATAAGGTTGTATTACCTTTTTTTTCTTTTTTTCCCTCCATTTATTCACTACACTATAAAGAATCTTTATTTCATTAAGATTCATGAAAATGTATTAGTTCTACTTTGTTCTGTTTAGAGAAAATGAAACCAGTGAGACCTGCAGTAGCAGGGAAAAGTAGATGTGAAAGTATACCAGGTCACCCAAAGAGATGCCTGGGGCAGCAATCCACAAGAGGGGATAACAATCCATCTGTTTATAAGGATAGTTTGGGAATTTTCAGCAATGGAAAATGAGATGGTCAAAGGAAGGAAGGAAAGAGGAAAGAATGGATTCAGATTGAAGGAGTAAAGGAAGAAAGCATGGATCCCGCTCTCAGGTAGGAAGAAGGCTTTGTGCGAGGACCAGCGTTGCCCCGGTATTGAAAGGAGAGGTTATAACCTGAAATCTGGGGAACTTGAGGATTTATAATATAAAGTTGTATGTGCATTGCGACACCTACTTTTTAACATAGTCAAGGAAATGTCTCTTCTTTAAAAAAAAACACACAACAACTGTGCTTCCAAATTATATTCAAAATATAAATGTGAATTCAATTAGTTTTATTCATATTGGGAACAATATTGTGCAGGGCCATTAACCATAAGGAGGTAGAGTGATCTGTAGAATCATAGTATTAAGAGGTGTGCATGAGTGGGAGGAGGAGGGAAGGGGTAGGTGGACAAAAGCAGACTGACAAAAATGTCTTTGCATATTTCTCACATATTACCTAATTCTTAACCAGGCTTCTGCATTTATCTAAGGCAGCGGTTCTCAACCTGTGGGTTGCGACCCCTTTGGGGGTCGAACAACCTTTTCACAGTTTCACAGGGGTGGCCTAAGACCATCGGAAAACACATATATAATTACATATTGTTTTTGTGATTAATCACTATGCTTTAATTATGTTCAATTTGTAACAATGAAATTGGGGGTCACCACAACATGAGGAACTGTATTAAAGGGTCGCGGCATTAGGAAGGTTGAGAACCACTGACTAAGGGTATGTAGATGGCATTCATCTATGTTTGATGTTTCTCTTCACATTGACAAATCAATGTCCCGACTGTTGGATAATTTGAGGAAATAAACCAACCTCAAATTATCCAATTATTTATTTACTTACTTGTTTATTTACTTATTTTTGGTAATCCTCACCCAAGGATATTTTTTCCATTGATTTTTAGGAATAGTGGAAGATAGAAGGAGAGACAGAGAGAAATATTGATGTTAAAGAAACACATCAAATGGTTGCCTCCTGCATGACCCCTGACTAGGGCCAGGACCGGGGGAGAACCTGCAACCCAGGTATCGACCACTTTTCAGGGATTTCCAATTATTCTATGTTATCTCAGAATTTTAAAATGTGACATAATTTTCTTTTTAAAATTTCTTTCTTAGTGTCAACCTGGGACTCCTTTGCACATTGTTGGATATAGAGACATAAAATATCAAATTAAATAGTGTCTACTTCTACTCTATTCCTCTATCCTGACACTTATGCTAATGATCAACTCTTTCTTACTGTTTGATTACTAGGGGAAAATGCAGGGACTGCAGACATACAGAAAGAGATTGATATTTAGGTAATACGATTTAGGAGAAATTGTGTCTACTACTGGCTGAAAAAAAACTTTTTTTTCCAGTATTCTGCAGTGATACATGTAACTTTGTCTTTAATTTTATCATTAGAGTCACTCCAAGTAATTGGCAAAAACCAGTATCTGTGCTCTAGCCGGTTTGGCTCAGTGGATGGAGCGTCGGCCTGCAGACTGAAGGGTCCCGGGTTCGATTCTGGTCGGGGGCATGTACCTTGGTTGTGGGCATATCCCCGGTGGGGGGTGTGCAGGAGGCAGCTGATCGGTGTTTCTCTCTCATCGATGTTTCTAGCTCTCTGTCCCTCTCCCTTTCTCTCTGTAGAAAATCAATAAAATATATTTAAAAAAAAACAGTATCTGTGTTACCTGGGAAAGATAAGATATTAATCACATTGTTTTATTTATATAAAACATTAAAAAAAGAAGAATTCCTACTATGATGTTTTAACCATATTTTCTGACGGAATACACATGTTAATAAACTATGAATATTGCTCTCAAAATACTCTTAGGCTTCTTGGGGGTTGGGGTCTGTATATATGACAATGCAAGCTGCTAAGAGCACAGTGTTCCAAGAGGTAATACAGAGGGCTTCACTAATAAATGGATAACTGAAACTGTCCAGAAGTGGGATGGAAAATGATCAGGTCACACAGAAGATTAAGTATAAGAAGGATTATACAAACTTCTACTTTTCTTTCTTACCTTCCCATTCTCTGCTAGAAGAAGAACCATTTCTGAGGGGGAAAAATTTTTAAGTTTTAAAATACTCATGGCATTAAGTCTCCTATTTTGACTCACATGATTATCACAGGATTCTCATATCTTTACTCAATGGAGTAAAATTAGTCTAATTTAACCAAGGTTAAATTTTTCATTGACCTCCCAAGAATAGTATTTTAAATGTACTTGATGAGAAACTCTGAGTAAATGAATTGTTGACACAAGTACTTTTAAAATGCAAAGTACTTAATTTATTTATAAAGATAAGGGAGAAGTCTAGAGATAATGGAGTAGCTATATTTAAGTTAACTCTTCTTATCTTACATCCTATCCTATCAACTTCATGAAGTTGCATTTCTCTATCACTTTACTCAATAGAGCAAAGAGCTTTCTAATAGCACACTAAGGTTTTCTTTTGGATTTTATTGTAGCACTAGAAGCCCAGTGCATGAATTCATGCATGGGTGGGGTCTGGCCAGCCTGCCCCCATGGGAGCCCATTAGCTAGGCTGGCCGGTGGGAGGGGCCGCAGGCCATTGGCCAGCTGGCACCCCTGATTGGGGTGTTGGGGGATGATCAGGGGCTAGGCCAGCCTGGGGGGAGGGGCACTGATTGGAGCCTGGATCATGCTGGTTAGCTGCCGCAGTGAGTGTCATAGCCACCAGTCGTTCTGGTCATTCTGGTCATTCTGCTGTTCTGCTCGCTGGGCTTTTATATATATAGATATGTGGCTGTGTAAAATACAGGACTCACACTTTTGAGAAAACTGCATATATTAATATTTAGTTTTAGACAAATGCATTAATTAATTAAAGATGTAGCTATATTAGGAATGGGAGGTAAGTTTTTATACAAAGTTGCATTCATTGACTTAGACTCTGACCTTATTGTTCTACTTCTAGCACATCAATTCATATATAAAGATGGTCATCCCATTGTTAATTTAGGAATAAATCTGGAAGCCTTTGCAAAAATTATCTTCAAAAGCAAACCATGGGTGATTCTAATATATTTTACTTAAATTATTAAATTAAAAACATAGCACATTTTCAATCAATGTTTAGTGATCATTTTAAAAAATGTATTTGTTTTATGTACACTAATTCAAAATTCAATTCCATTTTCTTTCATTCCTTCTTCAAATAAAAAGATTTTTATCAATCACTAATTTAATAAAATCATTTTAGAACTGCTTATAGAGTGAAATTAAGCTTTTCCCTTTTCAGATTAAATAATACAATCAGTAGTGTGAGTTCAAACCCTGAGCCATAAGCAAAAGTATTATAAGGAACTCCTTCTCCTTTATTAACTATAAAATAATTAGGGGTTGAGGAAAATGGTAACCAGGGGCTTTGAGGGCAAATGGTGAAAGGAGATTTTACTTTTCATTTCATTATTATAAGAATGATCTTTGAACCAAAGAAACTATTAAGGATCTATTAATATGCCATTGAATTATGAAATATTAATAAAATCTCACAAAACATTTATTTTTAGCTAAGAAATTTTGCTCTGCTCTTCTAGCTGCAGAACTTGTTGGGCCTCTCTTCTGAAACATGTCTGCGTGAAGGGCGGGAATGACATCAGTATTCTCTAAATTGTGTTGCAATACTACCTCAACTCTTCAGTCTTTCTCTTGATTTAAAAAAATCTGAAAAATGGACAACTGAAGTGCAATCAGAATCATTTCATGCCTTATTCTACCAAAGCTGAGAGAACTCTCCAGGCTCATAGTACCAGCCTGCTTTTTCAGTCTTCTTTAACTATTCTTTCAGTGGTCAGCCAGATGTTTCAAGGTGCCCCATTATTCAACATTTCCTGTCAGGCTTCTGATTCTGTCTCATTCTTCCCACACTATCTAGAGAGCTCCCTAAGCTGGTGCCTACAAAGATGAGCATATAGAGCAACAAAGTCTTATAGAAACTTATAAACATGGATATTAATTCTTCTTTAGTCAGGCACAACAGTTACAGAGATAATGTTTCTTTTACTACTTTGTCATTTAATTATTAAAATTAAAAATAACTACATATTTAAAGAATTAGTTTTTGACAAAAAATATAGACCTTTCTTATGAATGATTCATTTTTAAGACAAATGTAGTTTTCTAATGTCACTATAAGGTCATATTTATAACTGAAAAATTTCAGCACCACAATATTGAAGTAATTATGTTCTTTCAGTGCTTTACCCTATTGTCATGTATAACAATGATAAAATCAAGTGGCCAGATATCTCTCTTTATTCTTTGTTCATTATTTCTTTACATTAATATTCTTGATTGCTCTTAGTTACTACCTGAGTAACTTTGAGCTTCAGGGATCATATTCTATCTTAATAACCTACAACACTTTTTATTCAACTTTTGCTTTTAAAATTCTCTCACATTACTACTCTCTATTATTATTATTATTATTATTAGCACTGTGGCCTTGATTAATAATTTCCTATCCCCTGACTAGTCTCTAATGCCTCCCATATTTTTTTCTGATGTGTTTATAAAATCCAATTGAGTTTAATTGAAAATAGGGGTACTTGCAAGAACTTTACTTATTCACATTATTTGCACTAATTAGTTATTTTTAATTCTTATTATGCAGTAAATCATTATTGGCAAATATAAATACACTTTTGCCTTTTCTCATTAATATTTAAACTTTGGTATAATTAAAAAGTAATACATAAAGAAGATAAGCGGTATAATAGAAATGAAATTGCAAAGCAGAGGAAGGAGCAACTAATTTTGCCTCTGTGAATAAGAGAAGTATTTAAGTTGAGTTTTGAAAGGAGAAAAGTATATCACCAGGAAGGGAGAGTTTTGGGAAGGAGCGGGTAAAGACAAAGGTAAAAGTAATACACATTAGTGTATGGATATTTACAATGATCTTGTTACTGCTTAGAGGCCAATGATTCTGCTTTCCTTGTGAAATATGTTCGGAACTGTTGAAATGGCCACGTGCCTGCACTTTACATGAAGATGAGAAGCAGAATTATGTATGCTTTATAGTACTGACCACTAGAATGAATAGATTGTGGAAATAAAATAATTTTCATTACCAGAAGGATATAATGACAAGCCAGTTTATTCAACATGGATTCTAGCTGTGACTCAAATACTAATTTGCTCACACAAAGGAACTTGTCTTTGGTTATCAGAACACACCTTTATATCTAATTTTAAATGTAAATTAACTGGCTTACCAAACTAGTTTTAAAGAACATTTGAAAACTATATATAACACAATATATTCTACTCATATTAATATTCTCACATAAGAAAAAAGTAGTTTTACACAATGGATGTTTTGGCCTACATGTTGAGTACTTTTCTGCTATTAGTAACAGCCTTTCTAAAAGTCAGTGCTCTAGGCCTTCCCAGTTTCAGCCCATTGCTCGTGTTGGTAAGGGAGACGTATGGATATTGGGATGTATCGACTTTGTCTTTTGAGGTATCTTTGTTCTCTGCTTTGTTGAATCACTTTAACTGCTTACTTTCTCCTAGGTTTCATGTTTTGTGGGCATAGTGTGAGCAGTATTTATTCACTGGTTGTGACTAAAACACAGAGCTAGGTGCAAAGATTCCCTTTCATAACCATTCTTTGTTGCTACTTTTAATATTAGAGTGTTAGAAATGCATAATTTCCCCTTTTACCTGTGTAAGTTTCCAGTCACTGGTCCTTAAGTGACTTAAGGATGTGCCAAGCATGTATATTTTAAGGGAGAAAGAGCTGGCATTGAATATGATGCAATGTGCAACACTGCCACAAAATACAGAATTTAAATTAAAAAAATAAAGCCCATCTGGCAACTGCCAGTACCAACAGAAAGGAATCACAACAAGGAGAACAGGACAAACTCTTCAAAAGAAAACACACACACACACACACACACACACACACACACACACACACGAAAAAATGTGGCAATTGAATTTTGGGGCTTGTGTTTTCATTCTCATTATATTTCGCTTTGAAGTGGGGGTAGCTCTAGGCAAAGATTTAAATGTTGGCTTGAGCAATATTTTTCCCTGTGGAATGTCACTAAGATCCAAATTCAAGCCCATTGTAATCTCCTTGCACAATCCAACATACGGAGTGGCAGATTTGTGCAGGATGGTGTTATGCAGATGTAGGATAGTGATGATGCTAGACCGGGAAGCTGAAGATAGTATCTAGGGATGTTCAAAGCTACCAGTTTCACTCCGTTTGAAACATTACAGAAATAAATTCAATTTGAGAAATAATTGTGCGTGGAAGAAAATAGAACAAAAAACACTGAAATATTCAATGGTCAATGGATCCTGAAAACGAGTTAGGCTAACAAAGAACCAGACTAATAACAAAAGTCAGACTTGGTATGTATCAGAAAGAAGACAGGGCATTTGAAAATGTGATTCTTTGCAATATCTGATCTCATTGATAACTTATTCAGATTGTATATCTAAGTATAGGGAAAATGTTGATGAATTAGAAGACAGAAATAATAATAAAAACAATTAGGAAAGCACTGATTTTTTGAAAACATGATGTTTTTAAGAACTTTAATGAGAAGATATTACTTAAAATTCCAGAAATATGAGATAACTTGATGTAAAATAGTCTAAATATATATAATTAAGAATAAAGAGAAGCCTGTGTAAACAATAGGCAAAAATAGGCTATTAGGATGACCTCTTAATAGGGAGACTGTCTGATGACTTTATGAAATTCTTAAGGGAAGGACTGAGATTTGTCATTTGAGACAATATTTAGAATATTTGTCTATCTCGACAGTTATTTTCACCAAAATTGGGTTGAGGATGACATTTAGATTACTCATAAGGCAAAAGGCTGAAGATCTTTTCTTTCAAATGCTTTATTCACTTATTCAAGGAATATTAATTTATAACTATGAACCAAATATCAACATAATAATAATGACTACTTTAATAAGTTCAATGTCAAGGTTACAGAGAAGGCACTGTAATTTTTGCACTATAATTAAGCATTAAAAATGCTATTTTTTCCCTTTGAGAATGTCAAATAATCTATAATAATAAGAGGGTAATAGGCTAATTAGACCAGACGTCCTTCCAGACAAAGCTGGGGCTGGAGGGAAGCCAGCCCGGGTCCCCAGTGCCTGCGGGAGACTGGAGGGAAGCCAGCCCGGATCCTGGGTGCCAGAGGCAAGCCCGTGCCGGCAGCCAGGGGAAGGAAGGCCTACTCTTGCACGAATTCCATGCATCAGACCTCTAGTCTATAATAATAACAGCATAATATGCTAATTAGACCAGACATCCTTCCGGATGACCTTCCAGAAGAAGCCAGGCTGCAAGGGAAGCCCGGGTCCCGGGTGTCAGAGGGAAGCCAATGCTGGCAGCTGAGGGAAGGAAGGCCAACTTTTGCATGAATTTCGTGCATCGGGCCTCTAGTAAGCTATGAATTCAAATGAAATTTTTTACTGGTAAAGCCAAAAGAATGCATTGTGGGTTTTGTTTTAGTCTCAGTATGAGTTATTTTAAGGATGTTTTAGTATAAAAAGCCTGGCATAGAATTGGCCTCAAATTTGAGTGTTAGATATTATCTTTAATTAGATGTATTAAGCACATACATATTGAGGTAAAATTGCATAGAATCTAAGATACCAACACTTTAATATAAAAAATATGTTTGGGGAATGAAAAGCAATTCTTCTAAGAAAAAAAAACAACTGTTAAAACAATGAAGTAATTGTGCATGTTTTTAACCTTAAGATGAGAAAAAAAATATAAAGGAATAAGTTTTGTAAGTGTATTTTTTAACTTATAAAACCAGTATAAACAAAAATACATATTACATGTCTGTACAGTATTGTGACATTTTATCCTTACCTAATTGTTTAGGTAAAAAGACCTCAATACTTAAAAGTCTATATAAATTAAGTCACATTATTATTAAATTTTAACATTGTGTACATTTCTTTACACAGTTAGTTATTAAGGTAACTATATACTCCAACTATTTTGCTTACATTATTTTCAAAAATATCCAGGATATTTTTAAATGAATCCTGTTTGATTTTTTATAATTATGACATACATAAATATGCTTTAATATTTAAATTTTCCTTTCAAACTCTATTGCACATGAATAAATTCAGCAATTCTTCTACTCAGTAACTATTAATTTAATGTAATTGTGTGCTAGTCTTATTTTTAGATATAGATATTAAAGGCAGGAATAAGGAAAAATTTTGCCATTATAAAATTTACATTTTACTGATAGAGAGAAAGCAAGTAGATAAACAAATGTATAATATAATGTCAGGTATTGATAGATTTATGAAACTAATAAAATATCATTGATGTTTCTCTCTCTCTTCCTCTCCCTTCCTCTCTGAATTCTAAATTCTAATTCCTAAAATCTACTTAAAGGAATAGATTGTGGGGCCTCATACAAAAGGAATATGCATGTGTGATGAATAGTGTGTTGGCCAGTTTTGAAGAAAATATAAAAAGCCATTTGTTGATTCAACTTTCAAGAAAAGCTAAGAGTATGCCATTAAGACACTAAAAAAGAGTATAAGAGACAAGGTTTTAGGTGACCTTGTATACGATCTCTTCAAACATCCCTGTCAAATTAATCTTAGAGCTTTAGTTTCACATGTGAAATGAGAACAGTGGTTTCTTTCTCCCATTGTCAGAATTAAAAAGTGATTAGAGATTTAGCACACTGGATACACTCACTAAAATGTTGTCTTATTATGGCTTTTGTTGATTGATTATGATATCTAAATTATTATTATCAATTAAACAACACTTATTCACCATCAAAATGTTCCAAGCAGTATTCTAGTCATGGACATTCATTAGTCAGGAGCACTAATATCTCTGTTGTCTCACAGCTTAACGTCTGTATTGGATGAAAAATAAAAGCTTGAAAGAAACTTGAAAACACTATTTATTTTACAAGAACAAGATCAAAGGCATTTCTGGTGAGAAATAACAATGGTATTGACTTGATTGGAGTAGAAGAAATCTATTAGGATGCAACGGATAGGAAAAAGTGGGTTTGTGGTTGATTATTCACCAAGCCAACGGATTTAAATCCTAAGAGTTTTAAAGAATGACTTTTAGAGTTTTCTTGGGAGAGATTTAGGTAAGCGATTAACTTCTTGCCTTTATGGGATGCCAGGGTGGTGTGACCAACTCTCAGTATCTTGAAATCAGGTAATATTTTCACTTAGTTTATTTCCAGTTTGCAGAATACAGTTTCATGTTTCTTTGCTCCTTAAAAGAGAAACCCCTGTAGACATATCAGATCTATTCTCAGTGTAATAACCTATTTAAGTTTCCAAACTTAAAATACTAGAGGTCCCCTATATTTTGAAATGGGCAGTAATTTTATTCATCGACAGTCACCTATAACTTGTCCTCCAAATTAAATGTCTTTCTTTATTCATGTATATTATTTTAAGTGATTCAAGCATTGGGGTTTGAATAATTATAAAGTTGAATAATTTCAATCATTTCACATAGTAATCATAATAGTATTATGACTTTGTTATGCTTAAAAATGAATATTATATTAATTCAGAATAACACAGAAAAATCTGATAGTTCAATATAAATGGCCTAGTAATAAGTCTTTGAACACTGAGTTTTTTTAGGTTTATTTATTGAAGCCCCAAACTTTGATCCATAAATAAATGAGGAAGAGAAAGTAAAATGAGGGTGAAATGTAGTATTGGGTAATGTAACAGATTGTTTTGTTGAACTTGAACAAAAAGGTACTAATTACTCTATCAAATATTCTGATCTTTGTCACAAACTGTAACATTAGAAACCACTGCAATCCCTAGCCTCAGCCTTCCTCTGCTCTTGACTTTCCAATCACTATATTAGCATTTTTCACATTTATTTGATGAAAACTTTTGCATTTCTTTTCTCAAGCGACCTCTGCATTTTTTTCAATAAGGCAGAAATTATTATGAAAATTGAATTCCACTTGTCTCTTATGAACTAGACTTTTTATTTGCATCAGAGGGAAATTTTTGCATGTAGGATATTTGGGTTCCTCATTACTCTGTTTCTGTATTTTATCATAGGCATTGTATCAGCCTATTTTTTATTGCATCTTCATTTGAAATTTATAACATCCAAGCTAAAATGTTCTCTTAGTTTAGATTTTCTATAATTCCCTGACACTCGATTGCCTCCAGCATGTAGGGGACACTGAGGATAGGATAAGGCACTAAGACCTGCAGGGTAGTAGAGCTACTAGATACATTGTCAGGTTTTCACATTGGATTCCATGTGAGTAGTCCCATTTATGGACCTCTAGACACTTATAAATAACTAGAGGCCCAGTGCACAAAATTCGTGCAATGGGGGCGGGGTTCTTCAGCCCAAGCTGCACCCTCTCCAATCCAGAAGCCATCAGGGGATGTCCTACTGATGGTTTAGGCCCACTCCCCGTGGTTCTCTGCTCTCTGTGGGGCCTGGCGGCTTTGCTGTCGTGGCGGCAATGAAGCCGCCACACCCTGCTGTCCTCTCTCTGTCTGCGGGGCCTGGGGGCTTCGCCGCTGCTGTGGCAATGAAGCCCCCATGCCCCGCTGTCCGCTCTCTGTCTCTTGGGCCTGGGGGCTTCACCGCCACCACGCAAATGAAGTTGCCATGTCCTGCTGTCCGTTCTCTCTCTCTGCAGGGCCTGGGGGCTTCACTGCCACCGTGGCGACGAAGCCCCTATTCCCCGCTGTCCACTCTCTGCGGAGCCTGGGGGCTTTAACGCCGCCATGCGAACAAAGTCGCCATGCCCTGCTGTCCACTGTCTGTTCAGTGGCAGGTGAGAGGCATAGCTGGATCCGCCTGAAGGCAGATCCAGCTGTGCCACTCGCACCCGCCATAGCCCCTCCCCCGCCGTGGGGATGACAGGACCGGGGACTCCAGTGGCGGGGCTGAGGGAACCGGGCGCTGCCATCTTGTGACTATGGGCGCCACCATCTATGTGATGGAGTGATGGTTAATTTGCATATTAAACCCTTTTATTAGATAGGATAACGGGAAGCTTACTAGTTTTGTTCTTAAATACTCAGCAAATTACTGAGTACTGCTCTCATTAACATACAACTAATTATCAATTCTATTGCTTTGAATACTAGTAAGAAATATTTTATTTCACATGCACTAAATAAATGGACTACAGAATTTTTTAAAAATCAGTAAAATATATTAAATATAGTCATCTTATTTCAAATTTTAAAAATCAATTCTGTGGTAGTGAGTAGAAATTAAACAGCTTTCTCCTCAACAGTAATCTAGATATTAGTTTTATAGGAATTCATTTCTGTAATCCTTACACTGTCAAAAATTTCTAACAAGTAATGATTGTTACTTTTAAAATTCATAACAAAGAAATATTCTTTTTTCATAATATAATAAGTAAATAAAGTGACCAAAGATTGTCAATTACTTTCAGTAAGAATTATATTGGAAAATAAATGCCAATTACTTCCTTTAGATGAACACCTGTATAGCTCCTTAAAGTACAAGTAATAATATTGTGCCATTTAACTGTTAAAGTATTTATTTACTTATCTATTTGCTTAAATATTAATGTGATTTATTATAAGGAAATGCATGTCTCAACTATGCCACATAATCAAGAAACAGAAAATCTATAAGTACAAATACTAACTATAATTTCAAAAGAAAGGTATATTTTTCCCAGCCAACATGGCTCAGTGGTTGAGCGTCAACCTTTGAACCAAGAATGTCACGATTCGATTCCTGGTCAGAGCACATTCCCAAGTTGCAGGCTCAATCCCCAATATGGGGAGCACAGGAGGCAGCTGATCAATGATTCCTTCTCATCACTGATGTTTCTATCTCTTTCTCCCTCTCCCTTTCTCTCTGAAAGCAATAAAAATTTTTTTTAAAAAAGAATGGTATATTTTTAGAGTTGTGGGACAGCATCTATAGCTATGTAAACTGCATTTTACTGACAATGACAAAACACTGTTTATAATTTAAAATATTAATGAAACCAAAAATTAAAGCATTAGGTAGAAAAATAATTTGCCATCAAAATGAATATGATTCAAAAAAAAACATTAAGAATCTATTATTGAACTGAGTGATTATTAAATTAGTTTAAGGAAATACTATAATTATTTGTAGCAAATTTTCCAGGATTTTATTCTCTTTGATACTAGTACAGTTTGACAGAAGTTCAACATTAAAACTAAAAATACTGTGAAAAGACTCAGAAATAACCCATTTTTAAGATTTAAGAGAGATGTCAGAAATATTTTACACACTGAATTTTATAAAGATTGTTGATAAAAATTATAACTACTAGTATTCCTATGATTGATTTTAATATTATGACCAAGCGAGGATATATTTATCTAATGTCATCAGTTAAATAGCTTTTCCTTTTGTCAATCCAGGTAAATTACTCAAAATTAATAATTGAAAAATCATTTTTCTATAGAAGTTAAATTTTCTGGGGTTGTTATTTGGTCTCAATGTTCTGTATCCATACACACAAACTCACACACAAGTCAAGTAAATAAGTACATTTTACTAAAGATAGAATATGTGTATATGTAAGTTTATGTGTGTGAAAATATATTCCACTCACATGTTGGTATATGATCAAAGAGGGTCCATAACTTATAAAATAAATTAATTAGGCATGAATTAACCCCAAACTTACATATATTGGTCATAATTACAACTGCAAAAAAAGAAGATATTAATACATTTTGTTCAGTATGTAATATATATAATGTCAGTATGTAAGATACTACTTTAATCTATTATAAAACTTTCTTTCCTTCTTCTGCAACTTTTTAAGGAAATGTATTGTTATATTTTGTAGCACTTTATACACAACTTTAACTGTGATGGTTATTCCTGCTATTTACACTCTTTATTCCTAAGAAGATCTCAGTACAAGTTAAAATTAACTCAATATTAGACACACACAAACACACACGTACACACACTTACCATGGGAAAATGAATGCATGTGATGTATACGTGGCATGATTTTCCCAACCTCCTATTCATTGCCCTCCAAATCTAACATTGAATAGTCTTGGGCAGACAAATGATTTATTAGATAAGGGGGTTCAAAATAGAAAGAAATCCAGGTATGGTTTGATTTGAAGTCCTAAAGTTTATCGAACCGCCCTGCTCTGTGCATGACGGGGCGGCGCACCAACTCCCCAATCGGCCCTGCTCTGAGCCTGACCAGGGGCTGCACTTAGGGATTGGGCCTGCCCTCTGCCACCCGGGAGCAGGCCTAAGCCAGCAGGTCGTTATCTCCCAAGGGGTCCCAGACTGCGAGAGGGCACAGGCCGGGCTGGGGGACCCCCCTGCCCACCGCCCCCCCGAGTGCACAAATTTTTGTGCACCGGGCCTCTAGTCCTATATAATAAAGAGGTAATATGTAAATTGACCCTCACACCCTCGTGTCATCACAAGATGGCCGCCATAAGATGGCTGCTCCCACATTGTCACAAGATGGCCACCCTGATATTGTCACAAGTTGGCTGGCAGGGGAGGGCAGTTGGGGCAATCAGGCCAGCAGGGGAGGGCAGTTGGGGGTGATCAGGCCAGCAGGGGAGCAGTTAAGAGTTAATCAGGTCAGCAGGGGAGCAGTTAGGGGTGATTAGGCTGGCAGGCTGAAGCGGTTAGGAGCAATCAGGCAGGCAGGCAGCCGAGTGGTTAGCCAGCAGTCCCCCAGATTATGAGAGGGATGTCCGACTGCTGGCTCCCAGATTGTGAGAGAGATGTCTGATTGCCCGTTTAGGTACGATGCCCTGTGGGATCGGGCCTAAACGGGCAATCGGACATCCCCTGAGGGGTCCCAGATTGGAGAGGGTGCAGGCTGGGCTGAAGTACACCCCCCCTCCCATGCACAAATTTCGTGCACCGGGCCTCTAGTACATATATAACCAGAGATGCCCTCATTATGAAAAATAATTAAAAATTACTAATTCAAAATTATGAACAAGGTCTTGAAAAGAGCATGCATAATCAGGGGCTCTAAAGCTCAAGCTTGAGTAGATTCACCACAATCTACAAGTAACAGTGTTTCATGTTCTACTGAGCAACTGCCAGGTTATTATTTATCATGTACAGTATCGTTTTGTCTATAACTATTGTCTTTATAATGCATCACAATAACACAAATAATCAGAGATTACTCTAATCTTCCTGCATTCGCCTGCCTAAATTGGACACATGGCCACTGTGAAGACATGGATGTGCTTGGGGTTATCAATAGCCATCTGATATTTAGAAGTTTCCAGACAGAACTTCTGTGCAGCATTGAGAGACTTGGAAAATTTGCACTTCTCTAAGATAATTGTGAACTGTGACCCAAATAATATTTCATACATGTAATTAAGTTAGGACACTAGTTTTTTGTTTGTTTGTTTTTAATCTCCAAGAATTATGTCAGAATGTCTCCTCAGGCAAACAGAATTGATGTTCTCTTTAATTTGCACATGATTTTCACCACACTTCATATTTACTGCTCTTAAAAATTTTACTAAAAACATAACCCCTTACTGTTCTTTCTCATTGATTTTTTCAGGCC
Source organism: Myotis brandtii (assembly GCF_000412655.1). Classification (NCBI taxonomy): domain Eukaryota; kingdom Metazoa; phylum Chordata; class Mammalia; order Chiroptera; family Vespertilionidae; genus Myotis; species Myotis brandtii. The sequence goes on along the minus strand of NW_005363209.1, from coordinate 4,171,022 downwards.
AAAAATGGAAATGCTAATTTTTTTAAAGGTAGCCATATCTTCACACAGTCCTTCAATAAATGACTCAAAGTTTGAAATATATTATCTGAAACAAATCCCTTCTGATATGTAAGGGTAGGTTGATGGGATATATTTATTAAAGTGTGAATGGAGATTAAACTCTGCAAAGTTAAATGACAAGGTTAAGTGTCTAATTTTTCAGCCCTTTCATACCTGGTGAGTGTTAAGGCTTCCCTAATGATAGGATTAAATACGGTTCTAGCCACAAACAGTTGCTTGTGTTTCCCAGTAGGTTAGCCTCGATATTCTGTGCTTATCACAAACAGAAAGGAAATAACTTTCCAGGCCTTTTGTGAGTATTTGAAAATGCACAGACTTTAGGGAAATCATATTTTCTTGAAGGAAATGAGGCATGACCAATCACACAAAACGTGAGAAAATCCCTTGATAGATGACCTTTGCCACATGTAAAAGAAACTGTTCAGGGGCTGAGGTTTCATGGATTTCATGCATGGAAATCAGATTTTCTGGCCACCAGTGCTGTTCAGTAAATAAATAATCCATCATTGTGTCAAACAGTTGAAACATGGAGATACTACCCTTGCTATCTGAATAGACGTTTAGAGACAGTAACTTATGTAAACTGTTTGCATGTCAGCAGTTATATGAGGAGCGTTCTAGTTTTCACTGGGCAAAATAAAAACCACTTAGCTTTGGTGATGTTAACCTAACGGTGGGAATGTTCATTTGATTCTGCCTACACTTGTGAGTTTACTGGTGTGTGGTGAAGACAACAGGGTAAGAGTTCCCTTAGTAGGCAGTTCCAATGATGATATTAGATAAGCCTATCTGTCATTTCATTAAAAAAAGTAACAACTTCCTTAAGATCCTTGACATCTAAATATTATTTTAATTTTTATTGGGTAAGTCATATCTACTTGAGGCTATGTTTACCTTTTATTTATGTTGATTTAACTAGCTTAAGTTTTTCTTATATTTTAATTCTACATTAATTTTGGTTTAAGCATTTATTAAACTGCATTAGCAAAATATCATTGTACACACACACACACACACAATTAATTTAGTTCTCAGATCTATTTCAGGCAGTGAATAAGTTTATTTTGCTCATCAACTAACTCCTACACTAACCTTTGTTATGTAAAATACTTTCTTGCTAAAATCTCAAGTTTCTTAAGCTACAAAGGAGTTTCTCTCTCCTGTCTTATCTCCTACATATTTGCAAATAATATCGCACTTACAATAGCTCTTTTATTCGTCCATAATACAGTGGACATACTTTAGATTTAGTGCTCATTTCTTTCTGTTAAGTCTGTCTAGCATTTTAAGAAAATCCTTATGAAATTAGCCTTCAAATGGGTGTACAATCAGATTTATGGAAAAGCTCCCTGAAAATGAGAAAATGGGAAAATTTTGTAAGCATCATATGTAAAATATGTTTTCATTTCAAATGATTTAGTCAAAATTTTTGTTTTACTAAAAAGAGATATATTGTAATTGTTCCCTAATTTGATTCTGTAAGAAATTAACTCTAGAAATATTTTCACAGATATCTGATTAGATTTTAGTCAAAAATTTAACTTAGTTTGCAATAAACTATATTATGACAAATATTGTGTTGTTTTTAATTTGGCACCTGTCTAAATGCTTTAGTCCTTAGATGTTTTTTGGTTTAGGGGCTTATTTACTAAAAAAAGGGGGGCATTGAGATTATTATTTTATCTACCAAGTAAATTAATAGAAAAAGTTGACTTTAATAATATATAAACAAGAAAAAAAAGGCCTTTATATATGGTCTTGCTTCTATTGTAAAACAAATTAATTATTGGATACTTATTTTCAATGTCTTAAAATATAATAAATAATTTCAGTATTTCCAAGAAAATATGTAGTCCATCACTCATCAATAATACTTCTTCTACATGTATCAGCATTTAAAAAATCAAAGTATTTGTTTATCACTTAAATTATGATATATTTTTAATTTATGATTCATTTGCCACAGAAAAGACTTATGTCCAGGAAGCACAAAGTACATTGAAAATATGACAAGGGTTTGAGTCAATGTATATTTATTATTCCCAGGCTAATCTAGGCTGAATATTATACTTAAGCATGTTTCTGAGTTTACAGTTACTTCTTTAAGTTAAAACAATTATATACAAATAGATATGGTACTACTACATATAATACTAAATTATGTCATAGTACATTCCTCTTTTCCTCAATTTTTATGGTACAACTAGTCCATGTTAATTGTTGAAAATTAGAAAAAATAAAACATTAGCACCATTAATAATGTGATCAATATTATCCATACACTTTTGGATGTTTTCAGTGGTTATAATTAAATAAAGACAAGAAGAAGCCAGTGCCATTTGATGCATGCTATTCTGTATCTTGTGTAATTTTCCACACTTATTAATATATGGTGAATATCTTGCCATATGCACAGATATAACTGTATGATGAAACTAGATGAAGCCTTCAAAGTGCGATCAGGAAAACAGAAGCCACTGTAGGAAACTGGAATAGAAAGAGATATAAGAAATTACAGGCTTAACTGCTGCTCAATGGGAAGGGAGAATGAAGACTAGGAAGGCCATATTCAGTCAATCTGGAAGAGAAAGGACCATAAAGAATCTGCAGCCAGTGACTGCAGTCATATCCCAATATCAAAAAGAGAGGTTCTGAAGAGGATGTCTAGAGCTACCTGAATGCTGCCAGAGGTCTGACTAGTGCTTCAGCACTGAATGGGTGATCCTCAGGTGGGGCTTCCCAAGCCACAGGGTGCTCGTGTACAACTGCCTCTAGAAAAGAAGGGGTTTCTTCTCTTGTCTCAAAATCTAACTTGAAACAGTTCTAGAAAGGGAAAATGGGAAATAAACTTATAGCTTCTCCATTGAGATGGTGGAAGGAGCAGAGGTGAAGTTGAGTTGACAAAGGACATTAAAAATAATTACCACTGGCCCTGGCTGATGTAGCTCAGTTGGCTGAGCGATGTCCTATGCACTGAAAAGTCTCCAATTCGATTCCAGGTCAGGGTACATACTCAGATTGTGGGTTCTCTCTCACATTGATGCTTTGCTTCTCTCTTTCCCTCTCCTGTCCTCTCTCTCTAAATTCAATAAAAAATAGAATAGGTATTGGTTACCTTTAAAATATTATTGTGTCACTGTTTTTAATGGCTCATAGAATATTATTACAGATTTACATAATTTTATTGATTAATCAATTTTTTTAAAATATTGATTCCAATTTTTCTAATTTAACTGTTATATATACATATATGTGATATTGAAAGGAACCCTAGGGACAAAATAGGCAGGTTTAGGGACTAAAAAGGGTCCATGGGAAAGGAATGCATAGGTGAAGGCTTGGAGCTGCCAGAAGTCATACATTCACAGAGGATAAAGAAAAGTCACAGAATACCGGGAAAAAGGAAACATAGTTTCACAGAAGATTGAGAAATGTGGACAGATGCCAGAAAGAGGGAAACATTTTCACAGGAGATAGAGGAATGTTGCAAGATAAGGGGGAGAGAAAAAGGGGGGGGCACCACTTGGGTTTTGGACTTTGAAACTGATATTCTACAAAAGAGTGACTAAGTAGGAGAGTATGGGGTCATAAAATGGAGGAGGAGTCCAATTAGAAGGGAGCATGAAGAGACAAAGAACTAGAGCATATATAAACCTGAGACAAAGGGACACGAGACAGATTTTTGGATTTAGATTTTTCCCATTGAGAGAGAGAGAGAGAGAGAGAGAGAGAGAGAGAGAGAGAGAGCAGGCTTTTCCCATTTGTGGACTCCTCCCCAGAGGGTCCCCTTTGGGGATACCCCTGCCCAGATGGAGTTTGTATATGCTTCCAATAAACTTCTACATTTTTTAAAGAAATCTATCAGGCCATGAATTTATTCTTCATCTTCATCAGACAAGAACCCACGAGAACAAAAATCTGCACCCTGAACCCGTTTCATATAATTTAAAATCTAGAAAAAAATTAATATAGAGAGAACATAAATTACTTAAGGAAATAAAAATCTGACTTTTAAAAGAAATGCATGATTAACTTCAATTTCATTTTGGGTTTGGGGTCATGAATATCAATCTTTAAATAACTGTCAAAATTCAATGATTCATTATTTCATATATCCATTTATCCACACTGGCTTAAGTTGATCTATGCTGTGAAAAACAGTGTATATAAAGTACTTAGAGAGATGAAAATATAACAGTATGAAATACTTCTCTCTGATGGCCTGCAGCTGATAGTTCCTGCTACAGATAGGCTGACTAACTGGAGGAACTCAGCCTGATGCTTGAGCAGGCCCTGTGCCAGCAAAGAGATGGGGAAATATGCACAAAGTAATGACCTCTTCAAGACTCACATGAGACTTCATAACTGAACTCAGATCTGGGAGTTAACGCACCAACCATCCAGAAACAAAGGGGGTTCAGAAATTTCACTCTTTGTAGGACCAATCCCTCTAGATGCCTCTCTGTTTATGGCCAGCACTCACCCCTTGTCTCACCATTCCTTCCTTCCCATAACCATAAAAATTTCCCGGATTCCAGACTCTTTTAGGATGGATTTGAGAATTAGTTCTCCCATCTTCTTGAGATAGGCCTTCTCAATCAACAAACCTTTTCTTGTTCCAAACTCTGATCTTTTGAATATTAGCCTTTCTTTTGAAGCATTAGGCACAGGATCCTTGGGCCTATAACAAAAGTGTGTTTTAACACATTAAGCGCCATGTCAGTCACCGGTGACTGAAATGGAAATGAAGACAAAACAGGCTTAGCGCTTAACGTGTTAAGATAAAGCCATTGTGATCCAGATACTTATAATCAAGACATTGAGTTTGCCATTTAACATAATCTATCCTAATAATTAAAGTGTAATAAGCTAAGTGTCTGACCAATCAGTCTACCGTTTGGTTGACCACTTGACCAGTGACTATGATGCGCACTGACCACCAGGGGTCAGACACTCCAACAGGTAGGTTAGCTTGCTGCTGGGGTCTGGCCGATCAGGACTGGATGAGAGGGCCGGACATGCCCTGGAGCCCTCCCACGGTCCATCCCATCTGGCCGGCACCATCGGCCATGATTGGGACTGGGCGAGATGGCCCTGATCGGCCGCGATCACTGGCCAGGCAGAGGGACTGCACCTATGCACAAATTTGCTTGCTATGATGTGCGCTGACCACCAGGGGGTGGCGTGGAAAGAAGGAAGGCCCTAGACAGCAGCCAGCAGCTGTTAGGAACTCTACCTGTGCACGAATTTTGTGCACTGAGCCTCTAGTCTATAATAATAAAGGTGTAATATGCTAATTAGACTGGATGGACATCCTTACGGACAAAGCCAGGGCTGCGAGGGAAGCCTGGGTCCTGGGTGCCTGCCAGTGGCCAGAGGGAAGCCCAGGTCCCAGGTGCCAGAGGGAAGCCAGTACTGGCAGCTGAGTGAAGGGAGGCCTACGTTTGCACACTTTTCAACCATCGGGCCTCTAGACTATACTAATAAAAGGGTAATATACTAATTAGACCGGACGTCTTCCAGATATCCTTCCGGACAAAGCTGAAGCAGCTCGGTGGCTGTGAGGGCCAGGACTTAGGCAGTGAGGCGGCTGCGAGGGCCAGGGCTCAGGCTGCTGCCCCGGCTGTTAGGCCCAGGGCTCAGGCAGCTGTGACCCCCAATGGCTGCAAGACTCAGAGCTCAGGCGGCAGTGGGCTCCAGTAGCTGTGAACCCCGGCAGCTGTGAGGCCCAGTGCTTAGGCAGCCGTGAGTCCTGGCAGCTGCGAGGCCTGGGGTTCAGGTGGCCTTGCAGCTATGGCCACCGGCAGTGGCAGCAACAGCAGTGTGGTGATGTGGGCAGCGCCTTCCCCTGATCTGCCCGGCTCCTCCCGCAGATCAAGACTGGACTGCAGCTTAGGCCCGCTCCCTGGGGGGAGCGGGCCTAAGCCATCAGTATGACATCCCCTGTGGGCTCCTGGACTGTGAGAGGGGGCAGGCCGGGCTGAGGAAACCCCCCACCCCAGCGCATGAATTTTTGTGCACCATCTGACTAGTCGCTATGATGCACACTAACCACCAGGGGGCAGACACTCAACTCAGGAGCTGCTGTGACGCGCATTGGCCATTTACAGAGAAATGGCACCGTGGACCTGGCGCCCACAAAGCAACACTTAGCTTTCCCCAAGTGGGACACAGACCCCGCCACCACCCCAGAGCAACACTCCACCAAATTGCAGCCGATGCTGCAGCCAAGACCCCGTGGCACAAAATGCAGCCCACAGCCCAGCCCAGCCCAGAAACTGTGGCTGTGGGCGCAAAATAATGACATCATGTAGCTATGCATGGCTTCCTCTCCCTAGCGACTAGCTTCCTTGCAGTTTCTTCAGCCCAGGAACACAACTTGCTTTATAGCCTGTGCAAACATTTCACACTTTAACCAAATGTCTGTGAAGCATTTTCCCATGGCTCATCTCATTTGATCCTCACAGAAGTCCTGGAACAGGTAGATAGGTGACTCAGTAGAATCCTATTTTCTTTTCATTAGCTGGAAAACGGAGATTTAGAAAGTTTAGAAACTTGACCCAATTGAAAAGAAGTAAGAAATGGTGGACCTTGAAAATGAAAGAAGGTTTTCTCACTGTGCAGAATATAGTCAAACACTGCAGCAGTTAAATATTTTACCCTTTGTTCTCCCTGCATGATCTATAATAATAATCTGCTTCATGTTGATATTTACTGCTGCGTTGCTGACAATTACCTGAAAGAGAAGTTGGAGTGCTTCACTGGGCTGGAAAAAGTTTAGCTACATCAGAAAGCAGGTCTAATTAAGCATGTTTATTCTATATATATAAAAGACTAAGTGGACTCGAGCATGCGCAGTACATATAAAGCTCTCACTGGCGCCAATCGCACAAATGTTTTTCAATCTGTCATTGTTGATCATGAATTTGGTTGACACTTCTATTATAGAGAAAGGGTGAAAAGAAATATTAAAATATTTCTTATAATTAATTTCCTTTCAATGTGCATGAATTTGTGCACTGGGCCACTAGTAAAAATAATAATAAAAAATCAATTCAGGTTCTGTTGCTAAACTATATTGATTTTTTTAAATTTCAAAAATATTTCAAGTACCAAAATATTCCCAAATGCAGGGACAGTAGCTGCACACACTACCAGGCGAGTATACAGACTTGAGTAAGTATTGTTAAAAATAAGACAACAAGCTCCAAAATGAAGTGGTTTATGCTAACTAAGCCCCATATCACCAAACCCAGACTTCACTTAATTACAGTTTTGGCTGCCCCAGAAATGGAATTTTAAACCAATCAATCATCAATCACCTAATTAGTGTTAGTTGGAAAATCTGCATGATAGAACTCTGACATTCTTAGGAAAACAATGCAATAACTAACGTGCTTTTTTGCCAGTATACCTCCCCTGTTTTCAATCTCTTGTGCTTATAAAAGTATTTTATTTGGTACAGCACCTTAGAGCTCCTGTCTGCTAGATTGGATACTGCCCCATTAGAATAGATTTTTGTTCAAATAACTAAAAGAAAGTTTAATAACCTTAGTTTATCTTTTAACAGTAGTAATTATATTTTGATGGAAAACTCTCCCTACTTTATGTAGAAAAAGAAAACAACAGAGTAGAACTTTGATATCGCATGTCAATGAGAAAATGTCTTCATATTTAAAGAAAACAAAATTGAATTTTTTCCTAAAACATTTAATTACCGTTTTTTGTTGTTGTTGTTGTTATTTAGTGTCCTATTCTATGTATTGGTACTTAATCCTTAAGTTGCCTTACATTTTAAAATGAACTTTGAAAGAATTACATTGAAAGAAGCTTAGTCAGTGATAGAGAAATATTCATCTCCTACATCTTAGAAAACTGGATGTTAGTTTCAAAAGTTGTTTAAATGAGAGAGAAAGAGCTATGAATGTGCACTTAGAATTTTATATTTCAAATGTCATGCTGATGCAGCCCTTAACAGTCACAAATGTCAGTTTTACTCTAAAGTTCACTTCTATTTGTAGGAGTGTTCTGCCTAAAAAATGTAGTTTCCCCTTGCTTTGGGTATATAGATATTTTTTAGAAAACAGCCCATTTTTTGCTCTTTTAATATAAACAACACAGATATCTTTAAATACTGACTACATAATCCCCAGCTTGAGAAGCAATCCCTTCATTAAAAGTAAGTAAATAAATAAGGAAGAGGCTGTATCCTACGCCCTGGAGAAATCCTGAGTGTGGTTTGATACCCAAGAAGAAAAGCCTTTGAAATGAATCTAACGTTGCATTATTGAAAATGTAGCTGCTCAGATTAACTTTTTTTCACTCTGCAATGGCTTACAAAGCTTCAAATGCCCAGAAACCGCCTAAACCAGACCATTTAGGGAATCTAAATAAGCTTGCATGGTTTTAAGCTTTCTGACTTTGAATGTTACCTTTGAAGTTTTGCCAGAACCTGACTGCAGAAGAGTTGAATTTAAACTGAATTCATGACACTGGAATTAGTGTTGGATGTTCAATGTGCCTAATAATGATTTTGACCATGCTAACCATAGGCAGTCATCACATATGGTACCTCTGAATTAATAACACTCCAAAGATAAGATATGTAACATCCTGGCTCCAGTATTTATTTATTTTTCATTTTTACACACTGGTGTTTGGCTAGTGTCCAGTCTAAAGAGCCAATTGCTTTAATGGAATATGGCTTTGGTCCATGGGTAACAGAGCATGAAAGAAGAAGAAAAGATAGAAATATATAAATGGATGAATTATAAATGTGCCAAAATATTATATTTCTTTCTCCTTCTTTTTCTTCTCCTCCTCCTTCCTCTTCTCCTCCTCTTCCTTCTCCTCCTTCTTCTTCTTTTTGGTTAGCTCATAAACCTATTGTAAAATTTTAGGCAAACTCCACTGCAAAGTGTGTTTTGTTTGTTTGTTTTGCCAAGTTCTAACTAATATAAATTCTAATTTCAAAAATTTATCTGGACATATACATTAAGTAAATTTCTCCACATAGCATGTGGTTAATTTCAGACTTTTTAATTATAGATATAGATATAGATATAGATATAGATATAGATATAGCTAATATGCAAAGTGTCCCCTCTGGAGTTCAACCAGGAGATTGGGAGTTCAATCGCTCGCTATGACATACGCTGACCTCCAGGGGGTAGCACGGAATGAAGGAAGGCCCCGTCGGCAGCTGGCAACCAGGGAAGGGAGGCCCCAGCTGGCAGCTGGAAAGAAGGCCCCGGCCAGCAGCCGGAAGGCCCTGATTAGCCATGATCACCAGCCAGGCCTAGGGACTCTACCCATGCACAAATTTCATGCACTGGGCCTCTAGTATCAACATATACACTTCATTTAACCTCTAGAGTGCCAGGGAGCGCGATCGCGCTCCTCCTGTCTTTCCCCAAAAGTGCCGGGAGCACTATCGTGCTCCTTCTGCAGTGTCACTATTAGATGCTAGTAGTTCACTCTTTATTGATAGATGGCACATAAGTAAAGATTACTTATGATGCTGAATGTTTGTAGTTCTAAAATTGACCACTGGCATTTATCGGCCTAATTTTCATAATTTTTTTCCTAAACTGCTGTAAAATCAGCAAAAATGCCTTGGCAATTCTAGCATAATTCCTAGGATATTGGTTGGCACTCAAAGGGTTAAATTTGAAGAGTTGAATTTTGTCACTCATATTGGTCTCCCCTCTCATCAAAAATTTGGCCTGGTTGGGTGGGTCAGTGGTTAAGCATCGGCATATGAACAAGGAGGTCACAGTTCGATTCCCAGTCAAAGCACATGCCTAGGTTGTGGGCTTGATCCCCAGTGTGGGACGTGCAAGGGGTGGCCAATCAATGATTCTCTCTCATCATTGATGTTTCTACCTCTCTCTCCTTTTCTCTTCCTCTCTGAAATCAATAAAAATATATTTTAAAAAATGTTTGATGTAAATTTTCTACCCAAGCTAAAAAAATCCAACTCTCTAACATTAGAAAGCAAAGTCACATATGGAGAGACTTATTACTATTCTCAGTTCCCAGATTTTCCAAGAAAACATTAATGCAATTTCTAGTACATAGGTTAGACACCTGTAACAAAATTTGGGGGTAAAAATGTTGCCCATAAAGTTTATGATACTGTCAATTAAAATATTTTATCAGTAATTTTACAAGATTACGAAGCACTATTAAAAGAGATTGAAAAAGATACGATTAAATGGAAAGACATTCCATGTTCATGAACTGGAAGAATCAACATAGATAAAATGGTGAAATTATCCAAAGTTATATACAGATTTAATGTCATCCCTATCAAAATCCAATGTAATTTTTTAAAGAAATAGAACAAAAAAATCATCACATTTGTAGAGAACCACAAAATACCGGAAATCGCCAAAGCAATACTGAGAAAAAAAGAATGAAGCCATGGGTATCACACAACTTGACTTCAAATTTTAATGCAGAACTACAATAATCAAAACAGAATGGGGAGGAGCCTGGAGCCACAGTATGTGCTCTTAACCAGAATTGAACCCAGGACCCTTTGGTCCCCAGGCCGACACTCTATCCAATGAGCCAAACTGGCTAGGGCTAAATTGGCTATATTAACTTTAGAGAAGTAGGTATCAGACCAAATAATTTTACCAAGATCAAAAATGATCTTTTCATGTGGTAAAAGGGGTTAATGTATCTGAGGGACATAACATGCTAAATGTTCATGCTCCTCATAATAGAATTTCAACATGCATGAAGCAAAAATTGTTAGAGTGAAAGAGACAAATGCACCATTTGTAGTCAGAGATTTCACTACCCATTCCTCATTATATGATAAAACAAGGAGACTGAAAATCAGTAAGGATAGGGAATACTTGAACCAACTTGAAATGAGGGATATTTATAGAACATTCAAACCAGGAAGATCAGAATATATACTCATTACAAGTACACCAAAATGGACATAATTATTTGCCATAAAAAACTCTTTAAGATATGCAAATGTAATTAAAGAATGCCAATAAAAGAAATATCTTTGAAAATCCTCAAATATTTGAAAATCAAATAATATACTTCTAAGCAACCCATGTAATAAAAAAAATATTATTTGAGGGAGCTACGAAATCTACCCCATCTTTGGTTAAAGGAGGGAGAGAGGGCTGAAACCCTTTCCACATGGGGCAGCATGTATTGTCTTTAGAAGGCTGGCATTAACCTAAAATATAATTGACATTTATTTTTATTTATTTTTATTTTATTCATTTTTTTCTTCTTTATTGATTAAGGCATAACATATGTGTCCTTATCACCCCATTGCCCCCCCACCCCACCCCCACTCATTCCCTCACCCTTCTGGTGTCTGTGTCCATTGGTTAGGCTTATATGCATGCATACAAGTCCTTTGGTTGATCTCCCCCCTTCTCCCCACCCTCCCCTACCTTCCCTCTGAGTTTGACCATTTGATTGATGCTTTTCTGTTTCTGGATCTGTTTTTGTTCATCAGTTTATGTTGTTCATTATACTCCACAAATGAGTGAGATCATATGATATTTATCTTTCTCTGACTGGCTTATTTCACTTAGCATAATGCTCCTTGACATTTATTTTTAACAAAAATGTAACTACTTAATATGACCCTTCATATCCTCACACATAGTTAAATTATCCATTTATAACAGATACTAGAAGGCCCAGTGCACGAATTTGTGGACTGGTGGGGTCCTTCAGCCTGGCTGGTGATCAGGGCTGATTGGGGCTGTCTCCCTCCCTGATCGTGGCTGATCGGGGCGGCTGGCCGGGCAGGGCGTGAGGGCCTGTGGGAGATTGGCTGGCTGCGGGGGAGAGGGGAGGGCTGTGGGAGGCCAGCCTGGTGGTGGGGAAGGGACTGCAGAAGTTGGCAGGCTGCTGAGGGAGAGGGGGGAGAAGGACTGCAGGAGGTTGGCCAGCCAGGGGGGAAAGGACTGCACCCAGACTCAAACGTGCTTCTTTTTCCCTTGTTCCTTGTCTCAGTGAAAGGCACCCAACTGTGTACCCAACTCTCCAAACCAGCAACATTGGGTGCCTGCCTACTGTTTCCTTTCCCTTAGCCCCATTATATTCAAACTAGAGGCCCAGTGCACAAATTCATGCATTGGTGGGGTGCCTCAGCCTGGCTGTCGATCAGGGCCGTCTCATCCAGTTCTGATAGGGGCTAATCAGGGCCAGCTGGCCACCCAGGGGCAGGGACCGTGGGAGGTTGGCCGGCCACTGGAGGTTGGCCAGCCACAGGAGCTTGGCTGGAGCAGTGCACTGACCACTAGGGAGCAGCTCCTGTGTTGAGTGTCTGCCCCCTGTTCGTCAGTGTGCATCATAGTGATTGGTTGACCAGTTGTTTGGTCATTTGGTCACTTAGGCTTTTATATATATAGATTACTCTGACATTTAAAAAAAACTGAAAAATAGGATAGCCTATTGTCAAGCTGAAATGGAAGATAGTGAGTTTTTATTTCTAGAGTTCAATATTTTAAAAACTTTTATCAGCTACATGTATGTAAACAAATCCAGAATTATAAAAGCTGTAAAGATAGGAAATGTCAATACTCCATAAAAAGGATGAAAAGCACTATCTGACCAGTTAAATACTATCCCTCTGGGTGATCTTGTTTAATTCTATAAAGAGGCAAAAAATATCTGGCAGCCACCAACAGAGAAAGAGAGTTAGAAGAATCCATATACTCCATAAAATCTATTCACCTGTCAAATTTTTTTTAATTTATTGACTTTTAGAGAAAAAGAGGAAGGGAAGGGGGAAAGAGAGAGAGAAGAAGAGAGAGAGAGAGAAAAAAATTGTTGTTCCACGTATGAATGCATTCATTGGATGATTTTTGAATGCGCCATGACCAAGGATTAAACCCACAGCTTCTGAGTATCAGGATGAAGCTTGAACAAACTGAGCTATCAGGCCAGGGCCTGCTCTTCCCATCTTAAATTTGCTTCTCATTACTCTCTCTTGATTAACATTGAAATGAGAAAAAGACTGAGATTATATATTTTTCTAACATCTCCACTACTAATTGCTTTCTCTAAAATTTTCTAGATATAAGAAAGAAACACAAAGCCAATTTTTGCAATATTTCTTCTCAGAGTACAACATTTAACTTCAGGAGTCACTAATATACATGGTTTTAAGGAAGTAAATATTTGAAAACAAGCAATCTCAGTTTCTAGTCACCAACAATATAAATATTTAACATCTTAACTTACCTTTAACATAATTATGTAGTGATGTGGAGTATGAGAAATACTTGAAATAAATACAAAAAATAAACAAGTAAATACCAAGAATAATAGAGATTTTATACACACCTCTTCTTCACACACAACACATTACATCCATTCACTGAAAGCTTCCATTTTCTGCTGCTCTAATTAAACTCATGACCATAGTAATGCATTTCAGCCTTGCCACATACATACACACAAATTAACCCCCATAATTATCTCTGGGCGTATGCTTTTAAAAATGAAACGTTAAAACCTTTTATTTCTTAGAATATTTTCAAGTCTAGTATTATTATTATTAAGATTAATTTATAGGTGGAAATTTGAAGGCAGAATTTGGGGTTAGGTAGTTAAATTAATAATATTTCAAATATCATCATTCTACATATAAATAAAAAAAAGAATATTTTTAACATGGAAAAGATAGTGCCTTTGAAGTGCCTTATGTTTCTTGAAACCTTCTAATATAAAAATGTATCTCAATATTTCTCCTATATGTCTCCTTAATTTTGGGGTGTTTTATGTTACATTTTGCTCTGTTGGACACAAAATTCAAAACCACTTCTAATTTTGAAAATAACTGTAAGTGTTTAAGATGATTTAACTAAACTTTCTCTATGGTCCTTGAAGAAGTTTTACCTCATACATACAACACAGTAAACAATCCTAAAGAAAACAGCAACAACAAAACACCTCACTTTACCAGTGGTTCTCAACCTTCCTAATGCCGCGACCCTTTAATACAGTTCCTCATGTTGTGGTGACCCCCAACCATAAAATTATTTCCGTTGCTACTTCATAACTGTAATTTTGCTACTGTTATGAATCATAATGTAAATATCTGATATGCAGGATGTATTTTCATTGTTACAAATTGAACATAATTAAAGCATAGTGATTAATCACAAAAACAATATGTAATTATATATGTGTTTTCCGATGGTCTTAGGTGACCCCTGTGAAAGGGTCTTTCGACCCCCAAAGGGGTCGCAACCCACAGGTTGAGAACCGCTGCTTTAGACCCTGTTGGTTTTTCAAGTCTTATCTTGACTTTGCCATGACTGGAACTTCCTGTGCCATTACGTATTCAATGCTTCTATCTCAACCTCTTAGCTTAGCATTCGTCATCCCTCTCTTATTTAGTTTATTCTCTTATGCAAATCTGTGTGCTGTTTATTAATATTGTATACAATTTGTGCTGGATATTGAATTACCCAGCAAAGTGGTTATATTTGCTTAATTAGGTTATTTAATTCCCAAGAACCCTGCTCATGTTCTCAATGCTGTGGTTATGAAATTTGACATTAGGTTGGTTTTTAGGTATCTCCATATATTTGTCCCTGCGTACTTATGGGAAGTTTATACAAAACATAGGTAATGATACCATTGTCCCCAAATGCCAGGAGGCTCCATTGCTGTAATTTTGGACTCACCTGCTGAGTTAGAAATATTTATGCTTTGACAGATGTCTTTCCTGCCATCCAAATGGTCACAGCTGCTACAGTACAAATGCAATCCACCCTCAATACTCAATAACTTTTCTAAACATCCAGAGTAATATATGAACAAAGAATAAAAGCTGTAAAATAACATCAAGCCTGATTAATTCTTATAATGAGTTCTATTAGCTATAACTTAAAAGTTCACAATAGAATAGGAAAAAATCAAAAGTAGTCCTTAATATAATTTTTCTCTATATGAGCATTATTGTATTTAACTTCTGAGATTTACATCTAAGGTTTAGTAGGGCATTCTAAACCAAAATAATTTAACTTGGCTTTGAGAAGTGCCACTAACATCTATTAAGCAAACTACAAGTTTAGCAAATTTGATATTTGGCCTGTGATTTATTAGGTAACCTTGACATTCTTTAATACCACTTCCATTTTTTCTTTTTGCAATTCGACCTCTCAATTGCATTGTCATATGTGTTTCCTGCTCTCTCAAAGGGAGGTGATCTAGATTAATGAGTTTGAACTCCACAGATTAAAGCTTTATAAGTAGCAATCATTTTTCCAATTGGTATTATTTCACTATTTCAATTTTCTGAAATCACTCGGGACTCATACTAACCTAGAGGGATGACAAACAACAAGATTAAGCTAGAACAGCCATAATGTAAATTCTCACACAACCTTCAGAAATATGTGAGTACCAATTTTGTTAGGATTAAACCAAAGATGAGCTGACTGCTGCCAAGGCAGAAAGACAATTTGTTCTTTGAAGAATCTTTCAAAGTTTTGTCCCTAAGGCTTGCCCTCTAACTAAAATCATGCCCAGGAGATAAATGGAAGCCAGAGATACATTCCACAGAAGCACATAATGTTTGCTAAAATTTAATAAAAGAAAATCAGAGCAATGGTGATGCACATGGATCTCTGAGAGTGGTGTTATAATGACTGTAATAGTCATCCACAGAATGTGGACTTGTTAAAATTGAACATGTGTCCCTCAAATTTTTTGGAAATAAAATTTAAAAATTCAATAGTTAAATACTCTCTAAAAATATTACA
>NW_005363209.1:4123194-4155165 GCF_000412655.1 Myotis brandtii | reverse complement strand
GAAAAACTAAAAACTGAGTTTTTTATAATCTGTATTCAAAATTTCCAGAGGCTGAAACCCTGTTCTAGAAAATAATAATAATAATAATAACAATAATAATAATAATAATAATAAGCAGTAGTAGTAGTAGTAATAACCGGTAATATTCTCCTAAGTAATTGCAATCATTTGTACAATGTAATTGCAAATGGAAAAAGATATGTATCTTTAAAGATATACCATTAATAACTAGCAATATTTATCACATGCTTACTATACTATAAGCACATACTGAGTGTTTTACATACATCATCTCATTTCAACCACACAACAAAGTTTTTATTTCACCCTCACTGTGGTGAAGTGCAGAAACATACATTTCTTGAATTTATTTTTATACTTACTGACATTCAAAAAAAGGGAAATTTGACTACTTTATTATCATAACATTAAACAATACATTTGTTCTCTTTTTTTAATATATTTTATTGATTTTTTACAGAGAGGAAGGAAGAGAGATAGAGAGTTAGAAACATCGATCAGCTGCATCCTGCACATCTCCTACTGGGGATGTGCCCGCAACCCAGGTACATGCCCTTGACCGGAATCGAACCCGGGACCCTTCAGTCCACAGGCCGACGCTCTATCCACTGAGCCAAACCGGTTTCAGCGACATTTGTTCTCTTTACAGTAAAATAATTTCACTATCTTCCTTATAAGTATACTAGAGGCCTGGTGCACGAAATTCATGCACTTGGGGGGCAGGTGTCCCTCAGCCTGGCCTGCACCCTCTCACAGTCTGGGAGCCTTCGGAGGATATCCAACCGATGGCTTAGGCCCACAACCCCTGGGAAGCGGGCCTAAGCCTGCAGTCAGGCTTCCTTAGCGCTGCTGTGGAGGTGGGAGAGGCTCCTGCCACCACCACTGCGCTTGCCAGCCATGAGCCTGGCTTCTGGCTGAGCAGTGTTCCCCCTGCGGGAGCACACTGACCAACAGGGAGCAGCTCCTGCATTGAGCATCTGCCCCCTGGTGGTCAGTGTGCATCATAGTGACCGGTCGTTTCACAGTTTGGTCAATTTGCATATTAGCCTTTTATTATATAGGATGCTCTGAATAATTATTTAGCCAATTGAAGAAAGATGCTGCTAAAGGCTTTTAAAGCACAGCCTCTGAGTCACAATTGACGATTTATTGTGACCTTGGGGTATAAATATTGCTCAAATCAAATCATAAACATTAATTTTATAATATACTACATACTGCAGATTTCCAGGAATCTACAGCTGGGGGAAGACCAAGTATACAAAAATAAATGAAATAAAATACATATTCAATAATTAACTAATGGTAAAATTTCAATAAAAACACTTTAAAGAGAATCTGTAAACTTAATTCTCCATTAAATGATACAACAAATTGAATATTATCCATAAACTGAAGAAAATTCATCAGGTAATTTTGATAAGAAAATAGTTTACATAAGAAATGAAATGCACAATATCTGAAAAGTGAGAATATTATTAATGGCAAGAAAAGTTGCATATGACAATATGTAACACAATAAAAAATAAAATAGAGCGCATTTATTTATGTATGGTCCATGGGTTGTTTTGAACTAGTGGGGAAAAAACATAAATGGCTAACATAGCTTTACAAAGGTACTTTTGACTTGAAAAAAGTATGGTGAAAAATACAGGGGTCTGCAAAAATATAGGTTTACTGTGCCATTGTGACATTCTTTTGAGTTAATAAAGCTATTGTAATAATCATAACCTGCATGCGTTTTTCCATATGAACAAC
Organism: Myotis brandtii; assembly: GCF_000412655.1. Lineage (NCBI taxonomy): Eukaryota > Metazoa > Chordata > Mammalia > Chiroptera > Vespertilionidae > Myotis > Myotis brandtii. The sequence goes on along the minus strand of NW_005363209.1, from coordinate 4,153,386 downwards.
TGTAAAACTACTTTTGTCCACCCCCTGTAAACTTTAGAGTGTGTTGTAATCCCAGGCTTCACACAGATAACAGGAAAAGAAAAAAAATACATCAATTTGATCCCCAGTGGTCTGTTGTAAAGATCTGACTTGCTAACTCAAATTCAAAAATATAAGTCCCTTGGCAGTATAATGATGAACAATTCCTCTCAAAGCCTACAACACAAACAAAACAAAATAAGTTTTGATGCTTGCATGGAGTTAACTGTCAGACAAATAGAGGCATTTTCTAAACTACCAAAACTAATACATGTAAGTATATCATCATGGAGGAAAGATGTATGAAGCAAATTTTAAAAGGTTGAAATTATTTCGAGTAATGAATAATGCATTGAAAAATAAATTTTGAGAGTGTAGTGTAATCTGCTAAAGTTAATAATACTAATGCAATTCAGTAAGCACATATCTATTGAACATCTTTTCTTGCACACCAACAAGCTAGATTTCAGGAGCATATGCATTGATAAAAGATCTCTTTCCTGAAGTTGTTTATAATTGAGTGATATAAATAGTCATACATTGCCTAAAATAACAGAGGTTTATTAGAACAATGAAGATACTCTGTGTACTTCATTATGATGGATATGTGTCAATCAACATCAACAGTAAACCATAATGTAAATTATGGACTTTTGGTGATTATGATGTGTCAAGTCAAATTTGAACACTGTTCTAATAGTCTCAATAATAGAAATTGATTGGTGTGGAGGTGACTTATGAATTTCATCTAAAATCAGTACATAGTTTTTGTAGCTATAGACAATATTATCCTAAAGCTTGCATGAAAAGGCAAAGAAAATAGAATAACTGAAGAAATTTTGAAAAAGAAAAACAAAGTGGGCCTTGGGCAAATAGTTCAGTTGGTTTGAGTGTCATTCCAATGTGCTAAGGTTGTGGGTTTGTTCCCCAGTCAGGACACATACAAGAATCAACCAATGAATGCATAAATAAGTGGAACAAGAAATCGATATTTCTCTTTCCTTTCTCCTCTCTCTCAAATCAGTCAATTAAGAACAAACAAACAACCAAAGGACTTGCATGCATGTATATAAGCCTAACCAATGGACACAGACACCAGGGGTGTGAGGGCATGAGTGGGGGGCAGAGCAATGAGAGGATAAGGACACATATGTAATACCTTAATCAATAAAGAAAAACAAAACAAAACAAAACAAAAAAACAACAAACAAATGAAGTGGAAGGAATCAGTGCACTTGAATAAAGACTCTGTGGTGTTGGTGCTGTATATTTATTTTTGAACTGAAGTTTGTTCAGTTCATCAATACAAACATTGTTTCTTTAACCTTTTAGATGAATACATGCCATTTACTAAATTATAAGAGCCAGTTATTTTCTATGAAGTACCTTTTTATTAGTCACTGCCAATGTCTTTTTAGACATAAAAGCAACTCATATTTTTAGAAAAATATGAAGATAAGAAAAATCTGAAGATAAGTATGTGTTTAAATCATCTATTTATGAGACTGGAATAAGAGGTCATAGGTGAAATGTTTTGATAGACCCTTCAACTCTAATAAAATGGATTAACATAAAACATTATAGCAAAATACATTTGAGTTTACAATAGTTGAAAAAAATAAAACAGGAAAAGGCTCTTTATAAAAGCATGAACACAGCTTTAAAAAACCTTCACACTTTCTTCTGCAGAAAACATAAATTATATACTTTGCCACCAGCTGTAATGGTAGGCATAGGCAGCTGGTCCAATTTACTGTATAGTACTATTGTACATATTGTTTGATGCACAAATTACTTATAATTTCTAGGAGTGCATCTTTGCAGTTTGATATTTTTAAGCAGCACTCCAACGACTTGAAAAGTTGTAGACTGTTAGAGAGCCTATTCTAAAAAAGCTTTACCATTGCTGAGTGAGGTTTTTTCACATCATGGTTTACAATAGTCTATTTCATTCGTTCAAAAAAAATAAATGGAAATGCATAGACTTCAAAAATGGATTTGAGAAATTTTGATGATGTTATGTTCTGATTCTTGAAATTAAATCTTTTAGCAGTGTCCATTGCAAAAATATATCTGCCTATCAAAAATCTGCCAATTACCATAATTAGGAAAAGGAATCAAAACTTCAGAAAGCATTGAATTTGGGTCAAGTATATTGGAAAAAATTATGATTTTTAGTATAGAGTTATTAAAAGAAAACTTTTGAGTCTCTCAAACCAAAGGGGAAAAGCAAGCACCTAGATTAAAATCAAAAGGTCACTTTACCCACTGTGAAATTGTTACGAGACTGAAAGCAGCATTTTTTCTGAGTATCTGAATTTGTCTTTTTATATGTGTCAATGTGTTTAATCAAGAGGAGGGAAGGGTAAAAATCCCTTTCCCTTGTCTAGGCAAGGCACGTGCCCCAGGATGACTTTCTCTGTCTGTGTAAATCCTGTGTGTCCTGACTTCTACAGGCCCTTAACCAGCTTGCATATTGCTGTTTCCACAAACCCTACTTATTTCCTCCTAAAAGTGTGGGTTCCACTTTGCTGACACACTAGATTATCTACTACAGTCACATGTCACTTAATAATGGGGATACATTCTATAAATGCATGGTTGGGTGATTTTGTTGTTATGTGAACATCATGGAGTGTAGTCACACAAAACTTGATGGTATAGCCTACTATACACGTAGGCTATACAGAATAGTTTATTGCTCCTAGGCTGTAAACCCATATAGCATATTACTGCACTGAATAATATAGGCAAGTGTAACACAGTGGTAACTGTTTGTGTATCTAAACATAGAAAAGGTACAGTAAAAAAATGCTAGATTTTTTTTTAAAAAAGTACACATGTATAGGGCACTTACCATGAATGAAGCTTGCAGGACTGGAAGTTGTTCTGGGGGAGTCAGTGAGTGAGTAGTTAGTGAATATGCAGTCCTGGGAACTTACTGTACACTACTGTAGGCTTTATAAACACTGAATACTTACACCAAATGTATAAAAATTATTTTTCATTCTTTAGTAATAAATTAACCTTAGCTTAATGTAAACTTTTTACTTTGTGAGCTTTAATTTTTTAAACTTTTGACTCTTTTATAATAACATTTAGCTTAAAACATTGTACAGCTGTACAAAAATAGTTTTATTCTTATATATGCATTTTTTTTACTTTTAATTTTTTTCATTTAATTTTTTAAACTTTTGAAACCTTTATGTTAAAAACTAGACACAGATACACACATTAGGGCCCACCCAGGGTGAGTATTATCAAGATCACTGTCTCCCACCTCCACACCATGTCCCGTGGGAAGGTTTTCAAGAGCAATTAGGCACATGGAACTTTCATTTCCTATGATAACAATGCCTTCTTCTGAACTTGCCTGAGGTTCTTGAGAGGTGTCACTCTTTTCAGAAATATGTCCATGTTGGTTTCCTGTTTGTTTGTTTTTAATCATATATTTGCAGATAATCCACCATGAACATTCCTCTGTTAATGAAAACCTTCCAGTATTGGGGTCTATACTTTCAAACATTTTAAGGTCTTGTTGAGGTCTGCTAAAACTTCTGCAAACCCCTTCAATGTGAATTTTCTTGCGGGGGGGGTCTTTTCAGAAATATGTCCATGTTGGTTTCCTGTTTGTTTGTTTTTAATCATATATTTGCAGATAATCCACCATGAACATTCCTCTGTTAATGAAAACCTTCCAGTATTGGGGTCTATACTTTCAAACATTTTAAGGTCTTGTTGAGGTCTGCTAAAACTTCTGCAAACCCCTTCAATGTGAATTTTCTTGGGGGGGGGGGGGTGTCTTCTTTATCCTCCCCTGAAAAGTTTTTTCCCCCCTACCTCCTCTTCAGCTCTGCATTCTTATTCCAGTCCCAACAACTCCTCTTTAATCAATTCCTCAGGAACCACTTCTAAGAGCACCTCAAAGGCATCCTCATCCTCACTGAGGTTAAAGTTGCTTGTCTTCATATTGGCAACCTCTTCATCCTTGGCAAATTCTTTGAAGTTATGGGTTATGATGTTACTAGGCAATAGGCATTTTTAGTTCCATTATAATTTTATGGAACCACCATTGTACTAAATTAATTAATTAATTAATTAATTAAAATAAATGAGGTCCATTTTTTACCGAAATGCTGTAATGTGGTGCATGACTATATGTCCTCAAATATTTGTTTCCTTGTTGTTCTCCTATGATAATAGTTACAGATGGTATGTCAAAAATCAAATTGTAAAAGTTCTGTAAACTGATAATGAATGGATTGTAAGTGATTATAAATGGTTTCTTCTCTCAATGTTTGCCTCACTGAATTTTCCTTTGAAAATCTGGGTAGGTGTAAATAAGGATTAACTCATTATAACACTGTAGACCTCCTCCACTAACCCTGGCCTTCTGTTCGAATCACTTTATCCTTATTCTTATATTTTGTGCATTTAAAAGACCCTTTCTTTAGGCACTGCCATCGGCTTTATCTGTACTTCTTTGTAAGAGGTTCTTAATAGCACTGTATAGGAACAGGAATATAGAATAAGTCTACATAGTTACATCCATGTATATACATGTTGTGACTGATTTAACCTTTTGCATTAGGTTTCATTTATATTTTGTATACCACTTCATGACCCATAGATTGCTATTTCTAGTACAGATATTTCTCTAAGCCTCAGATCCACCTCAGACTGAGATGTATGCATGGCTTCTCAATTTGAATGCATGATGACATTTTTAAACTCAATTGAATCTATAAACTCTGGCTCTCATTTCCCAGATCACTCACTCTCCTAACTTTAATATAACAGGGAGCACAACTACCAAACACCTAGTTTCCTAAGTCAAAAAATTAGACATTACCCTGTATTAGTTTGCTTGGGTTGGCAAAATAAAGTACCACAGACTAGGTAGCTTAAACAAAGGTTTACTTTCTCACAATTCTGGAAGATATAAGTCAAAAATCAGTTTTGGCTGAGGTCCCTTCCCATGGTTTATGAATGACTTTTTTTTCTGGTATCTTCCCTCTGTACCTGTGTCCACATTTCCTCTTCTTAAAAAGACACCAGTCATACTGGATTAGGACCTATCCTAATGGCCTCAATTTAACTTAAATAACTCATTAAAGACCCACTCCTCAAACACACTCACATTCTGAGCTACTGGCTGTTAAGACTTCAACATTAATTTGACATAACTCATTCTTAATCTCTCCCTCATTCTTAATCCCCTATCTTCAATCAATCACCAGGCCATATTGTTTCTACTTATTAAACATGTCTCTAATACATTTACTTTTCTCCATCACACAGCATTAATCTAATATATGACAGCATTAGGTTTCATATAGATTTCTGCAAACTCTGCTTTCATCCTGCTCTGATCACTTGTCCATAAGACACCTCGAATGATCTTTCTGAAATCCAAATCTGATTTAATTACAATATCAACTGTAGCAAATAGCGTCACAAACTCAGCTGAGCTTCCAGGTAACAGAAGAGCCCAGTGAAAAGTAGCCAAAAATTAAGATGTTAAGACTTCAATCATTTACTGCCATGGTATGGGCAATAGACTAAAACATTTACTTCCCTGTTCTATTTTCCCCCAGGGGAAGCATGCACCAGTTGAGTGTTAGGTATATCAGGGCACTTGAGAGACTTGACTAAAAAGCTCCAACCGTTTTATAGGCACTAAGGCTCGGGGGAGGACAAAGAGAATGGCTAGGAGGAATGGAAAAGTGCTGGATACTGAGTCAGAGTGGGGGCAAGTGTCTTCATGGTTTCCCCTTCCTTTCCTTTCTTCCCTAAGGAGGTCTCAGCAAAAGTGTCTGAAGAGGACCTCTGCTTGAGCCTTCCAGATAGAGAGGGAAGCATGAGATGCCTAGACCAGAAATGCAAATATTTCTAAAAGCATGACTGGCCAGGGGTGCCTGACTCTTTGACTGCAACTCCCTTAAGAGCAATTGCAATGTCTTGGCTGTGCATCAAGTCTGGTGTGTGTGTGTGTGTGTGCATTAAAGGGATAGAGGACAGCTTTACCTCATGAGGGCTGAAAGGTAAAGCCTTTAATTATCTACTGTCAAGCCTAAAAAATGCACGTTACTTCCCTCAATTAATTTGATATAATGATGGCATGTACATTTTGTGGATTTTATGTCTTAAATGCACTAATAAAATATTCTTTTAGAGCATCATCTTGCATGTACTAAATGATCAATACATGTTAGCAATTGTTACACTCAAGGTTACTATTACTATGACTTTCAAGTGGAACATAACTAAAAATATGCTTGTTAAAATTAATTTAATCACCTTATAGTTTTAACATATATTTGTATGATTCCAAGGACAATTTAGAATACTGTATAATCAAAAAAATAAATGGTCATAAGAGTACAAATTATCCATAATTCCTTACTAAGGTGAAGCAACGTAAATATTACTATATGTGCAATAGGCCTTCCCTTCCCCTGTTCCCCTGGCTGCCGGCACTGGTTTTCCTCCGGCACCTGGGACCCAGGCCTTCGCTCCGGCCGGAGCCGCCTTCAAGCCTTCGCTGTTCCAACCAGAGCCGCCTTCAGTCTTCGCTTTGCTGCTTCACGCCCACATATGCAAATTAACTGCCATCTTTGTTGGGTTAATTTGCATACTCTCCTGATTGGCTGGTGAGTGTAGCGGAGGGACAGTCAATTTACATGTTTGTCTATTATTAGGTAAGATATTTTGACTGAAAATGTATATAATGATTCTGCTCTTCTAACCCTTATATAGAAGTTGTTTTGTATGCTTTAAGAGTGGACATTAGATTTTTTGCTTTAAAGTCATAATTTGAATTAATAGGATTTTAACTTTATTCCTAAAAATTTCAAAGAGCAAGTTGCATTTCACTACTGGCAATTTCCAAAATCAGGCAGTGTAATCACTGTCATGTAAGCATATCAGAAACCCTTACTCTACCAGCATGCATGCCTTCTCTATTGTCTAGTATCTATTATCACCATCAGTTAACAATCTCACCATCTTTTTCCCATTTCTTTTCATGTGAAAATTTGTGGGCAAAGACTCTCATGTTACACTCACTATTGTTTTGCCTGTGAAGTGGCCTTTCTGCTCAACTGCAAGGCTAAGTGGTCAAACAACCTGGTTAAAAGCATAAGCAGGTAATGACAGAATAGAAGATAAAATATTGAATCCTGAGACTCAATTTGTAATGAATCCATATCCCACATGCCAAAATCGTTTGGCTACCCATGGATCCAAGGGAACACTTCAAAGAAATAGATACAAGGGAGGATGAGTCTTTGAACTAGAGTTTCTTTTTGAGTGGAAACACCATTGCCAAAAAACCACAGATGTTCACCACATGAGCAGGTGAAAAAATACTCCTCTTTCAAATATACTTATCAAAGTCTTTTCTGCCTTTCTGTAATTTCATTTTAAATAGGCCTTACTTTTCAGCTGTTCTCTGCTTAAAAATCCTAATAAGTAAAGACAGATTGTATGACTTCATTAACAAAGGGGAACCAGCATCTCAAGGGCATTTCTAAGCCTCTTTTCTCAGCATATGTAATTTTCTAATTGTTGTTTTCTAAAGCAAGAACTGTAATTAGAAAAATGTTATCTGAGGACACAACTGAACATTATTTGGCATTTCAACTTGTTTTCTAGCATTGAATCATTGTAATGGAAATGCTACTTGAAAATTTTTTGTCATAACCACCTGCAATTGAGTTTATGGTTAATCCCACATGTATGGATTTCCTTTTTCAAATCTTCATTAGACCAGAAAGCATACTCATGAGTACCTATGCAAAGTTTACTGGAAATGCCCTTAATAGCAATTATGCAAGAAGGAAGAACAGCAAAATACACTTTTTAATGTATTTACTTATTTGCTTATTAGTAGCATGATGGACTTAATAAGATGGTCTGTGGTAGGTTAAAGATGACAAAAAATTCTTTGCTACTTCTGAGAGGTGGAACCTATTCCCTTTCCTTGGAATAGTACCTTGAATTGTTGGGCCAATAGAATATTGCACAGATGTGTAGGGACTTCTAAGGCTAACACTCTTGGAACACCCACTGAATGAAATCAGTTGCCAGTTTGTGAGGAAGCACATGCACACGCGTGGAGAGGCTCATGTGATGAACTGAAGCACCCAGATGACACCCTCACTGAGCTCCCGGCTGACAGCCAACACCAACTGGCCAGCTATGTGAGTGAGCCACCATGGAGGTAAATCCTTCAACCTCATTTGATCCATACCAGCTGATGCTACATCAAGTAGAAAAACCATTCTGTCAAGTCCTGCAAAAACTGCAAACTTGTGAGCAAAAGTAAGATTGCTGTCATTTTAAGTTGCTAAATTTGGACATAATTCATAATGCAGCAATAGATAACCAGAGCAATGATCATGGGTTAAATAAAATTATGCAGAGGAAGGGAGGAAGAGACTTTAATTTTCCTTTTACTAATTTAATGTATTGTTATTATTTTTATTATTCTCTGCATATTTTAGTTATTAATGGGTGTTCTTGTACTCTACCATTATGGATGGTCTGTTAAACTTGAAAGTTCTCTATAGTGCTTGCACTGATTTTTATGCCTTGAAGAGCACATGCTAATAGTTTCCTATCAGAAGTTTCTTCAGAGAACTTCCCCTATTCTGATAATTACTAGCACTGGGAACTAAGAACATGTATTAATCTTGTTAAAACAACACCACTCTACACAGGCTAGAAAATACATATAAGATGAGGAAAGTGATGATAAAGAATACTAGAATAGAACAACTGTAATAATCTGAACAATAAAGATTTAATTAAAAAACAAAACAAAACAAAACAAAAAGAATACTAGTATTGCTACCATAGTGAGAGAACACTAGTTCCCTAAAACTCTCCTTCCCCACATCAGTCACTGGCAATATCAACCACCCAGTTACTCAGAATCAAAAGGCAGTAGCGTCATATTTGAGTCCTCTACATCATCCAGACTTTGACATTCAGTTCTCCATGGATTCTATCCAAATTAGAGATCATACCTGGTCACTTATCTTCATCCTTTGCAACCTCCATGAGTTATCCTTTCTTACCTGCATAACTACAATGATGGAATTTCCAAATTCTCCTTTTCTCAATATAACACATTCACAAATGAGAAGCTACAGTGAGCATTTTATTTTGTTCTTTTTCTCTTTATTTTATGTTAGTGTTTTTTTTTTGTGTGTGTGTGTGTGTTTTAAAGTATTTTCTTTTTTTAAAATATATTTTATTGATTTTATTGATTTTTTTACAGAGAGGAAGGGAGAGGGATAGAGAGTTAGAAACATCGATGAGAGGGAAACGTCGATCAGCTACCTCCTGCACACCCCTTACTGGGGATGTGTCCGCAACCAAAGTACATGCCCTTGACCGGAAACAGACCTGGGACCATTCAGTCCGCAAGTTAACGCTCTATCCACTGAGCCAAACCGGTTAGGGCTATTTTATGTTAGTTTTTTCTTTTAATGTGAGGTAGGGGTAGGGGGTGTGTGGAGGTGAAGGAGAGTATAAGAGGGATACATGGTGATACAGTGATCCTTTTGAAAGGAAAATTACACCTGTGTATATTGTTGAAACTTAACAATGAAAACCCTACAAGTCTTCACAGGACTTGATCTCCAAGTACTTTATACAAGTATCTAGGTTTTGACCACATTATATTCTTTCTGTCACTCAGAAGCCACAATCACCTTTTCTCCCTTTTCTAGTGCAGAGGCTCTTCCTGGATCTGCAAGTAGCAGGTTCCTCCTGTTTCTTATATCTCAGTTCTTAATCCAAGTACCCTGACCACACACAACCTAAGGCCATTTCCCCCTTCCAATCTTACTCAACATTAGTTTCTCCATAAAACTACCCGCAAGCTGAAATTGCTTGGATGATATATTTAGTTGTTACTTCTCATGTATCCTCTTACCTCACCCAGGACACAAGTGCTTTAAGAACGGGGGACATGATCTTTGCTGTCTCAGAGCTGAGAAATGTCCTGATTCAGGGAAGGTTCACATACATTTTTGTTAGATGAACAAATAAATAATTCTTATATTACTTTCTATAATATATTTATCAAGGGGCTTTGAACAACATAACAAACATAATGCCAAAAATCCTTAATCAAATCCTGAGGAAACATATTGCAAGAAATATTTACTTTTATAGATGACACTGATACATTAAATGGCTTTTTTTGTTTTGTTCGTTTGTTGTTATTGTTGTTTTACTAAGTTTATATAAAGCAAAGATAAGAACAGAAAATGAGCCAGTCTCTTCACCTTAGACTGACTCTAATTTTCTGTTGCTTTTGATGTTGTTTTTCAAATTGAAAAAGTCTAAAATAGTCTTCTTATAAAGTACCTCATAAAAAGTAAACAACATCACCAAGAAGAAAGGGAAATGAATCTTATAAATGAGAAATGATGTCAGTTTATTTTTTATAGCAGCCATATGAATTAGAAAATTAAAATAATTTTGAAATGATTAGGAACTTTTAAATATAACCAAATCTGCTCCACAAAGAAAAATGAAATGTTTATCCAATTTTTTTTTCATTTAATTCAAGGTAAGAAATTGTGGAACATCAAATAAACATTTTGAGGGAGTTTAAAATATGAAAATTGAGTCCTGTTAGGATGAAAGACTAAATTCTTAAGGCAGTGGTAAGAGTTTCAGTGCTGAAGGATGTTGAAAATCCCTACAACATTACCCATCAACAGACATTTTATATTAGTGTGTAACTTTGTTCTAAACATTTATTTTTTATTCCCAATATTGTTTGGAAAGTGTTAACTGAATTTGACTCTAAACTTTTTTTTTAAACTCCTCTGCGAGAATTATCTCTGCTAATAATATATACTTCTCTTTTTTATACAGCTCTGAAGTAGATAATTCATTAAAATAGTGTCATTTCCATCTGGTATCTTTTTAATTTGTAGCAATAAAATTAGGAATTGGTAAAACATAAAGATTTAATAAGCCACTACACTATTTCATCCCTCTCCAAAGCATAAATAAGTACAGCAAGGAGCTTAAGAAAACAATTTCAGCAGTACTTTATACTATTTGTAGCTATTATTAGAAAATTATTTCAGTAACTGTGTTTATTGAATTTGCTTTCTTTAGAACAAATCACAACATGATTTCATTTTTTAAAATAAAATTTAAATTTAATAATAAAATAACTATAAAGATAAAACAAAATCAGGGTTATAATGAACAATTATTAAGTACCATGACTCATATACTACTAAATCTTTTTCATTAATTAATTTGAATAATTAGATTCATTAATTTACTCTTCATAATAACCTGATAGGACATAAACTACTTTTATACCCAGACAGTAGTGCTAAGGCATTTTAAATAACTTTCCTTACCCAACTGAAACAGGCAGCAAGTGCTGAAATTAGCATTCAGACCAAGGCAGGCAGTCTGCCTCCAGAGCCTATGGTCCTGATGATTATGCTGTGCTGCCTCCCAATGGAAGTCTGAGGTTCTCAGCACATACAGGTTTTCCCACTACAGCACATTAGAAAACCATGAACTTTGAAGTCAGGCAACCATGTTCAAATACCACTTTTGCTCCATACTATTTTCCATCATTTTGAAGTTCCCTGACTTTTCTGATCGCTATTTCTCCATCCTCAGTAAAAACAAACAAAAAACAAACATCTTTCCCACCTATCAAGAATTGCTATAAGAATAAAATATTTTTGCATAATGAGAACTGTCCACCATTGTGAATGATGAGTTTGGTGATTAGTATGTATTATTTTCCATATCTTACTATTTAAGATGACAAAGAATGTGTAAAAGTCAGAGTGTAGATAGTCATCATATGTGATTTCAAAGATTAGGAAGGCCAATGGATATTATTAAAATATAGCACATTTCCTAAATAATCTGAATGTTCCTTTGACTGGGGTAAGAAACTGTCTCTAAAAAAGAAATGTGCCCAAGTTTGCCTCATAGGTTTAACTCTGAGATATTCATAGAGAGTTGAAAAATGTTTAATCTATATTTGGAAATGAGTTCAAGGTTATAATAAATTATGATGCATAGCAGCTCTGGGTTAGTGATATTATATTTTCTGTTTTTTCCATGTGGATTTGTAAAGTCTTTATAACATTTTAATAATATTAAGATGCACTTCAAATACTTTCTCCCATTTTGTGTTTCTTCATGGTTATACTGGTTCAAATTTGATTAACTAGTAATTTTGATGCTATATTGGACATTATGGATAATATATATTTTTGGATAGTATTTGCTTCATCCAGGATTTTCAATTTTATTTGAATAGTATTTAACAAATTGTCATTTTATAATTACTTTGATGTCCCTTTATTCAAATTATTTAGTCACTTGTATTTTTGAAAGTGTAATTTTATAATTAGTCACCTTTTTTCTTAAGATTGTTGTAGATTTACAATAAAAAATTTTATTATTTTGTATTCCTTAAATACTTTTATATAATACACTGATTTCCGTTTTACTTTAATACTTTTTCCATATGTCCTTCCATTTATTTTGGCCACCTCTTCCTATCATTTTTAATTAAATGTGTCTTTCATTTTAAATATTTACTTAGAAATTAAAGGTGTTTAGGGCATAGGTCTTCATCTGAGAACTTTTTAAGTTGTGCTAATAGGTACTGTCAGTGTTTTCAATACAGTGGGGCCTTGACTTACGAGTGTCCCGACTAACGAGTTTTTTGAGATACCAGCTGTCTCTCGGCCGATTTTTTGCATTGAGTTGACAGAGTAATTTGAGTTAACGAGCTCCTTAATGAGCTCGGTCTCGGAACGAATTAAATTCCTAAGCCAAGGCCCCACTGTATATTTGTTTCTAGACAGTATAAAATTGAAGTATTTGTTTTCAATCTGTTATCAGGAATCTTTTAAAAGAAAGTTTGTGTGTTTTTGTACTTGCTTGAATTTTTGGTAAATTCAAGGTGGTTGGGATTTTATTGTTATTTTTAAAAAACAGACTTTAGTTTTTAGAGCAGTTTTAGGTTCACAGAAAAACTGAGAGGAAGGTACAGATTTCCTATGTGCCCCCTGCCTCACACATGCACAGCCCCTTTACCAACATCCTCCACCAGAATGATACATTTCTTACAATCAATGAACCTACATTGATACATCACTATCATTCAAAGACCACAATTTACATTAAAGTTCATTTAAACCAAATTGTAATTTCATTGCATTATGGCCAGAGGATATGGTATATATTTTTATTTTTATAGTATTCCTGATAGTATGAAGAATTGTCAGGATCTGTTTTCATGGTTCATGGACATGGGAAGTGAAAGTACACTGTTTATATTTAGGGCATAAAATGTATTTGAGTGTGTTTGTATAAAAAGACTGCAGATAAGATAAAGAGAATTTATTTCTCCTTTATTACAGTATTCTAACCCAGCTTCACGTATATTCCACCAGGAGAAAATATTTGGGAATAAACTTACCAAGGAAGTGATGTACCAGTCCACTGAAAACTACAAGACACTGCTGAAAGAAACAAGTCAGACTGACTCTACCTTTTAATTGACTCTGTAATTGTTACTGAAATACTTTCCTGTGCTTTGGCTGCCTTATTTGTGAAACTGAATATTGTTCCTATCAGTTTGTGTGGGTACTTTTTGAAATGCTTTTTTTAAAGTTTTATCCAAACAACTGCCATACTATTATTGGAATTAATGTAACTTCTGGAATAACATTAGCAAGAAAATAAAAGTGAATATTCACTAACAAAATAAATTAAACTTGTATTTCTTTAATGAGTAATACAGCAAAGGTTATAAAAATACCCATGGCATATAACTCAAGTGGGTGTGTTCCAGACACCGCACATAGTCACTCTTTACTTGCATTCTAATGACCTCACCTCCTCCCACGACTATGTCTTTTCAGTCCTCCCATTAAACTGCTGTGCAAATTCGTTCCTGGCTACTAATCAGTTAACCTATCTTTAGAGAAGATAAAACATTTTCAGCGATGACTAATCTTACGCCTCTGTAAATATTATCAAGGACATTTTGCTTGTTATTATTATTTTTTAAATTCTCATTTTGAGTGCATTATTAAACCTTCTTTTCTCCAGATGACAAAAGCAAAGCTGGATGATTATTTAACAACCAAGCACCACCAGCTGGGACTCCAGGCTGGTGGAAGTTACCATGTGTTACCACTTTATCTTAACATGAATCCTTAAATATGAGAATGTGAAAAGCAAATTAAGTTTATAAATGCCTTTGGATATGAACCATGCAAAATAACAACATTCTAATTCTATAACTAACCATCAAGGAGATGGGGTGGGAAATGAAGGATATCAAGAAAAATTGATATACATTAATTAGTTTAGCTGACTTATGTGACTTTCATGGTAAGTGTCCTCTAAAAGTGTCCATGCCACACTTAGAATATAAATGCAAACAATCCATGCTTATTTCTTTCTTTAAATCCTCACCATAGAGCATGCTTAGAGACAGGAAAGGAGGGAGGGAGGAATGTAGGCAGGGAGAGAGAGAGAGAGAGAGAGAGAGAGAGAGAGAGAGAGAGATGTATGAGAGAAACACTGATCCATTGCCTTCTGTATGTATGTGCACCAACCAGGGATCAAATCCATAACCCAGGTATGTGCCTTGACAGGGAATTGAACTGGCAACCTTTCAGTGCACAGGACGACACCTAACCAGCTGAGCCACTCCAGGCAGGCAAAGATGCATGCTTATTAACATCAAAAATACTAGTCCAATTATAAAGGTATAGAAACAATACTAGTAAAAACATATACCACTGAGAACGAGCAGTATGCATTAAAAAGCTTACCTTTGTCCTTTTTATGGTTATAGCACTGCTTTATTGCTTATCTCAGGACAATTCTGCTTTGTATGAACCAATGAGTAGTTTTGTTTTTTCGTTAATTAATTCTAAAGTGTGGGTTCCATTATTAACTCATAAATTAGTTCACCTACTCACCTCTTCTCCTCAGGTACTCAGGGAAAAGTTTGGTTAATTTTAGATTTGACACTTTAAATTACTAAGTGCTTCACTTATAGAATAAAAATATCCTATAGTATAAAACAAAAATACGATAAAATGTTTAAATAAGTTTTGGAAAGTAATACAATGTAACAAAATGTTTTAGATAAGGATTAGAAAATAATAAAAACAGGCTTTTGCATTATTTGGTGTATTTTATTGAATCAGAGAAAGAAGAGAGCTATTTTGTGTTATAGAGGATTTATAGCCATCATGTTGCTGGGTAGATTAAATAAAATTGGGTCTGTGGAAATGTGAAGTGCTAGGCAGAGAGAAGTTAACTTTCTGATCATTTCTCCCTTCTACTCCCTCCCTTCAGTAACCTGGAACTGTCCTCTTAGCTCTGATTTGGGTGACCATTTCAGATTTACGTGACCTCTACTGCTCTGAGAAGAAAGAAAAAGGGTCTAGCCACTCTGTGTGAGGCTAATCTCACTCTCATTTTCCCTCTCCTGCTTTGCTTCTTCAAGCCATCGAAATTTGGGTAGCAATAGCACAAGGCATAAACAGGTGTTCCCTTCATCCTTCCTGCCCTTCAGAGGGAGGTCATCACGCTGCCTTTGAGAGTCTTCTGACAGGGTTGTGGGCAAACATGAATAGTCTGAACACCCAGCTGGCTCCTTGCACATACCTTTATAGTATTTTATTTGATGGTCATAATTAGAAAGAAATGGGAAATAGCCTGGTGTGGTGTGATAGCCTATAACACAGAGAGAAGGTGAGAGGGCAAAAGATGATCTGGACTAGTGTCATAAAGGAACAGAAAACTGAAGGTTTCTATGGCTCGCCTGACCTCATGTAGCTGCTCACAGTGGTATGGAACATTGGCTATTATGAATGTATAATTTAAATTTTCAGTACTCTTTAGCAATTTTAATTGTTCTTTGGATATTTCAAATCTTCTGGAATTTAATTTGTTTCTGAAAGATGAAACCATATGTAGGTACTTTTATTGTGCTAAATAAGATAACTTTAAAATAAAATTATGTTTAATAATTTTATTTACTTTATTGCTCTTTAGAGAGAGGGAGGGGGAGAGAGAGAGAGAGAGGCAGACATCAATGTGAGAGAGAAACATCCATTGGTTGCCTCCCTCACACCCTCACACATCCTGACCGGGGATCAAAGCTGAAACCTAGGTATGTGACCTGATCAGGAATTGAACCGCCACCTTTTGATGTATGGGCAATGCTCCAACCAACTGAGCCACACCAGCCATGGCAAGATGAAATTATTTTTAAACATTCACATATAAGTAGTTTGAAATTCAGAGCATTTTTCCCAGATAAGTTAAGTTTATAAAGTCTGACTATATTTTCAGAGTCCAGAGTGCTAACCATTACACGACGGAACCCCCCTATAAAGTCTGACTATATTTTCAAATCACCTCCAAAGGCCTTTCTAGAGCCCTGCCACTAAATATTCCCATTCCTTATTGCAAACCCCACCTGAAAATTTTCCTTTCACAAGTGCCCTCTATGGAATCTCAATCCTATCCAGATTACATCCAGCATTCACACCTACGCTTTTTTTTCTTTCCTTGTACTTATTCAAATCAACTGACCTTGGAAAGTTAGTCCTCATGATTGAGTCTTTGCTTTGCTCCTTTTGCTAAGCCACAGCTGTGATGACATTGCTCCACATCCTCTAAGACTTTTAATACTAGCTCTCTAAATGTTGCCTTACTACCCACCTTTTCCAATAATAACACTAACATTTATATAACACTGCCCTAAGCCATATATATGAAAATAAACATTGCTACAATGCTCTGAGGGTGGGCCAGTTTAAGAAAGTGAATCACAGAGTAATAAAATCACATTTCCAAGATCACAGAACTAAACATTAAGATCTATGGCCCTAACCAGTTTGGCTCAGTGGATAGAGTGTCGGCCTGTGGACTGAAGGATCCCAGGTTCGATTCCAGTCAAGGACATGTACCTCAGTTGTGGGCACATCCCCAGTAGGGGGTGTGCAGGAGGCAGCTGATCAATGTTTCTCTCTCATTGATGTTTATAACTCTCTATCCCTCTCCCTTCCTCTCTGTAAAAAAATCAATAAAATAAAAAAAGATCTATGATTTGCTCTAGCTGAGTAGCTCAGTTAGTTAGAGTGTCATCTGGATACATCAAGGTTGTCACTGTCAACAACAAAGAATAACAACTTCAAAAATCTTACGGTGCTACCTCTGGTTCTGACATATTTTGACAAATATTATGTACTTAATTATTTTCCAGAGAGTAAAAAATTAGACACTGCATTGGGGATTAAATATTGAAGATAATAAAAGAAATACAGAAGGAAATTAGCACTTTAAATGCTTTTAAATAGCATATATGTTCCTCCTTGAAGGGGAAAACCATTACATGACATATATACCCTTAAAGTTTTAAAGTATTAAAAACAACAAATACTATATAATATAAATTATACAAAAATGATTGCATATATATATATATATATATTATTCAGTCATAATGACATTAAAGAGGGAAATGGGATTAAGATACATTGAGAAACTATGGGTTTTCAATAGCAATGCTGAAAGGTGAGACATAAGTTACAAAATATAAACTGTATTTGCAATATTTGGTCTATCTAATCAGACCAAGGGAATGTATACAAATCAGGGATATTTTTTATAGCTTAACATAATGAAAGAGAAAAGGAGAGAGGCAATGTGAGACAAAATTCATCCTACAGAGTGATAGGTTAGGTTAGGCTAGGTCAGCCTATAGAGCAGTGGTTCTCAACTTTCCTAATGCTGCGACCCTTTAATACAGTTCCTCATGTTGTGGTGACCCCCAATTTCATTGTTACAAATTGAACATAATTAAAGCATAGTGATTAATTACAAAAACAATATGTAATTATATATGTGTTTTCCGATGGTCTTAGGCAACCCCTGTGAAAGAGTCATTCGACCCCCAAAGGGGTCGCGACCCACAGGTTGAGAACCGCTGCTATAGAGTATGACTAGAGTAGCAATGACAGGTCCGACTATCCAAAAATACATATTTTCCCAGTTTTAAAAGTTTATAATGTAAAATGACCAGCCTATGCACATTCTATTTGCAAGTTATCATCTAACTCTTGTCCATGAATAGGTAACAGGTTCAAATTGATTCCTCAAATTTAGCTAGTTAACACCTTGAAGCCAAACCAAAAGAAATAAAATTTAGGAAATGACATTTCCTTGGAAAAAATCCACAGAGGACATTGTAGACTGAAGGAGCTGAATAAGGTAGTAGACTTTGGAAGTTGGATGTGGAGCCCTGAAGGTTGTTTGTAATCAATGATATCAATAGAGATTGATTTCCCAAAGACTGGAGGAGGCCATTAAAGGTGATGTTGCCCCCTGAAGCAAGTATAATTGGTCACAATCTTCATGAAAGCTGACCTGATCTTAAATTCTCTCTGTGAGCAGTTTCAGTGGTGCGTGCCAGGTGATTCTAAATGGTCCTCAAGGAATATATATGTTTGTATCTTAATTGACAAAATAGACTCTCCATGAAGATGACATATGTTTTTTAAGCTCAAATCTTATTGTAAGGAAACTACTAAACACATGATGAATGAGAAGACAGCCATAGGAAAAATATTTGAACAATTATGGTATTATTTTATTATTACATTTAAAATATTCTGTCAACATGAAGCAAGTTCAAATGATTCCAAGAGCTTAACTGCAGACCTATTATATTCCCTGTGGAAACTAGGATATTTCAACATGAACTTGAAACAAATATCTTTTCCTTTAGTTTTGAGCAGTATTAAATGTTTCCCCTAAGGAATTTTAGCAACAGTGGAACATTATTTTTAAATTAACTTTTTCATTAAATGCTTGTTTCTCTTGAAAAGAGAGCAGCTGTTAGTGCTGGCAGACTTTTCCCCCTCTAATCTATGAGTGTAAATCAGAAACAATTTGTTTTGTGAATAATCTACAGTATGACAATTTGTCTACAAATATGTCACTGTCTGTTTACCTCAGTGTGTGTCGATTGGATTTAGCCCCTTATTTGCAGAGAGGAGAGAGTAAGGCGATCTCGACAGCATCCCTGCCTCCCTATCCACTTCCTGTTCCACCAAGAGCCATAGGGAATGAGAAGCCAAACACTGTGCAGTGTGGGCTTAGCAGGACCAGGCCAGCTACAAAATCAGAGGCCTAGGCTCTCACCGAGAGAGTAGAGAACTATTCACACAGAGGAAGATCTTTCTGTGTAGTACTTTGATTTAAGTCTAGGAAGAACCTTAATAGACTTCCATTTACCAGACAGGAACCTTTTACACCAGTGTTTGGGGGATGGAGTTTGATATGTTTCTTCTGTCAGCTCCCTCTATACTGAGCAGCTGACGTTTGCATTAAAGGAAGATCAAATAAAAGGCTTATTCAGCATTTACTAGATTTCCAGGAAGAAAAAAAAAGTCAGTTTTAACTATTTATACATAAGTATATCCTTCTATATGGCAGCTTATATCATGTGTGAAGTATGAATCACCTTGTGTACTTAGTATTATAATGAGCAAAGCTCCTTCCCATTGTTGGACAAAGTTTGCTACTTTCACATAAGCACTTGAACTATATTCACTATATTGACCTGAGCCACTGAATCTAAGAACCACACTGGGTTGCTTCTATGGTTTGTGGATTATTCAGATATATCCTAACCTTGTTATTTTGTGACATATGATAAATGTTCCCTTTCATAGCACTCAGCAGCAGCATTAGTGTTATGATAACTGAATTACTAATATCTATTCCTTTTCTAAATGTTTATTCTTTTTATATATATATATTTTTTTCCAAACTGAGAAGTAGGAAGGAAATTGACAAACCCAATACACTAATGATTTAAAGTGCCAGGCATGCATCCATTTACTATATGAATATATATTATAGATGCTTATTTATGAATGGCTCCAGATGTATTTTGAAAATAAATTTCAAGATCAAGGGCAGGCCAAAGATATTTATCTCAATTCTCAATTATGCAAGAAGGTAAAATTCTGAGCAAAAATGCAAATGTTATTTATTTTACACTGAGATGTTTTAAATAAATATTATGTAAATAGGGTCAGCGCTTGAGAAAGTCAATACTTTCTTCTTTAAAATGTACTTGCAAAATTACAAGTGTTACACTATACACACAATTTTTCTTTAGAGAGAAGTCCTACCTGGACTGGTTTATGTTCAGATCCCATTAGAAGGAGAAAAGAATAATGTAGAGAGCCCCAAACTTGGGGGGAAAATCCCTCTTTCTTGGTTATTATGACTACATTGAAACATCTTAAAACAGAATATGTTATGTAGAGATAGTAAGAGCTCCTTTATTTTCTATATGTAGAAAAATCCTTATTGAAGACATAAGACACTATTAGAGAATACTTAAAAATTAAATAAAATTATGAGATAGGTTTTGAAAACATGATTTCCGCTTAATCCATCTATGAATAGGAAAAAAAAGAAGTATATAAAATAACTAAAATGCATAGTAAACTTTTGAAAAAAAATAAGCAAAATGTGAGGTAAAGGGAAACATAAAACTTCACATATGAGAATGAGGCCAGGGACATATGGATAAAGATGATGGGTTGAATAAACCCATTAATTTTTGCTTTCCACTAAAAAGAAAGAAAGGATTTTCAAAGAGTCATAAACTCACAATGATAAAGAAAACAGGGAAAGATAAAACAGCAACAATTTTTTTTTGAATCTGGAATGATGATAGATGTGACTGACAGCATATCTGAGAGCTGAACCCTAAACTGGCAGTGGGGAGAGTGGAGTGACACAATTTAACAACAGAACCACAGAAAGATGTAGAGATTGGAAGCACTGGATGCTTCTTGAAGTGGGAAAACAGGCAGAGAGAAAACAGGAGAATTATTGAAGCGTTAGTTAGAATCCCCCTGTCTTCCCCCATTGCAGGTCTGTGGATGCCTGCACTGCTGGACACTAATGTGACCCTGATGTTCTGAGTGCTGTCAGTCTCCTCAGGGACTTCCTCAGTTTATAGAAGGCCATTTTGTCCAAGGTATCACTGCTACTCTGGGTGGCCCATGCTAATGGCTAATTATGCAAGCTAATAAAGTTCTAACTATTGAAGCCAAAGTAGGGACAACTCTGAAGGGTTACTCTAGTTCCCAAGCTCTCTGTGGGTCAGTCGAATATGTCACTGGGACTACATCACAGCTTGACTTTTCCTTCTGCACAAATACAATTTCTTCCCCTGGTGTCTACAGGTATCAAAACCAAGGAATTGCCTTAATGAACATCTTGCACACTAGTTCAATCTCAGAGCCTCTTTACAGAAATCTGACCTGCAACAATGGTTCTTCCTAATCTCCAAAGAAGACTGGGGACATATTCTTAACAGTCTGTAAAGCAGAGGATATTTCCTAGAAAGGACAACAGTAGGGAGAATTCAGGGCAGAAATTCTATATTTCATACAAGTCATATAAATGAATATTTATACACCAGGCAGAGATGCAAGCCATTTTCCATCAAATCTTGCCTTTAGGGTTCTTAGATAAAGCCTTCTCTGGAGAATCTGAATAGCCTAAGAGGAAAGACATGTGTACACCTATATTTAGAGAAAATGGTCTATCCAGATGACCTTACAGTGAAACCCATGGTGAGCTTCATGACAGCTAAGAGTTTATAGTTAGCTGTCTGTCACTTTAGAAGAAAATCAGAGACAGACAGATGTACATAAAAACCCTCTAACATGAACAATAAATATCAGGATATATTTTTTAAAAACTTGGAGGAGTCATAGACTATTAAAAGACAAGGGAAATAATAACCATTAATATTCTCAAAATAAGAAGAGAAGGTATTATATGCATAAAAATAAGAGGATGTCATAGAAAAAAAGAATAAAGAGTTCCTAGAAATAAAAATGATGCTAGCCTGAGAGGAAACTCATTAGAAATTGAAAAAGAGTTGAGGACACTTCTCTGACAAAACATCAAAAAGGAAAAATATGGAAAGTAAGATAGATTATAAGAAATATGGTCAATTACTCTAGATGGTCCAGCATACAAATTCATGAAGTCCCCCCCCAAAAATAGAACTGAGAAACAAACAGAAAGAGGGAATCCTCAATAAAATATTCAAAAAAACAAAAAACAGTTTCCATATTAGAAGAGCCAATAGAGTGCCTAGCAAAATATGTGAAAATAGAACCAAGCTAAGCTATATTATTATAAAGGAACAAAAAAAAATTCTACAATGTCCCTGGAATGGCCTGGAATAGAGTGTATAAAGAGTTCTTTGAATTTCTCAGAACAACCTTGGAAACTATGAGATAGTGGAGTGATAGAAATGTTAATGTCAGTAAGACACAACTGGCAAGATTCTGCTCAACAAAGACCAATTTCTTCAAAAAATCCATGCTAGGATGATGGGGATAACAACAGAATTGTTAGATATTGAAATCTGATTCATGTCAGTCTTCTTTGCTTGCATCTTTATTCTGATCAGCCAACTTAAAAAAAAGTAGAGGTAGTTGAGGAAGACTAAACATGACCTAATTATTAAAAATATTTTAAAATATTTGACTTATTGATTATGACACTGATATTGTGGTTTTGTTTTTTTAAAAAAATAGCTCTTGCCCAGCCAGTGTGTCTCAGTGGTTGAACATCAACCTATGAACCAGGAGGTCATGGTTCCATTCCCATCAGGGCACATGCCCAGGTTGTGGGCTCAATGCCTGATAGGGGGCACACAGGAGGTAGCTGATCAATGATTCTCTCTCATCACTCATGTTCTCAGCTCTCTCTCCCTCTCCCTTCCCCTCTGAAGTCAATAAAAATATATTTTTTAAAATAGCTCTTATCTAGTATAGATACATACTGACATGCTTATAATAGCCATCATAATTTTGGGAATTTGCTTTAAAATTTCCCTGTCTTGCTCTGGCCAAGTATCTCGGTTAGAGTGTCCACTCAAAATGCCAAGGTTGCAGCTTGATCCCTGGTCAGAACATATATAAAAATCAACCAATGAATGAAGGCAACAACAAATCAATGATTCTCCCTCTCTCTCCCTTCCTTTCTCTCTCTCTAAAAATCAATAAATAAAGCATGTAAATCTTTGTTATTTCCCCCTCTCCTGCAAATACACACACACACACACACACACACACACACACGTATGAATAGATGAAACAAGTATATCTGAAAGTTGATGGATTCTAAAGCTTCTAAAGCTGGGTGTTGGGCATGGGGAGATCAGGGTATTATTTTTATCTTACTATGTCCTGGAAATGTCTATAACAAACAGTTTTCTCTTAATCTGAGGAGATACCCAGCTAAATAATTGAGAAAAGATAAAATACAAGCATTTTTAGAAATACAAGATCCTAAACACTTTACTTCACATATATAGCTTTCCTGAAAGTTATTGGAGAAGCTGGCAATTCAAGATGAGAAAATAAAGCAAAAGAAAAAAAATAGAATACATGGGATAGAGATTATAGAAAAAACAACACTGACGGGACATAAAGAGAATCTCTTGGGATGATTATATCACTTTGTGCTTCCTGTAGCTCTTCATACCAACAGAAAAACACATATATCTATTTTTCCATTGACCTCACAATCATGAGCGCTCAGCTGTTACTTAATTTTTTGGCCCTTGCTAATTGCATAGAGGCAGAATTTTGGAATTGGCTCAGCAACACTATTCAGTGGTCTCTGGAAAGCAGATTCTTAGAGAATCACAAAGCTCCATGGGGTCCGGGAATGTTCTAGACACAGACCGCAATGTTTCATACACCCAAGCAGTAGGGTTCTGGAATCCTTTAAAATGTTGAGGAAAGGAGTCTCTGTTCTACCCCATGATGAGATTCATGAATATAGGAATTAGTATTGTTAGCTGTGTGTTGCCAACCCTCTTGCATTATTAAGGAGCAAACGATCAGCGTTAAATTAAGCCATGTTAATACATGGATGGCAAAGTCTTCCAGGACTTACAGTGATTTCCATCAAATAATTATTTTTCTAATTTCCAACTAAGTTGTGTTGTGCTAAATTTAAAACCACATTCTTCCTCTCTGCATTTTAAAGCAGTTTTTACTTGAGAACTTTTAACAATGCTTTAAATTCTTTATCATGCATTATGTTTGTCAAATTTCTAATTTGCAAGAAATGGGTATCACCTCGGTGATTTATTCGGAAAGTAAATTTATTGAAAGGAATTGTGGGGATGTCATTGAATTGCTACAAATCCAGAGTACCGAACTCAGGAAAGTGGGCAGGCACATAAGAAGGCTATGCATCTGGAACTGCTGTCGAAATCACACCCTAGATCTTTCCCAGAGAGGACGCTGCTCAGGTCCATCGGACAGTAGCATCTTCAGGTCTTCCCTAGCACGGCTGGCTCTGATCCCAGCTGTCCCTGCAAACTCTTCTGTCTTAAAATCCTGGGTATCACAATGCAGCCCCTGTAGTCCAAATGCAGGCCCTGCTTCTTGTGTTCTAATTCAAAATGAGAGTGGCGGGTAGGCCAAGCCTTGGTTATTTACCTATACCCTGGCTGCAAAGGAGTTTGATAAGGCTGTCCATCAAGATTGATAAAAAAGAAATGCCACAAATTCAGGGTAAGGTTTGCGATATAGGGCAACCTGATGTATACAAATGTGTCCTATAAGCATTTTGCAATTAATGTGTATTTAGCACATATCTATTTTCTTTCTATAAGAGAAAGCTTATTTAGAAAGTCACAGAGGTTGAAATTAACCATAGAAGCCATAGAAGAAATTAACTCAGGAAGCAAGTTGCAGGGGCAAGAAAAGGGCCCTTGGAACTCATGAGAAAGAGAGAGGCAAGGAAACCGTGCCTGTGGGGTGGGGGTGTGAAGAAGGGCAGCAACCACACATGTCTATTTTTAAATTCAATACCTTGTGTATAAGTAATGATTTAGGTCTATTAGTGCCAATTTCTCAATAACAGGAGGATAATTTAGAAAAAAGTACATTATAAGGGCTCTATGCAGATTTTATATTAACTTAAGTGTGTATCAGAAATAGAAAAGGTAGAATAATTAAGAGATACTTTTCTAGTAAATAACATACACTTGCATACCAAGCACCATGAATATTCTCTCCCTCATTGGTAAGGACATTTAAATCAGATCTTTGGAAGTTAAAAAGTGGACAAAAGTTCAAAAGAGATTTATAATACAGCATATGTATACAATTAAACACTAAATCAACTAAGTACCTTAAAAGTATATACTCATCAGAGTCCACAGGACATGACCTGAAGTTAAGAGGGCTGACATCTGGTTCCAGATTGTTCCCTACAGAACCTGGTTACTTAGGTAACAAACATACACTTTCATAAAACTTCATAAGAAACATATACTTATAAGAGTTGCAGCTCTCAAAGGTCCTACATATCAGACATTTTTAAAAAGCTGTTAGAATAAGTAAGAATTACAAGTCCATAAAGGTTAAACAATTAGATGAAGATTTGCATTGCTGGGTACTAAAGCCACTGCTGAATATAACCCCCAATTTATCAATTCCACGCGACTGCACCCTGGTTCTTCCCTTGCAACAGGAGTCAGAAAACAATTCTCAATTTTTCTTTCTCTTTCACACCGTGGCTTATGTCACATCCAGTGGTCCCAATACCTAATATATGCATTGTTCTGCTTAAGCCTAAATATACAATGTTATATTCACAATGTAAGCATTTATTAATATTCTATGTAGAAAAAAAGTTTTATCACGTAATGAATTACAGTGATGTAAACAGTAGTTTATCAAAGACAAAATATGGTTTTCTACTATTCTAAGAAAGTAGTAGAAAATATATTTGACATATCAGTTGACATAAAAATAAAATTCAACACTTGAAACGAACAATTATTTTAGAAATTTTTAAAATAATAGCCAAATTATATTGAATTCTATAAAAGTCACTTTAAAACTTTTACTATTTCATTTGTATGTGGGTCCTGAATTTATTTTAGGTCCAACTACAAGTTGCAGTTCACTTTTTAGTTTCTGATTTTTATTAGTTTGTAAAAGGATTTTACATTTGCATTTAAATAAGAAGGAAATGTGATAAAGATTTCAATTAAAAGGCTGCCTGGGCTAATTCATTTTTAATAGGAACAGTAAATATTTTTCAGTTGATATAGCACTTACCACAGGAGCAGTTCATTGTTGTTTTTTATCTAGTTGTCAGGTAGTACTCAATAAAAAAAACCCTATAATGTCAGCCCCTGCTATTTAAGAAACATTTCTCATTTCTTTATTGATTTTTGAGAAACCAAAGCAAATTTCTGAATAGTACTTGAAAAAATTGATGACAGCAGTTCACTGCATTAGTACAAAACAATCTTAACATATATATGTGTGTGCCTAAAATATGAGTATTCAGATGTATGTTAATACATGTGTGTTCAAATAAGTGTATACATAGACCTATATACATCTAGAATAGATTTTCATCCTAAAGTCATTGATGCTAGATTTGATGATAAAAAAAGAAAAAAAAACGATCTAATCTTAAAAGTTTGGCTTAGTCTTCAGAGTCTCATCTCTTTTATAGGAATAGGTTGTGTTCTCTACAAACGAAATAATCATCCTTTAATTAGTCTTCAAATGTATTATATGCTTTTAAAGTGGAGGGAGGTTCTGTAATGACAATACCAAACTTAGTTTGATGTCCCTTACACTTTTTTATTCTGAAGCTAATTCTTTGAAATTCGGTCACTTAACTGTTCTTTGGTTTTACGTGTGTCCATAGATTCTAAACAAATTCATTTCATTACATGGGACCTACTTAAAATAATTTACCTTAAAAAATGTATGCATGTTTACCTTGTTCCAAGATGTATGCTTTCTATTTTATTTGAATGCAGTTATAATTATCTAACTTGTCCTATGCTTCTTCACTTACCTAGTTTCTAAGAAAATAGCTCACTTTCTCACTCCTCAAAACCCTAAAACTGCACTATACATCCTTTTTTTTTTTTTGGGGAGGGAAGAAACAGAGAAATTTTAATAAAGAATTGAAGCATTTTATTAGTATATTCTGGCTTCCTGCTAGAACATCACACTAGTGTGTAAACGGATTAAGTTCCCCGTAGTGCCAGTCAGGAGACATCTTGACAGTTGTGTCTTTCACTCTCAGGTGTCTAGTTAAGGAAAACACAGGGGTCCAATTCAACCTTTAAAAATGTTATCTTTTGACTAGAAAGATTACTGCTTTGAGATGCAATGGGATTTTCCACAGCAAATTTAGCAGAGGATTATGCTTTCCATTACTCTTTGAATGAGGAATAGAGTGAATAGATGGTGTAAATAGAGGATTTTTTTAGAGAAAATTTCTGTATAAAATTATTTCTCTTGTTCCTACAAAAAATATATAAGGAAAAAAAGAATTAGAGAAAGATGCACATTATGTTGAGAAATTGCTTCTTACATCCCTAAACTATTTAGAGGTTTTCTAGTGTTAAACTAAGGTATATTTCACCCCAACTTATTTTCAGCTGTTTTATTCATTTTTTTTGTTATCATTAGAATCTATTTTCCTCACAGTATGTTTGTATTTTTAGATAGTTTCTAAATTGACTGTTTCATGGCTGATTTTTTTCCAGCTATATTTAACCACTGATCACAGCTGAATTGATTAGAGTGACTGTGGAGTAATTCAAATCAGATAAGATGGCTGAGCTCACCAAACAAACCATGCCATGGTCCAGTAATTGTGTTCATATAACTACAATCTAATCCACTGCAGTTAAGTTAGACCTGTTGGGAACACAAAATCTAAGAGCTAATAATTATACTGTTTAAAGTATTCACTAATAGTATTTAAAATGTATTACAAATAATCTAGATCACAAATAAATCTATCTTCACATTTTATCATAGACTTCATACAAAGTGCTGTTTTATTGGATTTAATGCATTTTCTATCTCTGAATGTGTGAAAGGTCTGTAACAACATGTTTAGCATCAACATTTTAGTGAATGTTTCTAGATACTTCAGATAAATAGCCAATAAACCAACATTGTTGCCAATAAACCAACAATGCTCTGTTTTGGTAAAAAACAGCAAGTTATTTGAATAAATGTATTGAAATGATTATTTTGGTAACAGTTTAAAAAGAGAAATTGTTAATTTAGGTTTATAGTTAACTGGAACACTTTCTGCTTACATTTTTTTGACCTTATAATATTTTAATTGATTTCAGAGAGGAAGAGAGAGGGAGAAAGAAGTAGAAACATCAGTGATGAGAATCATTGATTGACTGCCTCCTGCACGCCCCCTACCAGGGTCCTATCCCTCAACCCCTGCAGGCGCTCTTGACTGGAATCAAACACAGGACCCTTCAGTCCAAAGGCCAATGCTCTATCCACTGAGGAAAACTGGCTAGGGCAACCTTATAATTTTAAATTATTCAAATATTACCCATTTCCCCCCCCCAAAAAAACACCAATCATAACTTTTCAAACTGTAATAAAATTACCTGGTTATTTCCTAGCAATCATTAGCTATTGAGTATGGCTGGGCCATTTTTAATCTACATAAAATAAAACAAAATGAAAATGTATTCCTCTAGCTTAATGTTTAAACTTGCAACTGAAGAAGTAAATCTACTATTTGGAGATTTCGTTGTCTTAATCACGAATATACCCCCCCACACACAATTAGCATTTACTGAAGCATCATATATATCACAAAAATTTTTGAAAAAGAACTACTGCTGTTATAAGGCTCAATAATAAATGACTTATAGACCTCTTCAAGTTTAGTTTAAAAATTCCATGTTCATTTTTTACATTATTAAGCAAATAAATATTCAATCCAAATCATATTACTTTTTATTTTCCTATCTTTATTCTCTGCTTATACAAAAACTTAAAGTGTCCTATGAAGAGAGTCAATAGTTCTGTGGCAAATTTGAAACATCTTTAGGAACATTATTTTAAAAAATACTTTCTTTTGGAACTCGTGTTTCTCTTTACTAAAAATTACTTCCTCTTTATGTCTTCAATAGAGGGCATAGGTTTTGTTTACGTTACTGTAAGAATATACATTTGAAATGACTATTTTTTGGAAGCAGATCTTTCATTATGGCTTATAAATCTTATTTTTATGTTTTTCTGAATTTTTACTTGGTGTAATTTTTCAGGCAAGGATAGTTCATGTTAAGCATTGATTAATGGAAAGTAAAAAGAATGAAAAAAAAACTATTGCTTTAGACTTTTTAAAAAAGTCTCTGAATGCTTAGATACTGAACAATACTTTTGTTACCTCATAGAAGACATAATGAAATAACTGTCACTTTGGGAGTTTGAGACATTGTGAAACCTTATTAGAATTTGGAGCATAGAGATAAAAAAGAAAGTATTGATAAAATATTATTCAAAATTTAAAAATAGAATTGCTAATGGTGTAGAGACACATATATACACACAAATACATACATACTAAGTTTAATTTGGCACTGAACTCAATGAGAAGACTTATTGACTTAATTCTTTTTTTTAAATATATTTTATTGATTTTCTACAGAAAGAAATGGAGAGGAATAGAGAGTTAGAAACATCGATGAGTGAGAAACATCGATCAGCTGCCTCCTGCACACCCCCTACTGGGGATGTGCCCTTGACCGGAATCAAACCTGGGACTCTTCACTCTGCAGGCCGATGCTCTATCCGCTGAGCCAAACCGGTTAGGGCTTGACTTAATTCTTAAACACTGCTCTACTTTGTGAAATTCTTAGTAAAAAATCACAATTTTAGAGTTTTCTGGATTTCAAATCATCTATTTTATAATTCAGAAATTACTATTATTCCATAAAGTTGGTTTTGTCTCTTTTTATACATGATGAAAATTAAGTCCAGAAAGTTAATTGACATACATATCCAGAGTTATGCTACTAATTAGTGGTGAATTCAAACAAACACAGGTTTTCCAACTTCCAAGTTGTTACTTTATCAATAAACTAGAGGCCCAGTGCATGAAATTCATGCACTGGGGAAGGAGTCCCTCAGCCCAGCCTGCACCCTCTCCAATCTGGAACCCCTTGGGGGATGTCTGACTGTTGGTTTAGGCCTGATC
>NW_005363209.1:4122572-4123101 GCF_000412655.1 Myotis brandtii | reverse complement strand
TGCCTGCCTGCCTGCCTGATTGCCCCTAACCGCTTCTGCCTGCCAGCCTGACCACCCCCTAACCACTCCCCTGACAGCCTGATCAACGCCTAACTGCTCCCCTGCTGGCCCGATTGCCCCCAACTGCCTTCCCCTGCAAGCCTAATTGCCCCCAACTGCCCTCCCCTCTCCTGCCAGCCTGGTTGCCCCCAACTGCCCTCCCCTGTAGGCAATCTTGTGGCAGCCATCTTGTGACCACATGGGGGCAACCATCTTGTGAGAGGGCGTGATGGTCAATTTGCATATTACCTCTTTATTATATAGAACTAGTATCCCAGTGCATGAAATTCGTGCACATTAAAAGGGAATTAATTGCCCTAACCGGTTTGGCTCAGTGGATAGACCATCTGCCTGTGGACTCAAGGGTCCCAGGTTCAATTCCGGTCAAGGGCATGTACCTTGGTTGCGGGCACATCCCCAGTGGGGAGTGTGCAGGAGGCAGCTGATTGATGTTTCTCTCTCATCAATGTTTCTAACTCTCTATCCCTCT